>NC_080163.1:770510-1132579 GCF_950295315.1 Erinaceus europaeus
ACAGGACCCAGGACCCAGGACCCAGGACCCCGGACACAGGACCCAGGACCCAGGACCCAGGACCCAGGACGCAGGACCCAGGATGCAGGACCCAGGACCCAGGGACCCAGGGACCCAAGGACGCAGGACCCAGGACCCAGGACGCAGGACCCAGGATGCAGGACCCAGGACCTAGGATGCAGGACCCAGGACGCAGGACCCAGGGACCCAGGACCCAGGATACAGGACCCAGGACCCAGGACCCCGGATGCAGGACCCAGGGACCCAGGACCCAGGATGCAGGACCCAGGACCCAGGACCCAGGATGCAGGACCCAGGACCCAGGACCCCGGATGCAGGACCCAGGACCCAGGACCCCGGATGCAGGACCCAGGGACCCAGGACCCAGGATGCAGGACCCAGGACCCCGGATGCAGGACCCAGGGACCCAGGACCCAGGACCCAGGACCCCAGGACCCAGGACCCAGGACCCAGGGACCCAAGGACGCAGGACCCAGGACCCAGGACCCACCTCTGGGAGCTGGTGCCAAGGGCGGGTGGGGACTCCAGCACAGCACAGCACAGCACAGCTGTACACTGGGTCTTGGTCCCTCTCTCCTCTCTCTTCCATCCCCTCCCCCTCTCCCTCTTCTCTCCCTCTCCTCTCTCTCTCTCTCTCTCTCTCTCCCTCTCCCCTTCTCCCTCTCTCCCTCCCCCTCTTCCTCTCTCCCCCTCTCCCTCTCTCCCTCCCTCTCTCCCCCTCTCCCCTCCTCTCCCCTCCTCTCCCCTTCTCTCTCTCTCTCTCCCCCTCTCCCTCTCTCTCCCCCTCTCCCTTTCTCTCTTTCTTCCTCTCCCCTTCTCCTTCTCCCCTTCCCCTCTCCCTCTTCCCCTCTCCCTCCCTCCCTCCCTCTCCCTCTCTTTCATATAAAGTAAATAAGATCTTGGGCAGGGCAGACAGCATAGTGGTTCTGCACACAGACTCTCCTGCCTGAGGCTCCAAAGTCCCAGGTTCAATCCCTTGCACCACCATCAGCCAGAGTTGAGCAGGGCTCTGGGGAAAAAGAATAAATAAATAAATAAATAAGATCTCGGTGCCCAGCAGTGGTGCACCTGTCTGAGAGCACACACTACAGTGCTCAAGGACCCGAGTTCAAGCCCCCAGTCCCCACCTGCAGGAGGAAGCTTTGCGAGTGGTGAATCTGTGTTGCAGGTGTCTGTCTGTCTCTCTCCCTCTCTATCTCTTTCCCTGCCATCTCCATTTCTCTCCATCTCTATCCAGTAATAATAATTTTTTTTCAAAAATAGAAAAAATTAAATAAGCTTTTCCAAAGCACACAGCTTGAGAGATGGAAGCCCCCTGCCTCCTGCCCTGCTCCCTGCCTGGTCAGAGGGGGAGCTTGGCTCATGTCCCCCGGCCGGTGACCCGGGGGTGGTGGGTGGAGACCCCGCCCTGCAGCGGCTCACCTGCCTTTGCTGGGGGCGGCCCTCGGCCTCCGGGCTCACCTGGAGGACAGGGAGCAGGACGAGAGTCACAGCCACGCACACACCCCACACGCCCCACACGCCCGGGGCCTGCCTGACGGGGCGGGAGGTCTCTGGGCCCATGGAGCAGAGTCTGCAGGTCCTGTGCTCTGCCCACTGGGCAGCCTCTCTGGCCTCCCAGACTTCCATTCCCCCCACCCTGCTCAGTTTTCTTTTCTTTCTTTGTTGAGCAGGGTCCTGCTCAGCCCTGGCTTATGCTGTTTTGGGGACTGAATCTGGGAGCTCAGAGCCTCAGGTGTGGGAGTCTCTCTGCAGAATCACCATGCTGTCTCCTTGGCCCTAACATCTCTTCTTTTTTTTCTTTTTTAATATTTATTTATTTTCCCTTTTGTTGCCCTTATTTTTCATTGTTGTTGCTGTTATTGATGTTGCCACTGTTGGATAGGACAGACAGAAATGGAAAGAGGGGGAGTCGGGCTGTAGCGCAGCGGGTTAAGCGCAGGTGGCGCAAAGCACAAGAACCGGCGTAAGGATCCCGGTTCGAGCCCCCGGCTCCCCACCTGCAGGGGAGTCGCTTCCCAGGCGGTGAAGCAGGTCTGCAGGTGTCTGTCTTTCTCTCCTCCTCTCTGTCTTCCCCTCCTCTCTCCATGTCTCTCTGTCCTATCCAACAACAATGACATCAACGATAACTACAACAATAAAACAACAAGGGCAACAAAAGGGAATAAATAAATAAAATAAATATAAAAAAAAAGAGATGGAAAGAGGAAGGGAAGACAGAGAGGGGGAGAGAAAGACAGACACCTGCAGACCTGCTTCACCGCCTGGGAAGTGACTCCCCTGCAGGTGGGGAGCCGGGGGCTCGAACCCGGATCCTTAGGCTTCTCCTTGAGCTTTGTGCCACGTGCGCTGAACCCGCTGCGCCACCGCCCGACTCACATGTCTTCTTTCCTTCCTTCCTTCCTTCCTTCCTTTATTTTCTGTCTTTCTTCCTTTTTAGCAACAACAGAAATGTTTCTGAGGAACAGCTTGCTGGACACAGCACACTCTGTAACCTGCACCTGGATCCAGGTTCAAGACCCCAGCACCACACGGGAGCACCAGCCAAGCAGTGCCGTGGTTTCTCTCCTTCTGTCTCTGTGTCTCTCTGTCTCTTACCTGCCCCTTCTGGAATAGAGAAAGGTATACAGAGCAGAGGGCCGGACACAGCACAGGACTTGTCCTCTGAGGTCCTGGTTCCATGCCCAGCGCTGCAAACGCCAGCGAGGCTCCCTGGCCACCCAGCCCCATGTGAAACCCTCATGGAACCCTTCTGAGGGTAGAGACAGACCGAGATAGGAAGACTCCGTGCAGCTCCCACAAGGTCACCCCATGTGGTGCTGGGGCTCATGCTTGGGTCCTTAGAGACAGAAATTGAGGGGAGGGTGGTGGTGCACCGGGTGGAGCACACACATAACAATGCAGGGACCTGGGTTCGAGCCCCTGGTCCCCACCTGCAGGGGGAAGGCTTCACGAGTGGTGAAGCAGGGCTGCAGGTGTCTCTCAGTCTCTCTCCCTCTCTGT
The DNA here is from genome assembly GCF_950295315.1 of Erinaceus europaeus. Lineage (NCBI taxonomy): Eukaryota > Metazoa > Chordata > Mammalia > Eulipotyphla > Erinaceidae > Erinaceus > Erinaceus europaeus. The sequence continues at coordinate 773,535 of NC_080163.1, forward strand.
CTCTATTTCAATTTTTCTCAATTTGTCTCTGTCTCTATTCAATAATAAATAAATGAAAATTAAAAGAAAAGGTATATATAGTCTAAAAAGAGGGAGAGAGACAGAGACACCTGCAGTCATGCTTCACCATCATGGAGCTGCCCCCTCACCCTGCAGGTGGGGACCTGGGGCTTGAACCTGGGTCCCTGTGCTTGGTGACATGGTCCTGTGCATGCTATAGTGGTGCCCGCCCCGTCACTTTGCTCCCCACTCCAGGGTCTCACCTGAGATGTTGCCACGGGGAGCTCCCACCAGCTGGGGCAGCGCACTGGATAAAGGCTGCGGGAAGGTCTCTGAGGGAAGTTGTAGAGGAGGGTGTCACTCAGATACAGACAGAGAGAGAGAGACAGAGAGAGATAAACTGAGGGGATAGCCAATGCCATGGCCAGAGCTTCCCCTGGTGCGCTGGCACTTCCCATGTGGCCTCAGGGTTGGAACCTAAACGGAGAGCATGGCGAGGCAGTGTCCTGCCAGTGGAGCTCTCTCTCCACCTCTGACTCTTTCTGGTTGTTGGGCCCCTAGAGTGACCGTGTGTGGACAGTGGTGGTGAGGGTGCTGGTGTGTGTGCACCTGAAGTTTGAACTCCGCTGGGTGGGGTGGGGTGACCGGAGCACAGGCCCCAGGGGCAGAGCCTGACCTGAGGCTTCCCGGAAGCCCAGGACCTGCAGGGCAGAGGTCTCCAGGGGTGTGGGAATCCGGGTGTCTGTGTCTCTGCCTGGGAATCGGGTGTGTGTCTGTGTCTCTGCCTGGGAATCGGGGTGTCTGTGTCTCTGCCTGGGAATCGGGGTGTCTGTGTCTCTGCCTGGGAATCGGGGTGTCCGTGTCTCTGCCTGGGAATCCGGGTGTCCGTGTCTCTGCCTGGGAATCCGGGTGTCTGTGTCTCTGCCTGGGAATTGGGGTGTCCGTGTCTTTGTCTGGGAATCGGGGTGTCTGTGTCTGTGTCTCTGCCTGGGAATCCGGGTGTCCGTGTCTCTGCCTGGGAATCGGGGTGTCCGTGTCTCTGCCTGGGAATCGGGGTGTCTGTGTCTGTGTCTCTGCCTGGGAATCCGGGTGTCCGTGTCTCTGCCTGGGAATCGGGGTGTCCGTGTCTCTGCCTGGGAATCGGGGTGTCTGTGTCTCTGGCTGGGAATCGGGGTGTCTGTGTCTCTGCCTGGGAATCCGGGTGTCTGTGTCTCTGCCTAGGAATCTGGGTGTCTGTGTCTCTGCCTAGGAATCCGGGTGTCTGTGTCTCTGCCTAGGAATCCGGGTGTCTGTGTCTCTGCCTGGGAATCGGGGTGTCCGTGTCTCTGCCTGGGAATCGGGGTGTCTGTGTCTGTGTCTCTGCCTGGGAATCCGGGTGTCCGTGTCTCTGCCTGGGAATCGGGGTGTCCGTGTCTCTGCCTGGGAATCGGGGTGTCTGTGTCTCTGGCTGGGAATCGGGGTGTCTGTGTCTCTGCCTGGGAATCCGGGTGTCTGTGTCTCTGCCTAGGAATCTGGGTGTCTGTGTCTCTGCCTAGGAATCCGGTGTCTGTGTCTCTGCCTAGGAATCCGGGTGTCTGTGTCTCTGCCTGGGAATCGGGGTGTCTGTGTCTCTGCCTGGGAATCCGGGTGTCTGTGTCTCTGCCTGGGAATCCGGGTGTCTGTGTCTCTGCCTGGGAATCTGGGTGTCTGTGTCTCTGCCTAGGAATCAGGGTGTCTGTGTCTCTGACTGGGAATCTGTGTGTCCGTGTCTCTGCCTGGGAATCCGGGTGTCCCTGTCTCTGCCTGGGAATCTGTGTCTGTCTCTCTGCTTGGGAACCCCACAACAATTGGACAGAGGGAGGCAGGCCAGACGTTGTGACCTGCATGGCTAGGTCCTGCATGGGCTGGGACTCACCCCTCCACCCCGTGGCCTGGTGCACACAGCGCCTCTGCAAGCTTGAACTTGCTGTGAATGCCCTGCTGCACCCAGCTCCACTGTTGGCTTTCCTGTCTGCAGCCACCTTCCTGAACTCCTTCACTGAAGCTGTGTGAATATTTCTTTTCCTTTCCTTTCCTTTCCTTTCCTTTCCTTTCCTTTCCTTTCCTTAGAAAGATTTCCACTGGGTCCTTCCCCAAACCCAGAGCAGTCAAAGGGGAAAGATCTTGAGATTCAAGGCAGAGAGAGAGAGAGGAGACTCGCAGTTAGTTCCCTTCCTCCTCTGCATATGCCCAGCAGAACCCTGGGAGATAAGCGTGGTGGGAGGAGGCCAGTGGCGTCTTCACAGACTTCCGACCTGTCCTCCTCCGCCACTTTCTGCCCGTGCCCCGCTGCATGTCCACTGGCTTCATGACGCCTGAACCCCAGCACTGCCTGGGGACGCCCTGATCCTGAGGATGCTCTGCTCTAAGGTTAAAAACCGCCTTCTTCTCCTTCCTGCCTGCCTTCCTTCCTTCCTTCCTTACTTCCTTTTTCTTTTTCTTTCCTTGTTTTTCAAAGCCAGGGCCTTGCAGGGTGGTTTTCATTTTTTACCCCATTATTTTAATCTTACAACAGATTCCTTTTGTTGTTGTTGTTACCAGAGCACTGTTCAGCTCTGGTTTATGGTGGTGTGGGGGACTGAACCTGGGACTTCAGAGCCTTAGGCATGAGAGGCCGTTTGCATAACCATTATGCTATCTACCCTCCACCATAACAGATTCCCCAATGTCATTGTTGCTCCATGTGGTATCAGCTGTGACCTGGATGACTTGTGTGGGGAGGCATGTGCCCGGCCCGCTGAGCTGTGGCTCTGTACACACACACCCCATGACTCCAACAAATAACATAAGAAAGGAGATGGTGGGAGGGACTGAGCACTGGCAGACCCCCTTGAGTGCACCTGTTACCATGTATAAGGACCCGGGTTCGAGCCCCGCTCTCCACCTGCAGGGGGGGAGCTTCACTGTGGTGAAGTGGGGCTGTGGGTCTCTCCCTCCGTCCCTGTTATGTCCCCCTCCCCTCTTGATGTCTCTCTGTCTCTACCCAGTAAGTAAATAAATGGAGAGATGGTTCTCCAGGGGTGGGGAGATGGTCAGGGGGCTTGTGAGGGGTGGAGTGTGCAGCTACCAGCCCGGGACCCTATGTCCCCCAGGAGCAGGGGCAGACCCTCGGCCGGGAGCACTGCTGCCCCCAGACCCCTGAGCCAGGGCGCGGGACTTGGTCAGGGCCATGAGCAGCCCGGGTCTGACCTCAGGGAGGCTGTGCCCACAGGAGGGGGAAGAAGGAACCATCCAGGGGAAGTGGGCCGAGGGGGAGTTTGGGGCCCAAGGTCAGCACCTTCCTTAGCATCTGGGGGCAGGGCTGCACTGAGCTCCACGGGGCCAGCACGCAGGCCTTTCTCTGTAGGCCCCCCTGGAGTCCTCCCTCCTCTCCCCTGGAGTCCTTCCTCGCCCTTGGAATCCTCCCTCCACTCCTGGAGTCCTCCCTCTCCTCCCCAGTCATCTCTCCTCTCCCCTGGAGTCCTCCCTCCTCCCCCCTGCAGCCCTCCCTCCCCCTGGAGTCCTCCTGCCCTGCCCCTGGATCCTGGTCACTCACCCAGGAGCAGCAGGGTCAGTACCCCAGCGGCCATAGCGCCTGTCCACCAAGCTGGGCAACCGCACCCTCCTCTCTGGTACCCGTCTACTGCTGAGGGCCACCCCCACCCACTCCACTGCACCCACCAGCCACGGGCACCCGGAAACCAGAAGCCACCAATGGCAACAGCTTCCCCTGGGGCCCGAGCAGAGCCACCCAGAGCCTGTGGCCTTTCCCCAAAACACAGACACCCACCTACAGCAGCCCTGAGGCTAACTCCAATAGTGTACAGCTTCAGGAAGAGGGAGAGACAGAGCAAGAAAGAGAGAGACAGAGACAAACACACAGAGAGACAGAGAAAGAGAGATACAGAGAAAAGAGAAAGAAAGAAAGAAAGAAGGAAAGAAAGAAACAGCAGAGAGAGAAAGAGACTAACACAGAGAAAGAAAGAGACAGACAGAGACAGAGACAGAGACACAGAGAGAGACAGAGACAGACAAACACAGAGAGACAGAGACAGACAGAAAAGAAAGAACAGAGAGAGAGAAAGAGAAAAGACAAACACAGAGAAAGAAAGAGACAGAGACGGACACACAGAGAGACAGACACACAGGGACACATGAGAGAAGACGCAGGTTGCAAGGCTCCGGGCGGGGGAGACAGCACCACAGACATGCAGTCTCCTGCCCGAGGCTGTGAGGCCCCAGGTTCCATGCCCAGCACCACCAGGGCTCTGTCCCTCCACCCACCGCTAACACTACTGTCCCCTCACCCGTCGGGGTTGCCCTTCCTCTCTCTGCCACCCCTCCTTCTCCCCCATAACTAGTGAGGTGCTGGGAGCCAGCCCTGGAGAAAGTAATTAAGGGTCCCTGAAGGGGGAGTTGGGCGGTGGCGCAGCGGGTTAAGCGCACGTGGCACAAAGCGCAAGGACCGGCGTAAGGATCCCGGTTCGAGCCCCCGGCTCCCCACCTGCAGGGGAGTCGCTTCACAGGCTGAAGCAGGTCTGCAGGTGTCTGTCTTTCTCTCCTCCTCTCTGTCTTCCCCTCCTCTCTCCATTTCTCTCTGTCCTGTCCAACAATGAACAACATCAACAGTGGCAATAATAATAACCACAACGAGGCTACAACAACAAGGGCAACAAAAGGGGGAAAAAATGGCCTCCAGGAGCAGTGGATTCATGGTGCAGGCACCGAGCCCCAGCAATAACCCTGAAGGAAAAAAAAAAGTGAGGTGATTGTGTGAACTCTGGGAGACTATGTGAACTTTGAATGAACCTTAAGGCAGGCAGCCATGTGGCCTTCAGTCAGTGGGGAGAGGCAGTGAGGTCTCTGTGTACTTGAGAGTCTGAAAGGGAAGAACTGAGTCTGAGAGACTGTTTTTCCCCTTTGCTTATCTCAGTGAGAGAGGCTAACAAGGGGGTGTCTTTCCCAGACCTCCATCCAAGGATGGGGGGAGTTCTCCCTAAGCTCTATCAAGCTTACACATAGCCCCACATGTGTCTCCTCCTTATTTCTTTAATTAATGAACAGTGTCTATGGGTCTGTATCAACAAGAGCACTAACATCTTCCATAGGAATGTGAGTGTAAGGGTGAACAGAAACCCTCTGAACTGTAACATGAATAATGTCATGTATGCGCTTTTTGAGGAATTGAATGAGGCAAGGAGCAATCAGTCACAGAACTACAATAGCCAGCAAAGGGCCTAGGAGAGGCAGAAGCCAAGCAGTTAAAGTAGAAGAAAACAAGAGTGAGTACCAAAGGAGGAAAAGGAATTCTTTTTTTTTTTTTTTTTTTTTTAATCTTTTTTTTTATTTTATTTTATTTATTTATTCCCTTTTGTTGCCCTTGTTGTTTTATTGTTGTAGTTATTATTGTTGTTGTCGTTGTTGGATAGGACAGAGAGAAATGGAGAGCGGAGGGGAAGACAGAGAGGGGGAGAGACAGACAGACTCCTGCAGACCTGCTTCACCGCCTGGGAAGCGACTCCCCTGCAGGTGGGGAGCCGGGGGCTCGAACCGGGATCCTTATGCCGGTCCTTGTGCTTTGCGCCACCTGCGCTTAACCCACTGCGCTACAGCCGGACTCCCGGAAAAGGAATTCTTAATATCACAGCTGAGCTTATGTAAGGTATCAACATTCTTTTTTTAAAAAATAATTTATTTCTTTATTGGGGAATTAATGTTTTACACTCAACAAGGTATCAACATTCTGTTCTACAAATCCAGTTTCATTTACGAAAAACAACATTCTTCTAGACAAAGATCACACTGTTTAGCATAAATCAAGTCCAAGCTTACACATAGCCCCACATATAACTGCTTTCATGAACATCAAGGATACAGTTCACATCATGTAAGACTATTTATATTAACATTAAAAATAACTCTAAGGGGACTCAGGCGGTAGCCCAGTGGGTCAAATGCACATGGCACAAAGCGCAAGGACTGACTGAAGGATCCCAGTTCGAGCCCCCGGCTCCCCACCTGCAGGGGAGTCGCTTCACAGGCGGTGAAGCAGGTCTGCAGGTGTCTGTCTTTCTCTCCCCCTCTCTGTCTTCCCCTCCTCTCTCCATTTCTCTCTGTCCTGTCCAACAACAATGACATCAATAACAACAACAACAATAAAACAACAAAGGCAACAAAAGGGAATAAATAAATAAATATTTTAAAAATAATAATAACTCTAGACATTACTATCATTATAGGTTCTCTTTGAAAGTTTCTTTGGTCTTGAGACAGCCTAACCTCCCCATGGTTTTGACCATCTGTGTGGCCTTGGTGTGGCCAAAATAACTTTAAACATTATTCCCTTTGTTTTGGCTCTCTGAGTAGGTTAGCATATCTTTTTTTAACTGATTTCTTTATATATATATATTTATTTATTTTCCCTTTTGTTGCCCTTGTTGTTTAACAATGTTGTGGTTATTGATGTCATTGTTGTTGGATAGGACAGAGAGAAATGGAGAGAGGAGGGGAAGACAGAGAGGGGGAGAGAAAGATAGACACCTGCAGACCTGCTTCACCACCTGTGAAGCGACTCCCCTGCAGGTGGGGAGCCGGGGGCTCGAACCGGGATCCTGACGCCGGTCCTTGCGCTTTGCTCCACGTGCACTTAACCCACTGTGCCACTGCCCGACTCCCAGGTTAGCATCTTTTCTGGAGCTCAGTCTATCACCTTTTTTTCTGAACCCATTCTTGGATGGGTCTAACTAAATAACACTTTTCTAATATCTAGCTAACTGTCCACCTAAAGAAATCTTCTGCTGTAAAGTAAGTGCACACCATGAGGGCTCTCTTCTAGCTAGCCCTTGAGTATATGAGAGTTCACTAACTTTTGCCTATGTGAAAGTCTACTAACTTCTACCCATTAACCCTTGTACAGTTATTTAACCACACAGCTTCTATCTATATGGCAGAGATACCTGTAAGTGAAGGCAGGGGTCTGTGGGTGAGAGTAACAATAGAGCCTTTTTTTAGTTTTTTTATTTGTTATTGGATAGAGACAGAGAAATAGAGAGAAAAGGGGAGACAGAGAGGGGGAGAGAAAGAGAGACACCTGCTTCACCACCTGTGAAGTGAATCCCCTGCAGGTGGGGAGCCAGGGGCTCGAACTGGGACGCTTCCGCTGGTCCTTGTGCTTTGCGCCATTTGCGCTTAACCTGCTGTGCTACCGCCCAACTCCCAATAGAGCCTTTTTATAACTAAGTGAAGACCACAGTCTGTCACTCACCCTATAAGCCACCTGTAATTCTGGCTTTTGGTCTGAGTCCAGCTGATTGAGAAGCTGTGGTGGTGACAAGTAGCTCCTTTTCTGAAAGCCTCCCAGTGGGTACAACAGCTTCTGCTCTTAGGCCATTTTTAGTCTTGTCACACTCACTGCCATAATTGCTGCCACTATGTACTTCCCCTGGGGAATCTCTTTTTATAGTCCCCAGGTAATATCTGTGTATTTGCAATATAGCCAATAAGTCCTCAAATTATGAATGTTATTAAAAACAAATAGCTTCGGTTTCATCTAGAACTTCCCACTCTGTGGAAGGTTCCAGTCTGTTCAGACTTTGGCAACAGATGTGACGTCACCTCCGCCGTTACACAAAAAAGATGAGTAGTTTCAGTTCAGTCCTGGCTTGCTTGCTCGGACTTTGTCTGACAGCAGCCGTGACATCACCTCCACCAGCGAGGGCTGCAAAGCGTGTCAGAGTCAGCGTGGAGTTGGCTCTCCTGTCTCTGTCCCCCAAGTGGCACCACCAGCACAGGCCCCTTGCCTCTCTCACCGTCCGCAGAGCACCGTCACCCCAGTTCCAGCCATCTGGCCTCAGCTGCACGCTGAATCAGGTCTTACTGAGTGTAGATTCCATCTCTTTCTTCTATTCTTTCTTTCTTCCTTCCTGTCGGCTTTCTGGCGGGGTGATCTCCAGAAGAAAGGCAACTGACCGGTTCTTTCTCGCTCGCTCAAGGGACGAAAATGAAGTAAAGACAACGGGGAGGATTCTGGTACCAACACACTCGTTTATTGGGGATAAAGTTTGGGTTGATATAGAAGGCTGGACAAAGGACAGTTTTCACACACATCAGAATTCACAGGTTTCTTTTTTTTTTAATTTTTAAAAATTTTTTATTTATAAAAAGGAAACATTGACAAAAACATAGGATAAGAGGGGTACAACTCCACACAATTCCCACCACCAGGACTCCATATCCCATCCCCTCCCCTGATAGCTTTCCTATTCTCTATCCCTCTGGGAGTATGGACCCAGGGTCATTGTGGGATGCAGAAGGTGGAAGGTCTGGCTTCTGTAACTGCTTCCCTGCTGAACATCCTTTAATTTTTTTTAAGTAATGTTGATTTCATAGTTTGTTACGAGATTATCAGATTACAATGGGTAGTTCCACACCACACCACCGCCAACCAGAGTTCTGTATCCCCACCCTCCAACCTCCCAAAGATAACCACCAGAGTTCTCACAAGTCTTACAGTTTGCTATATATATATACACACAGGTTTCTTAAAGGTCAGCATGCCCCTGTGGCAGGGGTTGGTATGACAAGAGTTGATACATAAAGATCAATACAATTAGTCTCTTGATGCAGGCATTTAATGATCCAAAGGCATTTGAGAGAATAGGGGTTGAACCAGTAAGGTGAGATAGAGAAGGAAGAACAAGGCTTTAAAGACATCAAAAGGGCTCCAGGAAATGAGGTCTTGGGGGCTTCTCACTTGTCCAGTGTTAGGAGTGTGTGACAGGATGTGCTCTTCCTTTGTGATCAAAAGGTGAGGTGGAATGTGTGAGCTTTGAGTGAATGAATCTTAAAGTAGGTGGCCATGTGGCCTGCAGTTTGAGGTTTCTGTAGGCTTGGGAGTCAAGAAGGGAAGAACTCAGTCTGAGAGATGGTTTCTCCCCTTTGCTCACCTCGGTTGAGAGAGACTGACAAGAGGGGATCTTCTCAGACCTCCATCCAAGGATGGGGGGAGTCCTCCCTAAGCTCTATCAAGCTCACACAGAGCCCCACACCTTTCCTTCTTTTTTTTTTTTTTTTTTTTTGCCTCCAGGGTAATCTCTGTAGCTTGGTGCCAGTCCTACAAATCCACTGCTCCTGGCAGCCTTTTTTCCCCCCATTTTATTGGATAAGACAGAGGGAAATTGAGAGAGGAGGGGCAGAGGGGGCCAGGCAGTGGCACACAGGGTTAGGCACACATAGTACTAATTGCAAGGAACAGGGTTCGAGCTCCCACTCCCCACCTGCAGGGGCATCACTTCACAATGAAGCAGGTCTGCAGGTGTCTGTCTTTCTCTCCTCCTCCCTGTCTTCCCTTCCTCCCTCAATTTCTCTTTGTCCTGTCCAACAACAGCAGCAACAACAACACTGGGGAAAAAAGTCCTCCAGGAGCAGTGGATTCATAGTGCAGGCTCCGAGCCCCAGATATAACCTTGCAGGCAAGAGAGAAAGAGAGAGTGAAAGAGGAAGGAGAGACAGAAAAGGGGAGAGAAAGACACCTGCAGATGTGCTTCACTGCTTGTGAAGCTCCCGCCTTGCAGGTAGGGAGCCGGGGGCTGGAACCCAGATCCTTCTGTGGGTCTATTTATTTATTTATTTATTTATTTATTTCTGTGCTTCCTATTAAGAGAGCCTAGCCTGGTGCACCACCACCTGGCCCCCAAAAGATGCTTCTCTCTACTGAGAGGGACAGTGGGGGAGGATGGCTGAGCAGGTAGAGTGCTGCACCTGTGCCTGAGGCTCCGGGTTCGATCCCCAGCATCCCTGGTGCCAGGGGGCTGCCCTCTGACTCCCTACCCTTCATCGTTTGCTTCTCTTAAGTTGACTTTTAATGTTGTTTATCTTTGTCGGGACACGAGAGAAGAAGGGAAGACCAGAGCACCGCTGAGGGCTGGCACATAGTGTGCTGGGATTGGAACCCGTGGCCGGTGGGGTCTGATTCCTGCAAGCCAATGGTCTGACAGGCTGAGCTGCCTCTCCAGCCCAGCAAGGCTTCTCTGCCCACCTTCTGATGGGCATTTCAGCCGACTCCCTGCTTTAGCTGCTGAGGGCTTGCAGCTGTGAGCACAGGGGTGCAAAGAGCGGCCACCGGGCTCCCCAGGGCAGTGGTGGGGGGCTGCATCCGGCCTGGGCTGTGACACAGCAAAGCCGGCTCCCCCGGGTGGACTGTCCTGCCTCCCCAGAGCTGTCCTCGGGCAGCCCGGCACCACGTGAGGCGGGTGTCTTGCCACTGCTCGCCGTGGGCACGGGTGACGTCTCTCCCTTCCCAGGACACAGCCTTGCAGGGAGAGAACACACACAGGTGCCTTCACCTCTGCTATCAGTGAGGGGGGAGGCGGGACGGGGTGGGGGGGTGCCACCGCTTCCCATGGAGAACCCCATTCAGGACCGTGAGAAACTTTGCCCTTCTTGTGAGGGAGACAGCAAGATGGTTCTGCAAAAAGACTCTCACGTTGAGGCTCCAGAATCTCAGGTTCAGTCCTCTAGACCACCATAAATCAGAGTCGAGCAGGGTTCTGGTGAGTGTCTGTCTGTCTCTCTCTCTATTTCTGTGGGGAGCCACATGTGCCCTCAAGGTTGCTATTGGCATGGCCACAGAGTCTCTGTTCACAGAAGGACTTGCTTAAAAGATAAGTTCCTGCTTCTCTACTCCTTAGAGTCCCTGTTCACAGACGGCCTTGCCTAAAAGATAAGTTCCTGTCTCCCAACTCCACTTCCCCATGAATCACCCAGGACCTTCCAGATAATGCTGATCACCATGACAACACACCACTTCAATCAATAGTCCCCAGCTGCTAACTGCCCCCTTGCCCAGCCTTAAAAACAGCACCTTTGGTGCTAATAAACAGACTTGATCAGAATCCTGACTTGTCTCATTTCTCTTGTGTCTCTTGTCCTCTCCCTCTTGTCCTTGTCCTCACTCCCTCTCTTAGGTTTACCCACGTCGAAGGTCCCGCGGATGGACATATTTCTATCTCTATCTCTATCTCATAAAAAACAAATAACGGGGGCTGGGCAGTAGTGCAGCGGGTTAAGCACACATGGTGCAAAGCGCAAGGAACAGCGTTAAGGATCCTGGTTTGAGCCCCCGGCTCCCCACCTGCAGGGGAGTTGCTTCAAGACAGAGAGAAATGGAGAGAGGAGGGGAAGACAGAGAGGGGGAGAGAAAGACAGACACCTGCAGACCTGCTTCACCACCTGTGAAGCGACTCCCCTGCAGGTAGGGAGCCGGGGGCTCTAACCGGGATCCTTACGCTGGTCCTTGCGCTTTGAGCCATGTGCGCCTAACCCGCTGCACAACCGCTCGACTTCCATAAAGTTTTTTGTGTAAATAAAGTTTTAAAAGAGAGAGAGAGTAAAATCAGGAAGGGGAAGAGGAAGTTAACCGCGGAAGGTGGCGAAAGTACACTTCCTGCCTGGCCACCACTGCCTCCAGCATGGTCAGGTCCGCTGAGGGGCCCCCCTTGCCCCCACCCTCAGTGCGGCCTGGTCTCCGCAGCTCAGGGGGGCAGGTGCAGACTGGCGCTGGGGTGGGGCGGGGTCTCACCTGGAAGCCCAGCCTGGAAGCTCGGCCTCTGAGCCCTGGGGTCCTGACAGCAGCCTGCGGGGGCAGCCCAGACTCCACAGGGGCGGGCGCGGGTCCCCATACCGCCCACCTGGGGACACCAGCCGTCAGCTCAGGGTCCCCGGTCACCTGCCCTTCGGGCCCAGTGCCCACAAAACTAAAGGCTGCCACCAGAGTCCCTCAGATTCAAGAATTTCCTGGGGCAGCAGATAGCATAGTGGTTACACAAGGAGACTCTCCTGCCTGAGGCTGAGGTCCCAGGTTCAATCTCCACATCACCACCAGCCAGAGCCCAGCCAGGGCTCAGCAGGGCTCTGCACGGAATTATTATTAACAACAATAAGAAGAAGAAAAGTAGATAGAGAGATAGCAAAAATGATTCTGCAAAAAGACTCCCCTGCCCGAGACTTTGAAGTCCCAGGTTCAAACCCCAGAGCTCAGCCAGGGCTCAGCAGGGCTTAAACCTCTTTCTCTATCTCTGTCTCTGTCTTTGTGTCTCTCATTAAGATGAATAGAGCATGAGGCAGAGAGGCGGCATGCTGTTTACAGAAAAGACTTTCATGCTTGAGGCTCTGAGGTCCCAGGATCAACCCCTAGCACCACCATCAGCCAGAGCTGAGCAGAGCTCTGGTGTAAAAAAAAGGGGGGGGCGGTAGCACAGCAGGTTAAGCGCACGTGGCACAAAGCGCAAGGACCGGCACAAAGATCCCAGTTCGAGCCCCGGGCTCCCCACCTGCAGGGGGGTCACTTCACAGGCGGTGAAGCAGGTCTGCAGGTGTCTGTCTTTCTCTCCTCCTCTCTGTCTTCCCCTCCTCTCTCCATTTCTCTCTGTCCTATCCAACAACAATGACATCAATAACAGCAATAATAACTACAACAATAAAAAAAACAAGGGCAACAAAAGGAAATAAATAAATTTTTTTAAAAAATAAAACACTGGGGGGTCGGGCGGTGGCGCAGTGGGTTAAGCGCATGTGGCGCAAAGCGCAGGGACTGGCGTAAGGATCCCGGTTCGAGCCCCCGGCTCCCCACCTGCAGGGGAGTCGCTTCACAGGTGGTGAAGCAGGTCTACGGGTGTCTGTCTTTCTCTCCCCTTCTCTGTCTTCCCCTCCTCTCTCCATTTCTCTCTGTCCTATCCAACAACGAATTGCGTCAACAAGGGCAATAATAATAACCACAACGAAGCTACAAGAGCAACAAAAGGGGAAAAAAAAAAAGGCCTCCAGGAGTGGTGGATTCATGGTGCAGGCACTGAGCCCAGCAATAACCCTGGAGGAGGAAAAATAAATAAATAAATAAATAAAATAAAATAAAACACTGGCCTTGCAGACGCCTTCACCTATTTGCCGCTAGCGTCCTCCAGCCATGGTCAACCCCACCATGTTCTTCGACATCACCGTCGACAGCGAGCCCCTGGGCCGCGTCTCCTTCAAGCTGTTTGCAGACAAAGTTCCGAAGACCGCAGGAAACTTTCGCACTCTGAGCACTGGAGAGAAAGGGTTTGGTTATAAGGGTTCCTGCTTTCACAGAGTTATCCCTGGCTTTATGTGCCAGGGTGGTGACTTCACATGCCATAATGGCACCAGAGGCAAGTCGATCTTTGGGGAGAAATTTGAGGATAAGAATTTCATCCTGAAGCATACAGGCCCAGGCATCTTGTCAACGGCAAATGCTGGACCCAACACAAACGGTTCCCAGTTCTTCATCTGCACTGGTAAGACCGAGTGGTTGGATGGCAAGCCTGTGGTCTTCGGCAGAGTGAAGGAGGGCATGAACGTTGTGCAGGCCATGGGGGGTTTGGGCTCCAAGAATGGCAAGACCAGCAAGAAGATCACCATTGCTGACTGCGGACAAATCTAATAAATTTGGGTTGTTTTATTATAACCACCAGACCATTCCTTCTGTAGCTCAGCAGAGCACCCCTCCACCCCTCTGCTCAAAACACCCTGGAACTGTGCTCTTGCTACAGTCCTTCAGTTTCCATGTTTTCCTTATTGATCTCTTCCAAGTCTAGCTGGATTTCAGAGTTAAGTTTATGATTATGAAATAAAAAAGTTGTGTGCCCTTAAAAAAATAAATAAGACACTTTCCTTTTTAATTTTTTAAAAATATTTTATTATTTTAGTGAAAAAGAAAGGCAGAGACACACAGAGAGCCCAGAGCCCTGCCCAGCTCTGGCCAATGATGGTGCTAGGGACTGAACCTGAGGCCTCAGGATCTCAGGCTGGAGTCTTTTGCAGAACCATCATGCTGTCTCCTCAGCACATAAATACTTTCTTTAGAGACAGAGAGAAGGGAGAGGAGACACACTTGCCACAGCCACACAACAAAACAACAGAAGCTGAGCCCAGAGTGTGTCAATGGGGAAAATACTTCTATTTATTAATCCTTTTTTTAAAAAAGAGTATTATTTATTTTCCCTTTTGTTGCTCTTGTTTTTTGTTGTTGTTATTGTTGTCATTATTGTTGGTGTTGATGTCATCATTGTTGGCTAGGACAGAGAGAAATGGAGAGAGGAAGGGAAGAAAGGGGGGAAAACAGACACCTGCAGACCTGCTTCACCGCCTGTGAAGTGACTCGAGCCGGGATCCTTATGCCGGTCCCTGTGCTTTGCGCCACCTGCTGCATGACTGCCTGCCTCCCCAATTCTTTTTTTTATTATTACCTTTTGTTGCCCTTGTTGTTTTCTTGTTGTATTATTGTTGTTGTTGTTGATGTCGTCGTTGTTGGGTAGGACAGAGAGAGATGGAGAGAGGAGGGGAAGACAGAGAGGGGGAGAGAAAGACAGACACCCGCAGACCTGCTTCACCACCTGTGAAGCGACGCCCCTGCAGGTGGGGAGCCGGGGCTCGAACCGGGATCTTTATGCCGGTCCTTGCACTAGGTGAGCTAACCTGCTGCGCTACCGCCCGACTCAACCCCTTTTTTTTCTTTAAGAGAGCTCCTTGAGTGTAATAATTAGCATTTATTGTGGGTTGGTTACTTTTTTAAAAGATACTTTGTTTATTTCAGTGAGAGAGATACAAGGAGAAATAGAGCCCAGGTCCTGCTCAGCTCTGGCCGGTGGTGGTGGTGGTGGTGCTGGGGACTGAACCTGGGCCTCAGGCGTGACTAGCAGACCGCCACAGTGTCTGCTGTCTGTCCAGCTGGCCGGGCATTGCCGGTGGCTGAGCAAGCACTGAGCTCAGCGGTAGGTGGCACGGGCACCTTGGGCCGGGAATCCAGCACCGACTCAGGTCCTTGGGCCGCAGGCCTGACCCACTGGTGTCTTCCTGGAGGCGACAAGGGTGCGGCGTGGAGGTGGCCGGCAGGGGTGCGGCTGGCCACGAGGAGCGGGTCTCCCCCAGCTCCTAGACCCCGTCCACTGGGGGTCCGGGCAGGGGGCTCCCTCCGCCCAGGCTGCGGCTGCGCCAGTCCAAGGCGACCAACGTGGCCAGGGAGACGAGGACCAGGCCGGCCAGGCCCAGGCGGACCAGGTTCCCCCGGGTGTAGTCGGAAGAGCCTGGGGAGAGAGGTCAGAGTCCCCGCCAGGTGAGGGTGGGCACCCAGCTCACGTCTCAGATGGGGGAGGGGGGCAGGGTCCTTGACGTTGGGGATGGGAAGACAGGGTGGAGAACTCCTGGATGTGAGGAGGACCTGGGGGGCCCTGGGTGTGAGGGAGGAGTTGCTGGGGGACCCCTGAGTGCTAGGGGAGGGGCTGCACCTGGTCTCTGGGGAGGGGGGGCTGCACCGGGTCTGTGGGGAGGGGCTGCAGGGGTCTCCGGGTCTGCAGGGGATCTCTGGGGGCTGCACGAGGTCTCCTAGGCCTGCCGGGATCTGCTGGGGCTGCAGGGGTCTCCGGCGGCTGCAGGGGTCTCCAGGGCTGCAGGGTCTGCGGGGGCTGCAGGGGTCTCTGGGGTCTGCAGGGGTCTCCAGGGCTGCAGGGGCCTGGGGGGGCTGCAGGGATCTCCGGGGGCTGCAGGGGTCTCCGGGGCTGCAGGGGTCTCGGGCCTGCAGGGGTCTCTGGGCTGCAAGGGTCTCGGGTCTGCAGGGGTCTCAGGGGTCTGCTGGGATCTCAGGGGTCTGCAGGGGTCTCGGGTCTGCAGGGGTCTCAGGGGTCTCAGGGGTCTGCAGGGGTCTCCGGCGCTGCATGGTCTCCGGGGCTGCAGGGGTCTCTGGGGCTGCACAGGGGTCTCCGGGGCTGCATGGTCTCCAGGGGCTGCATGGTCTCCGGGGCTGCAGGGGTCTCAGGGGTCTGCAGGGGTCTTCAGGATGCAGGGATCTCAGGGGTCGGAAAGGGTCTCGGGTCTGCAGGGGTCTCAGGGGTCTGCAGGGGTCTCCGAGGCTGCATGGTCTCCAGGGGCTGCATGGTCTCCGGGGCTGCAGGGGTCTCCGGGGCTGCATGGTCTCCGGGGCTGCATGGTCTCCGGGGTTGCACCGGCCCCTGCCCTCCCAGGCGCTCACCCTGCGGCAGCCTGAGCGGCGCGCTGCGCGGGGACAGCACGTAGGGCGCGGCGGGCGTGTGGTAGTAGCAGCTGTAGGTGCCGGGCCCCGGCAGCGGGAAGTCGGCCCAGCGCAGCGCCGAGCGGCGGAACAGCAGCGGCAGGCGCAGCCCCGCCCGGTACAGCGCGAAGCTCATGTGTCCGCGGCCGCCGGCGCAGCGCAGGGTCCCCGGGGCGCCAGGCAGCAGGACCAGCGACGGGCGCGGGAGCGCGGCTGCGGGGCGGAGGTGGACGGTCTCCGCCTAGTTCGCGGCGGTGCTCTGGCTCTGCCTTCTCCACTCGCCTGCTCCTTCACCCCGGGGTCCCCAGCCCCTCCCAGAATCAAGGGGTCCCCAGCCGCTCCTCCCTCACACCCAGGGGTCCCCCAGCCCCTCCTCCCTCACACCCAGGGGTCCCCCAGCCCCTCCTCCCTCACACCCAGGGGTCCCCAGCCCCTCTTCTCACACCCAGGGGTCCCCAGCCCCTCCTCCCTCACACCCAGGGGTCCCCCAGCCCCTCCTCCCTCACACCCAGGGGTCCCCAGCCCCTCTTCTCACACCCAGGGGTCCCCCAGCCCCTCCTCCCTCACACCCAGGGGTCCCCAGCCCCTCTTCTCACACCCAGGGGTCCCCAGCCCCTCCTCCCTCACACCCAGGGGTCCCCCAGCCCCTCCTCCCTCACACCCAGGGGTCCCCCAGCCCCTCCTCCCTCACACCCAGGGGTCCCCAGCCCCTCTTCTCACACCCAGGGGTCCCCAGCCCCTCCTCCCTCACACCCAGGGGTCCCCCAGCCCCTCCTCCCTCACACCCAGGGGTCCCCAGCCCCTCCTCCTCACACCCAGGGGTCCCCAGCCCCTCTTCTCACACCCAGGGGTCCCCAGCCCCTCCTCCCTCACACCCAGGGGTCCCCAGCCCCTCCTCCCTCACACCCAGGGGTCCCCAGCCCCTCCTCCCTCACACCCAGGGGTCCCCAGCCCCTCTTCTCACACCCAGGGGTCCCCAGCCCCTCCTCCCTCACACCCAGGGGTCCCCCAGCCCCTCCTCCCTCACACCCAGGGGTCACCCAGCCCCTCCTCCCTCACACCCAGGGATCCACCAGCCCCTCCTCCATCACACCCAGGGGTCCCCCAGGCCCTCCTCCCTCACACCCAGGGGTCCCCAGCCCCTCCTCCCTCACACCCAGGGGTCCCCAGCCCCTCTTCTCACACCCAGGGGTCCCCAGCCCCTCCTCCATCACACCCAGGGGTCCCCCAGGCCCTCCTCCCTCACACCCAGGGGTCCCCAGCCCCTCCTCCCTCACACCTAGGGGTCCCCAGCCCCTCCTCCCTCACACCCAGGGGTCCCCCAGCCCCTCCTCCCTCACACCCAGATCCCCCTTTTGTATGTGTCTCTCTCCCTCTCTCATTTGTACAAACCTCTCTTTTTTCTGTTTCTCTCCCTCTCATTTGAATATCTCTCTTTTTCTGTTCTCTTTCCTCTGTTCTGGCTCTCCTTTGTTTTTTGTTTTTATATTTATTCCCTTTGTTGCCCTAGTTGTTTTCTTATTGTTGCTGTAGTTATTATTGTTATTGATGTCATCGTTGTTGGATAGGACAGAGAGAAACGGAGAGAGGAGGGGAAGACAGAGAGGGGGAGAGAAAGACAGACGCCTGCAGACCTGCTTCACCGCCTGGGAAGCGACTCCCCTGCAGGTGGGGAGCTGGGGGGCTGGAACCAGGATCCTTACGCTGGTCCTTGCGCTTTGTGCCAGGTGCGCTTAACCGCTTTACCCACTGCACTATCGCCTGACTCCCTATGGCTCTCCTTTGTATATTTCTGTGTCTCTCTCCCTCTCTGTCTCTCGTTTAATGTCTTTTTCTGTCTCTTTCTCTTCCATCTCTCCCTATTCTCTATCCCCAAGTCTGGGCCCATCTGCCCCCACATCCTGGTCTGTCCCACGTCCTGCTGGCTTCCCTCCCCCTGGCCTGGAGGCCTCCACTCCCCGACTTGTCCCTGTGTCCCTGTCAGGTCCCCAGCCCTGGCACTGGTGACACGTGGATGCCCCTGGGTGGTTCTTGGTGCTGCCTGTGGACCGCTGGCTCTTCCCACTGGAAGCCAGTGCCCCTTCCCCTTGCCGAGCCGGCGACCAAACCAAACAAGCCCCCAGTGCCTCCACTCCCCCGGGGTGAGAGTCTCCACTTCTCTGGGCCCCCGCCCCCTCCGGTGGCCCCCACCCTGCCCCTCCCGCCTCACCGGTCACCAGCAGGTCCAGGACGTCGCTGGGCTGGGACCAGACCCCGGGTGCCCAGCCCCAGGCCTGGTAGCAGCAGTGGTAGCTGCCCCCCTGGGCTGGGGTCACCTCCCCCAGGAGGAAGTCGGCCAGCTGAGCCGGCTCCGACATGTCCTGCAGCGCCGCCATCTCTCCAGACCTGAAGAGCGCAAACCTGCCCGCCGGCCGCGGCGCCTGGCACCTCAAGGTCACGTTGATCCCCGGGGTCACGACCTCAGCTGGCTGGACCTCCAGCCGCGGCTTGGGGTGTACATCTGGGGGGGCTGGGGAACAGGGATGGCTGGGTCCTGGGGCCCCACCCACCTGGCCTCCGAGTCACCATCACCTGGGACCCCCCCCCACCCCCCCGCACCCACCTGGCGCCCCGTGTAGGACCCGGGAGGCCCCGGCCAGGCCAGGCTGGCAGCACCAGTCACCAACCCTGATCCCCACATCCCGGACCCCCAGTGTTTAAGCTGAGTTACAAGGTCTTTGACTTGAAATTGCTCACCTAGGCCGCTGAGAATGCAGTTACCACATAACAGTATTTGACAAAAAAAAAAAAAAAAAAAAGGAAGGCAGAGGAGACAGCATCATGGTTCTGCAAAAGACTCTCCTGCCTGAGACTCTGAGGCCCAGGTTAGTCCCCTGTACCACCATCAGCCAGAGGTCAGGGCTCTACTGGGGGGGGGGGGAACACCGCCAGACTTGCATACCTGACAGCCAAGAGACCCCAGTTCAGTTCCCCTCACCAGCGCATGGCAGAGCTGAGCAGTGGTCTCTCATTCTGTCTCTCTCCCCCCATCTCATAATGAATGTATCATTAAAAAAATTAATAGGGGGGTCAGATGGTAGCACAGCGGGTTAAGCGCAGGTGGCGCAAAGCACAGGGACCGGCGTAAGGATCCCGGTTCGAGCCCCCGGCTCCCCACCTGCAGGGGAGTCGCTTCCCAGGCGGTGAAGCAGGTCTGCAGGTGTCTGTCTTTCTCTCCCCTTCTCTGTCTTCCCCTCCTCTCTCCGTTTCTCTCTGTCCTATCCAACAACGACAATACTAACTACAACAATAAAAAACAACAAGGGCAACAAAAGGGAATCAATAAATATTTTTTAAAAACAGGGGGCCGGGTGGTTAAGTGCACACATCACAGTGCACAAGGACCCAGGTTCAAGCCCTTGGTCCCCACCTGCAGAGGGGAAGCTTCATGAGTGGGAAACCAGGGTTGCAGGTGTCTCCCTGTCTCACTCTATCGCCTCTCCCCTCTCAATTTCTGTCTCTATCTGATTGAAAAAAAAAAAAAGAGTAAAAAGAGAGAAAAGGGGAAGGAGAGGAGGGGAAGTCTGGACAGCCGGGTCACATGAGCAGCACAGCGGGCTGAGAGCCTCACCAGGTGACGCAGTCTTACTCACCGGTAGAAGGGCTGTCTGCGTGACACAGGGGCCCTGCAGGAGATGTGGGGGGGGTCTCTCCTCAGTCCTGGGAGACAGCAGGCCCCACCTCACCGGATCCCAGCAGCCCCATTCCCGGCTTCCCCTGCTCGCCAAACAGGCCCACACCTCGCTGCTCTCCACAGCCCCAAGCCCACACTCCCACCCAGCCTGCTTCTCCCTCCACGCCTGGATTTCAGGCTCTCGGGTCCCACCTTTTCCAGATGGTGGCCCGAGCTCACGGATTCTCCAGGGGGTGCAGGATCTGGGCCCCCACCCCCTCCTGTCACGCAGACCCAGGTGTGCTGGCCTCTGTGCTCCACTCCCATCAGAATCTGGGCATCTCCACTCCCCAGACCGGGGCTCCTGACCCC
Source organism: Erinaceus europaeus (assembly GCF_950295315.1). Taxonomy (NCBI): domain Eukaryota; kingdom Metazoa; phylum Chordata; class Mammalia; order Eulipotyphla; family Erinaceidae; genus Erinaceus; species Erinaceus europaeus. Next base: position 793,634 of record NC_080163.1, read on the forward strand.
AGCCCGCCCCCCCCACTGCCTCAAGATGTCTTTTCCAACAGCCAGAGAATTTGGGGTACCTGTGCCCTCTTGCTTTAGGAACCAGGAGTCTGGGCCCATCCTGTCCCCTGTAACTGCGGCCCAGAATTCTGGTTCCCCAGCCAGTCGCCCCACACCCTGCACCTGCCCTCAGGGAGACCCAGTTGTCCTGTTCCTTGTCCTCCGTTGGGGTGTCAGGGTCTCCAGAGCCTGCCTCCATACCCGACCCAGCCAGGACCCCAGGGAGACGGAGTGGGGGGCTCACAGAGGGCCAGCAGCTGAAGCACGTGCACCAGGGCCATGATGGCAGCGACGGGAACAGGACCTGGGACGGCCGGCCCTCTCCCCTGCAGGGAATGAGGCAGCCCGAGTCAGAGCCTGAGGGAGGAAGGGTGACTGTCCAGTCTCATGGACCTGCAGGGAAGACCGGGATGGGAGGGGGCGTGGCACTGGCCGTGCTCACTAATTCCAACTTCTCATTTACATACATATGTATTTTATTAGTGACTTCATTCTGATTTACAGAACTGTAAGACTGCATAACTTCTAAGTATACTTCTCCGTTGCTCCCACCTCCAGAGTTCTGTGTCCTCACTCCCTCCACTGGAAACTACAGCAGGTCTGTGGTCCAGGACGTGGCGCAGAGAATAAAGCACTGGACTCGCAAGCTTGAGGTCCTGAGTTCAATCCCCAGCAGCACATGTACCAGAGTGGTGTCTGGTTCTTTCTCTTTCTCCTCCTGTTGTTGTTAAAATTTGTAGAGAAAGACACATCCTGTCTTTCTCATCAATAAATAAAATCTTTTTTAAAAATAAAAGAAGCTACAGCTTCTATCCCAAAATTGCAGATATGGGTTGACTGCTATCTACAACTATCTATCTATCTATCTATTTATCTATATTTGCCCATTTTTTCCAAAGGTCCCATCTTCTCTTCCTTTCTAAGTCACACCTAATTATCACTTCAGAATACCCTTCCTTTTTTTTAATTTTTATTTATTTATTCCCTTTTGTTGCCCTTGTTGTTTTATTGTTGTAGTTATTATTGTTGTTGTCATTGTTGGATAGGACAGAGAGAAATGGAGAGAGGAGGGGAAGACAGAGAGGGGGAGAGAAAGACAGACACCTGCAGACCTGCTTCACCGCCTGGGAAGCGACTTCCCTGCAGGTGGGGAGCCCGAGTTTTGAACTGGGTTCTTTACGCCTGTTCTTGAACTTTGCACCACGTGCGATTAACCCACTGCGCTACCCCCCGACTCCCTTTTGTTTTACTGTTGTAGTTATCGTTGTTGTTATTTTATTGTTGGATGGGGCAGAGAGAGATGGAGAAAGACAGACACCTGCAGACCTGCTTCACCGCCTGGGAAGCGACTCCCCTGCAGGTGGGGAGCCGGGGGCTCGAACTGGGATCCTTAAGACAGTCCTTGCACTTTGCGCCACGTGCGCTTAACCCGCTGTGCTACCGCCCGACTCCGCTATTTTTTTTTTTTACCAGAGCACTGCTCAACTCTGGTTTATAGTGGTGCAGGGAATTGAACCTGAGACTTTGGAGCCTCAGGCAAGAGAATCTCTTTGCATAACAAATATGCTGCCTACCCCTGCCCCTTATGTTTAAATTCACCTAAATCCTTTCTAAATCCTTTTTTTTTTTCCCTCCAGGGTTATTGCTGGGCTCGGTGCCTGCAACATGAATCCACTGCTCCTGGAGGCCATTTTTTTGCCCCTTTTGTTGCCCTTGTTGTTGTAGCCTCGTTGTGGTTATTATTATTGCCATTGTTGATGTTGTTCGTTGTTGGACAGGACAGAGAGAAATGGAGAGAGGAGGGGAAGACAGAGGGGGGGAGAGACAGACAGACACCTGCAGACCTGCTTCACCGCCTGTGAAGCGACTCCCCTGCAGGTGGGGAGCCGGGGCTCGAACCGGGGTCCTTATGCCGGTCCTTGCGCTTTGCACCACCTGCGCTTAACCCGCTGCGCCACCACCCGACCCCCCAAATCCATTTTTTAAAATGCATTCTTACTAGTGACTCAGTAGTGGCTCACAGGGTCGTATGATCACAGGGAGATGGTTCCACACCACAACCACCAGCCTTCCCCAGGGTAGCCGCCAAAGAACCTGGGACTCTGGAGCTTCTGCATTCTCTTTGCATAAACATTATGCTATCCCTCCTGCCCTCCTAGATCTTTTTCCCCCCAGTTTATTTATTTGAGAGGGAAGGGGGATAGAGAGGAAGAGACAAAGTGACACCTACAGCCCTGCTTCACCGCGTGAAGCTTCCCCTGCAGGTGAGGTGGGGCTTAAACCCGGGTTCTTGTGCACGGTAGCATGTGTGCTCAACTAGGTGCGCCACCACCTGGCCCCAAATATAGTTTCACTTGTTTTAATCAGAGAGATTGAGACAGAGACCAGAGCACTGATCAGCTCTGAGTTATGGTGGCGCGGGGGGTTGAACTTGGGACTTCAGAGCCTTTAGCTGTTTACTGGGGTCAGTTGAAGGGGGGCCTGGCTAGGGTGGGGTAGGGCAGCAGTCTGTCCAGGCCGTGAGAAACCCAGCTGGAATCCAGGTCTGCAGGTGTCTGTCTTCCCCTCCTCTCTCCATTTCTCTCTGTCCTGTCCAGCAACGACGACATCCACAACAACAATAACTACAACAATAAAACAAGAGCAACAAAAGGAAGTAAATAAATAAATATTTAGGAAAAAAACAAGGGCAACAAAAGGGAAAATAAATATAAAAAATTTAAAAAACAAACTAGGCTGCATGTACTCCGCCTGGACTGGCGGTCATTGCTGGGGCGCACCCGAGCCGGCTGAGGGGCATCAAGACAGGTTTGCCTTGGGAGCCAGTGCGCACGCGCAGCCTCAGACGGGGCGGCCCCTGCAGGGACTACAACTCCCAGGATGCCCCGCGCCCACACGGCGCCACGGGTCTGCTTTCTGCGCACGTGCGACTCGAGAAGCCAAGCCGCGCGCCCTGGGACCACATCTCCCAGAGTGCACCGCGCCGCCGCGACCAAGATGGCGTCGAGTAAGTGCGGGCGCTCGGTCCCGGGAGCCCGGAGCAGCCGGCTGCGGGGCGGCGCGGGGTGGCGGTGTCGGGCGGGCCGCGGAGCTCGCCCCGGGCGGGGTGAGAGGTCACCGGAGGCGGCCTGTGGCTGACCCCGTGCGCCCCCGCAGGACTCGCCGCCTTCCTCAAGGACGCCTGGGCCCGGGAGCCGGTGCTGGTCGCCTCCTTCGCCATCGGGGGCCTCGGTGCGTGAGTCCCGGCGCCCCCACCCCGGGGCCCCAACGCCGCCTGCCTTGTCCCACCCCGTGCCAGCCCCCCGTGACCCCCGCACCACCCCGTGACCCCCCGTAACCCCAGCACACCCCGCGACCCCCCCCCCGTGACCCCAGCACCACCCCGTGCCAGCCCGTGACCCCAGCACCACCCCGTGACCCCAGCACACCCCGTGACCCCAGCACCACCCCGTGACCCCAGCACACCCCGCGACCCCCCTGTGACCCCAGCACCACCCTGTGACCCCAGCACCACCTCGTGACCCCAGCACCACCCCGTGACCCCAGCACCACCCCGTGACCCCAGCACACCCCGTGACCCCAGCAGACCCCGTGCCAGCCCCCGTGACCCCAGCACCACCCCGTGACCCCAGCACCACCTCGTGACCCCAGCACCACCCCGTGACCCCCGCACACCCGTGCCAGCCCCCCTGGCCCCCGTGACCCCAGCACACACACCACCCCCCCCCCCCCCCCCCGCCAGCCCCGTCGCGGCGCCCAGCACCCCCTGAAGGACGAGCTCCCCAGCAGTGAGCCAGAACAGGCTCCAGCCCCCACCCAGGGTCACCCCTCCCCGGCGGCCGGTGCTCTGCAGCATGGCAGCGGGGCCTGGGACTCTGCATCCGGCCGCGGGGCCCACCCTGGAGCTGAAGTCTCTACCCCGCGGCTAAACGTGGCGGCTGCGCCCCGTCCTCCCGGGCTCCCCTGCAGCAGCCCTGTCTCCCCACAGCCGTGGTCGCCCCGATGGTCAGCCCCTACCGGAAGTACGCCGACCTGATCAACGAGGTCACGCCCTACACCTACCCCGGTGAGTGGGCTGGGGACAGACAGACGCCGCAGCCCTGCTCCCTGCCTGCTTTCCCCCTGCCGGTGGGGCCCAGGGTCGAACCCGAGCGCGGGTGACCCCGCACCGCGTCTGCATCTGGACCCGCGTGTCCGGGTCGGGTGGTTGTCCGGCACTCCTGTCCCTTCCCTTCGTCTTCCCGGGTCTGTCTCTGCCCGTCCGCGTCTCCCAGCCTCTCCGGCCTCGCCCGCCGTGCCCTCAGGGTCTGCTGGTCTCAACGCCCCCTCCGCCCACAGTGCCCCTCCGGGATGACGGGAACATGCCCGACGTGCCCAGCCACCCGCAGGACCCCCGGGGCCGCAGCCTGGAGTGGCTGAAGAACCTGTGAGCCTCCGAGCCCCCAATAAAACAATAAAAGCGCGAAGCCCGCCTCGGACCCCGGGTGCGGAGGCCGTTTACTGGGGTCAGTCGAAGGCGGGGCTGGCCAGGGTGGGGTAGGGCAGCAGTCTGTCCGGGCCGCGAGACACCCAGCTGGAATCCAGGGCCTCGTCGGCTTCGAAGCCGAAGTCCTCCTCCACCTTGACCTGGGGAGACATGGAGGTGGGAGGCACAGGGGGGCCCCGTGCTCGCCCCCACCTCCACCCCCACCCCCGGGTCGGGGTCCCCACCCGCCCGGCCCCTCACCTGCACGGGCGCCAGTTCCGGGGTGGGCGCCGCTCCCCCACGCCGGCTGTCCCGGGGCGCCCGGCGCCTCTTGCGTCCGCTGGGCCCCTCGCCGGGGGTCGTCGGGCTGCCGGGTTCGGGGGGCGCAGGCGTCCTCCTGGGTGGGGACAGCCCCTCTCTCTCGGGAGGCTCGTTCTCAGCGTTGCCGGGGGTGGGGGCGTCTGTGCCCTGGCTGCCCTCATCCTGGGGGACACGGGGCAGGTGAAGGCCGTGTCCCGGCCACACCCCGGCCCGAACCCGAGCCCCACTCACCTCCAGCACGATGGTGAACTGGCCGGCCCGGTAGTCGTCGCCGTAGGAGTCCAGCACCCTCATGAGGAACCTGCATCCCGAGAAACGCCAACGGGGGCTTAGCGTGCGGGCTGGAGCCTGCGGCCGCCCAGCAAAACACCCCTCAAGCCAGGGGGTCCTCGGCGCAGCAGCCGGGGCTGAGCACCCGACCCCCACGGGCCCTGGGGGCTCGAGCTTCGGCCCCTGATGACCGGAGAGGGCCGGTGGAGCAGCTCGCTGGGCAGAGTGCCCGCCGGCCCCGGAGGAGCTGCTCTGGCAGCAGGGAGCGTTCTGGTCCTGTGTGTCTGCCTCCACCGGGGTTGGCGTGCTGGGGGGGGGGGGGGGGCTGGAGGCCCAGCAAGGGTGAGAGCAGGGGCAGGGGCCTGCTGTGCCTCAGCACGGCCTTCCAGGAGCCGGCTTTCTGTCCTCCCTGTCCATGCTGGACGCCCGCGGGGACTTTCTCGAGCCGATGGCCTTGAAGGCCACCTGGGCGCACAACGAGCTCAGCACCTGCAGAGTCCTAGAGAGCGTTCGGGTGCTGGGTGTACAGGGAGCAGGGCCGAACCCACCCCGTCCGTCGGCAGGGGAACCGGCCTCCAGCAGGTGGGCAGAGGTGAGCTTGTTGGTGGGCAGCTGCAGAGGTGTGCCTCCGGGCCTGGGAGGGCTTCAGGCTCTGACCCAGCCCAACGCAACCCTGGCCTGTGCCCTCAGCGCTAGCATGTGCCCTGCCCCTGACCTGTAACCTCAGCACTAATATGTGCCCTCGACCCCTGACCTGTAACCTCAGCTCTAGCATGTGCCCCCGCCCCTTGACCTGTAACCTCAGCCCCCTGACCTGTGCCCTCAGCACTAGCGTGTGTCCCGCCCCCTGACCTGTAACCTCAGCTCTAGCATGTGTCCCCGCCCCTTGACATGTAACCTCAGCTCTAGCGTGTGCCCCCGCCCCCTGACCTGTGCCCTCAGCACTAATATGTGCTCTTGACCCCTGACCTGTAACCTCAGCACTAGCGTGTGCCCCGCCCCCTGACCTGTGCCCACCGGCTCACCTGCGCTCCTGCTGCAGCCTCCGCGTTATTCTCTGCACCTGGTGGAGCCTGTTGAGGACGCGCTCGTTCACCTGCGGGCAGTGGGGACACGGCGGTCACCGGCCCTCCTGCCCCTGCCCCGCCCCTCCGCCGCCGCACCCCCAGCCCGGGGCTCCCGGGGACAGAGGGCAGGAGGGAGACGGCCACGGGCGGGGACGAGCGGGACTCACCGACCTGCTCGATCTCGCGGCAGCGCCGGCCGAGCGCCTGGTACTTCCTGCGGTGCAGCTCCCGCTGGCGGCGGCGGCGGCCCCGCGCGGCCTCCTCCTCCTCGTCCCGTTCCCGCAGCCCCGAGCCGCCCAGGCCGCCCGACACAAACTCCACCTCGGTCTCCAGCTCGCTCTCCAGGATGTGGCCGCCGAAGAGGGGCGGCAGCGCCAAGTCTGAGCCTGGCGGGGCGGAGAACTCCTCGAAGCCCACGGCCGCCATGGTCCTGTGTGTGTGTGTGTGTGTGTGTGTGTGTGTGTGTGTGTGTGTGTGTGTGTGTGTGTGTGTGTCGGGGGTCAGGACTCGGAGACCCCCTGCCCTGCTCGGCCCCCGGGGCTCGCGCGGGCTCCACAGCCGTTTGGGCGTCACGGGCCAGACACCCGCCTCCCGGGACCCACGAGTCGAGTCCGACCGAGGGTGTTCGCCCCCGCCCGCAGTGCCAGGAGTGCGGCCCCAAGAGCCCCGGAGAAAGACTACAATCCCCATGAGGCCTCGCGGCGAGAGCCCCCCCGGCTGCGCGTCACCCGGCCGCAAGGCCTCCTGGGACGCGTAGTTTCCCTCCGAGCCGCTCACCCCTCTCGCTGCTCCAGCTCCATCTCGGGCGTCGGAACGGCCACGCCGGGCACAGCGCTGGGTGCAGTCGTTCCAGGACCGGCCGGCGCCCCGGCCTGCGCGGCCCCTCCCGGGAGTTGGAGCTTCCTGCTCCCGGCTGGCTCCCCCTCCACCCGACCCCGAGTCCCGCTTCGAGGCCTCGCCGAGCGCCGCCGCCGGCCGCTGGGGAGGCCGCGGCCTGTTCTTGACGGAACGGAGCGGTCTGCCGGGGCCGCGCCTCTCGCGCAGGCCGGTGCGGTCCGCGCCGGCGGCCGCCCGCTGCCCGTCCCCGCTGCCGCTGCCGCACCCGCTCCCGCTCGGCCCTTGGCCTCCGGCACCCGCTGCTAATAAAGTTGTTGTTTCAAGCGCGGCCACGCCTTGGGCGGGAGCCAATCAGAGCGCGGCTCGGCGTTCTTCCGGCGGCGCGCGGCTGGACGTCATCAGAGGGCGCCGGTCGCTGCGAAGAAGCGGGTCTCTAAGCAGGCGAGTCGGCGCGGGGCCGGGGGCCGGGGGGGCCCGGGGGCCCGGGGGGCGTCGGGGGGCCGGGGGGCCGGGGGGCCGGGCTGCTGGAGGCCTCCGCCTGTCCCGAGGACGCCGCTGCTCGCCTCGTGCGGTGGCTGCGGTGCGGTGCGCTGCTCGGCGCGGCCCGGGGCGGGGGCGGGGGCCGGGGGTCGGGCCCGCGGAGTCCTCCCCCCGCTCGCCCCCGGTCCCGGTCCCCTGCAGGGGCGCTTCGGGGTGGGGCCGGGCTGCCGGCGTCGCCCTCCGCCGGGGTAAAGCTCCCCCTCCGCCCCCAGGCCGCACCATGTCGCTGGCAGATGAGCTCCTGGCCGACCTGGAGGAGGCGGCGGAAGAGGAGGAGGGAGGCAGCTACGGGGAGGAGGAAGAGGAGCCGACCATCGAGGACGTGCAGGAGGAGACGCAGCTGGACCTGTCGGGGGACTCGGTCAAGAGCATCGCCAAGCTGTGGGACAGCAAGATGGTGAGCAGGAGGCGCCGGGCGGCCCGGGCCAGCCCCGCCGAGCCCCGCCGACCGCGCCGCCTCCCGCCCAGTTCGCAGAGATCATGACGAAGATCGAGGAGTACATCAGCAAGCAGGCCAAGGCCTCGGAAGGTGCGCGGGCCGCTGCCCCCACTCGCACGCGCCTCCCGCGCCGCCTGGGGTTCGATCCCGGCACCCGGTGAACAGAAGACGGGACGGTGGGGCCGGCCCTGGAGGCGGCGCGTGTGGGGCTCCCCGCCTCTCCTGTCTCTCCCGGACCAGTCCATCTCAGAAACCGCAAAGCTGCACCGCCATCGGCATCGCAAACCACGCAGGCCTGCCCCAGCTTGTGCATCTTGCAGAGCCGGTGCCTGTGTCCTCACGGCGCCATGCACACACGCCCTCGCCGTTGTCTTTTTATTTTAGACCTTTTTCAGTATTTATTTACTTACTCCCTTTTGTCGCCCTTGTTTTTTTTATTGTTGTTGTAGTTGTTGTTGTCGTTAGTGATGTCGTCGTCGTTAAATAAGACGGAGAGACATGGAGAGAGGAGGGGAAGGCAGAGAGGGGGAGAGAAAGACAGACACCTGCAGACCTGCTTCACCGCCTGTGAAGCGACTCCCCTGCAGGTGGGGAGCCGGGGTTCGAACTGGGATCCTTACGCCAGTCCCTGCGCTTTGCGCCACCTGCGCTTAACTCTGCGCTACCGCCCGACTCCCGTCCCCCCTCGCTATTTTGTCTGGAGGCGCCGGGAGGCTCCGTTCCTCACCACGACCAGCTAGGGGGGTTTTGCCACGTCCCTGAGGGCTGGTCTCGTTATTCACTTGGCGCTTGCCTGAGACGCCCGGCTGCCTCCCAAGTTTCCCTGAGGAGGGGAGACACCGTTCCCGGAGCCGAGACAGGTGTCGCTAGGTGCACAGGAAGCAGACACGGCCTGTAACCAGCTCAGGGTGCCGGCCGGGTGCACCTCTGCTCTCCTGGGGGTGGGGGGGGACCCATTGGCCGTGGGCAGCCTGCTCCGCAGACCCCCGGGCCCAGCCCGACTCTCCCCTCACAGTGATGGGTCCTGTGGAGGCGGCGCCCGAGTACAGAGTCATCGTGGACGCCAACAACCTGACTGTGGAGATCGAGAACGAGCTGAGTGAGCCGGGCACGGGGTGGGGAGGCTCTGCCTGGCACCCGCACTCCCCCTTCCCCGGGTCCCACAGACACGGCGCTGCAGGAGGAGCGGCAGGGTTGCAGGGGGCGGCTCGCAGCCTGCCCACCCCTCCTCACGGCCCCCTCCCTTCCCTTCCCTTGTCCGCAGACATCATCCACAAGTTCATCAGGGACAAGTACTCGAAGCGCTTCCCCGAGCTCGAGTCCCTGGTCCCCAACGCACTGGACTACATCCGGACGGTCAAGGTGAGCGAGGGAGGCGGGCTCGGCAGCACCCGCTGGGGGGGGCGGCGGTTCTCAGGGCCCCTCGTGAGCGCCCCCACCACCACCCTGCAGGAGCTGGGAAACAGCCTGGACAAGTGCAAGAACAACGAGAACCTTCAGCAGATCCTGACCAACGCCACCATCATGGTCGTCAGCGTGACCGCCTCCACCACCCAGGGGTGCGCCAGGGCGTGGGTGGGCTGATGGGACGCGGATGACGAGCCAGAGCTGGGGCTGCGGGGCGGGCGTGTGGGAAGGCGGAGCCCGCGGTGGCGGAGGCCTCCTGTTACTCCCCCCAGCAGAGCTGAGAACCGGCTGGGCCCACGCCACCCCCTCCCAGGGCTCCCGATTCCGGCTGCCTCGGCCTCTGCTGAGCACTAGAAGCCGGCCGGAAGCCATGTGCGCATGCGCTCGGAGAGGGGCCAGTCCGGCATCTGGGTGTCTGCACGTCTGTCCCTCCCCTGCAGGCAGCAGCTGTCGGAGGAGGAGCTGGAGCGGCTGCAGGAGGCCTGTGACATGGCGCTGGAGCTGAGCGCCTCCAAGCACCGCATCTACGAGTACGTGGAGTCCCGCATGTCCTTCATCGCCCCCAACCTCTCCATCATCATCGGGGCGTCCACCGCCGCCAAGATCATGGGTGAGGCTCGTGGGGACTCCGTCGGGGGCGGGGTGGCTGGACCCTCGCTTAGCCGCCTGCGCGTGCAGCGCAGCCCCTCCGCCCTCTGACCCCTCCCCTCCCGCGCAGGCGTGGCCGGCGGCCTGACCAACCTGTCCAAGATGCCCGCCTGCAACATCATGCTGCTGGGGGCCCAGCGCAAGACACTGTCGGGCTTCTCGTCCACGTCGGTGCTGCCGCACACAGGCTACATCTACCACAGCGACATCGTGCAGTCGCTGCCCCCGGTGAGTCCACAAGCCTCCATCTGGCCTCTGTCCCCGGGAGCCTGTCCCGGTGCCCGCACGGACGCGGTTCTGCCGGCCGGGCAAGGCATTCGGCTTCCGCTCAGGCTCCTCAGACGTGGGGGGTTCTGGAAACCAAACCCCCAAACCCTGCCCCACGCACCCCCTGCGAGACCCAGGCCCGGCAGGATCGCTTAGGGTCAGTTTGGCGCGTGACTGCCGCTGGGGACAGTCGGTGCTCAGACAGGCTCCCTCTGCGCCCCCGTGGCGTCTCCCAGACCCCAGGCCGCTTTCCTTCCTCTGCGGCACGCCGGACCGCTTCTGGGGAGACACTGGGGGCTGGATTTGGCTCTAGTCAGACTCAGTGTCTGGCGTCTAGTGATCCTGCAGCAGTGCAGTGCTGCCCGGTGGTCTGCAGCCTGCGCAGCCCGGCCGTGTTTCTGCAGAGGAAGCTGAAAGGCGGCCCAGGAGGTGCTGGGGCGGACGCCGCCTGCTGCGGGCGGGCATGTGGCGGGCAGGTCCCTGGCTGTAGACAGCACAGCAGCGGTGCGGCTCTGTGCCCGCTGCTTAAGCATGCTGGTGTGTGAGTCAGTGCAGTGACTCCCAAGCAAGCTGGGCCTCGCGGACGCACGGGCTGGGGTGTGAGAAGCCGCCTGGGGCCCCGCTGCTGGCCTCTGCCCCCTTAACTCCCCCCCATCTGCGCCAGGACCTCCGGCGGAAGGCTGCCCGCCTGGTGGCCGCCAAGTGCACGCTGGCCGCCCGCGTGGACAGCTTCCACGAGAGCACGGAGGGCAAGGTGAGCGGCCACTGTCTGTCTGTCCACCCGTGGGAGTACGTGGGTGTGGCGCCCACCCACCCAAGGGCGGGTAGCCAGGCGATGCTGTCGGCCCGCAGGTGGGCTACGAGCTGAAGGACGAGGTCGAGAGGAAGTTCGACAAGTGGCAGGAGCCTCCGCCCGTGAAGCAGGTGAAGCCTCTGCCCGCGCCCCTCGACGGGCAGCGCAAGAAGCGTGGAGGCCGCAGGTGGGCGCCCCGGGAGGGGCGGGGTGGGGGTGGGGGTGGGGGTGCTGCCACATCCCGCTGAGCCCACCCTGCGTCCCCATCCAGGTACCGGAAGATGAAGGAGCGGCTGGGACTCACCGAGATCCGCAAGCAGGCCAACCGCATGAGCTTCGGGGAGGTCGGTCTGCCACGGCCCCGGCTCCCTGCCCCCCGCCCTGCCCCCCACCAACCGCGTGAGCTTCGGGGAGGTCGGTCTGCCCCTGCCCTGCCCCCCATCTGGCCCGGAGGGCTCTGCCACCCTGAGCGCCATCACCATCCACCCAGGTGCCTCTGAGCCTGCCTGGCCCCGCCAGCCGAGACGCGGTCAGATGCCTGCGTGGAGCCTGCCGTGGCTCCTTCTCTGTTTGTTTCTATTTTCAGTGACGTTGTCAAGAGAAAGAACCAGAGCGTCTCTCTGGCACTCAGGCCTCTGGTTCTCAGCGACGCCACGCACACGCCCCGGCTCACCTGGGACCCTTCCTCTGCTTTCAGATTGAGGAGGATGCCTACCAGGAGGACCTGGGCTTCAGCCTGGGCCACCTGGGCAAGTCGGGCAGCGGGCGCGTGCGGCAGACGCAGGTGAACGAGGCTACCAAGGCCAGGATCTCCAAGACGCTGCAGGTGGGGCCCGGGGAGATGGGGGGGAGGGCGGCCCTCAGCCAGGGTAGACGGGGGAGCCCCTCACAGCCCAGGGAGATGGGGGCCCTTCACATCACGGGGAGACGGGGGAGCCCCTCACAGTCATGGGGAGATAGGGAGCGGCCCTCAGCCAGGGGAGACGGGGAGCCCCTGACAGTGCGGCCTGCCCCCACAGCGGACCCTGCAGAAGCAGAGTGTGGTTTACGGCGGCAAGTCCACCATCCGAGACCGGTCGTCGGGGACGGCCTCCAGCGTGGCCTTCACTCCACTCCAGGTACCCCACACCCACCTCCCGGGGCGCCCCACCCTGGACTCTCAGGCTCGACGCTGGTGTCCAGACCGCTGGATGGTTGGCAGCCCAGGTTCCAGCCCAGCTCCCGTCACTTGGGGGAAACGTCGGAGCTGTGGCGTCTTTCCCTCTGTCTCCACCTGAGGGAATCAGCAGAGTAATGAAATGCCGGGCTGAAAAGTGACAAGATCACTTGGAGAGCTGGTCACAAAGGTCGAGGAGCCCGGCTCCTTCCAAGACCCACTGAGTTGTCTCCACGGGGGGAGGACCGGGGAGCATGTGCCTGTTTGTTTTTTCTCCAGATGTGTTAAACTTGAGAGAGAGAGAAAGGGAGAGACTTCTCACGCTGGAGGAGCCAAGGGCCTACCAGAGGCAGCTGTGGGACCTTGACTTCTTTAAGTGCATTTTGTGTGCTTTCACGAGTGATGGGTAGAGAGACAGAGGGCTGGGTGGTGCTGCACCTGGTTGAGCGCACACGTTACAGTGTGCAAGGACCCGGGTTCGAGCCCCTGGTCCCCACCTGCAGGGGAGGAAGCTTCGCGAGTGGTGAAGCAGAGTTGCAGGGGTCTGTCTCTTCTTTCTCCTCTTTCCTCTCTGTCAGTAAAGATAGTAAAAATATACGTGTGCATTTAAAAGAGTTTGAGAGAATGGAGCCAGAGCACCACTGTGGCGTGTGCGGTGTCAGGGTTTGAACTCAGGACCTCGTGCTCGTGAGTCCAGCACTTGGTCTGCTGGTCACCATTTTGGGATGTTTCCCGGTGGGGTGTGGGGTGGGCTCTCCACCCACCGCCCCTTTCCCGCCTGCCCAGGGCCTGGAGATCGTGAACCCGCAGGCAGCAGAGAAGAAGGTGGCGGAGGCCAGCCAGAAGTACTTCTCCAGCATGGCTGAGTTCCTCAAGGTCAAGGGGGAGAAGAACGGCGTCATGTCCACGTGAGGGCGCAGCCGGCACCCAAGGGACCTGGACTCTGGCCCTGCGGGGGCACAGGGGACGCGGGCACGGCAGCGGGCACAGGGGCCACTGACCCAGCTCAGGAGGGGCCGACCTCTCGCGGGTGGGCAGACCAGACTGGACACCTCATCCTTGTATCTCAGCTGGCGGAGGAGCGATTAAAAGCACGTCGTCAGGGTCTGCCTTGTGGAGTGAGCTCGTCAGACGCCGGGTCATGGGGAGTCACTGCAGAGATGGGGAGCAGGGTAGGGCGCCCCCATGGGGGCATCAGCCAGGCTTTGCCACTTCCTCCCTGGGCTCTACGGAGGAGGGGGAGAGGAAGACCCTTGCTCAGCTCTGGCATTGGTGGTGCTGAGGTTTGAACCTGGGCATCAGAGCCTCAGGCCTGGAAGTCTTGCAGAATCCCTGTGCTGTCTTGCCAGCCTTTTCTTTTTACCCCGAGCCCGGCTCAGCTCTGGGTGATGCTGCAGGAGATTGAAGCTGGGCCTTGGAGCCTCAGGCTTGAGGGTTTCTTTGCAGAACCGTGATGCTATCTACCCCGCCCTTTTTTAAACGCCCTGGAGAATGGGCTTGAAGCCGGGACTTTGGAGCTTCAGCAGGAGAGTCTCTGCAAAACCACCACGCTGTCTGCCGTCTACCCTCCGCCCCAGACCCGCTTAGCACAGTACCCACAGAGCTCCTTCTGGCGCTGGGGATCGAACCCAGCGCTGTGTGGCCGTCACCCTAGCTGCTGAGCTGTCTCCTGGCCCCAGACATCCCGCGCTTTGCCACCCAAGAAGTGTGGCTGCCGGAACCCCAGCCCTCGGCACCCGGCGGGTGGCACCCTTCCCTGAGCCACCACGCAGCCCTGGGCGGCCGGGAAGCGTGTCTCGGGTGGGGGTGGGCTTTCCACGCGCCCACGGGCCCGCTCTGGGGGGACCCCACCCCGGCTGGGAAGCAGCTCAGGAAGAGGGCGGCAGGAGAAGCTTGGGCTCCCCCCCTCAGCAGGTGACACAGCTCAGCCCTATGGGTCCCTGGGGAGTGACAGCCGGGCCCATCTCTGCTTGGACCTGGCCCAGCCCTCAGCTCTTCACAGCCCTGGCCTGAATCCCCTGCATGGGGTGCTCGGGAGGGGCCCAGGTCCCCAGGCCCGGCCGTCCTATCTGGGCTTGACTCAGTTTCCTCCTTCAGTGCTGCGGGGAAGGCTTGGCAAATGGGTCGCGGGGTGCAGTTTCTAAGGTGGGGCGGAGGGGGGCAGCTCGGTGTGACCCACGATTCTCCTATAGACTCTTAGTAACAGATTCCAAACTGTATTTAGTCTCTAGGGTTAACACGGGCTCGGTGCAGGCACTGAACCCACTGCTCCTGGTGGCCACTGTTTTTAGGTTCTTGTTTTCCATTTTACTGGACAGGACAGAGAAATTGAGAGAGGAGGGAGAGAATCAGAGAGACACCTGCAGCTGTGCTTCACTGCTTGGGAAGCATCCCCACTGCAGGTCGGTAGTGGGGGCTCGAACCTGGATCCTTGTGCTCCACACTACGTGCACTCAACAGAGTGCCCCAGCACCCACCCCAATTTTTATTATTTTATTTTGCTTTTTAATACTTATTTATTCCCTTTTGTTGTCCTTGTTTTATTGTTGTAGTTATTGTTGATGTTGTCTTTGTTGGATAGGACAGAGAGAAATGGAGAGAGGAGGGAAAGACGGGGAGAGAAAGACAGACACCTGCAGACCTGCTTCACCGCCTGTGAAGCGACTCCCCTGCAGGTGGGGAGCCGGGGGCTCAAACCGGGATCCTTACACTGGTCCTTGCGCTTTGTGCCACCTGCACTTAACCCGCTGCGCTACCGCCCAACTCCCTATTATTTTATTTTGTATTAGAGCCCTGTTCAGTTCCAGCTTGTGGTGGTGCGGGTGGATTGAACTGCACTTTGGAGCCTCAGGCAGGAGAGTCTGATTTAATTTAATTGCAGATGACAAACTTTATTTATTTTTACCAGATCCCCACTCAGCTCCTACTGACAGTCATGCAGGGAAATTGAATCTTGGACCTTGAAGCCTTAAGCATGAGACTCTCTTTGCACAGCCATTGTGCTGTCTACCTCCACCCAATGCCTAATGTTTAAAAAGAGCCAGAGGACTCACCTAGTAGGGCAGCAGCAAGGACAAGGACCCGGGTTCAAGACCCCCGTCCTGCCTGCAGGGGAGTCGCTTCACAGGCGGTGAAGCAGGTCTGCAGGTGTCTGTCTTTCTCTCCCCTTTTCTGTCTTCCCCTCCTCTCTCCATTTCTCTGTGTCCTATCCAACAACACCGACATCAATTACAACAATAACAACAAACAAGGGCAACAAAAGGGAATAAAATAAACATTAAAAAAGAATTTTAGGGAGTCGGGCTGTAGCGCAGCGGGTTAAGCGCAGGTGGCGCAAAGCACAAGGACTGGCATAAGGATCCCGGTTCGAACCCCGGCTCCCCACCTGCAGGGGAGTCACTTCACAGGCGGTGAAGCAGGTCTGCAGGTGTCTGTTTCTCTCCTCCTCTCTGTCTTCCCCTCCTCTCTCCATTTCTCTCTGTCCTATCCAACAACCACCACAACAATAATAACTACAACAATAAAACAACAAGGGCAACAAAAGGGAATAAATAAAATAAATATTTAAAAAAGAATTTTAAATAGGAAAAAAGGAAGTGTCACAGTGTCACCAGGAGCAGTGGGGTCGTCTTGTGGGCACTGAGCTCCAGGGAGAACCGGGGTTGCTGTGAACAGAAAACCAGGAATATATATTTTTCTTTCTTTTTAAATTACCTTTGTTTATAGTGAGGGAAATAGCTCGGTAGTAGAGCATGGAACTGGCATGTCTGAGATTTCAGATTCACCAGCCCCTTAGTTAAGCAGTGCTCCGGCCTCCCATAGAGAAAAAAGGAAAAGAAATCAGACTGTGGAGACAGCATCATGGTTCTGCAGAAGACTCTTGTCTAAGGCTCTGAAGTCCCAGGTTCAATCCCCAGCACCACCACCAAGCCAGAGCTGAGCAGGGCTCTGGTGTCTGTCTCTCTCATATTTAAATAAAACAGGGTAGAGGTAGATAGCATAATGGTTCTGCAAAGAGACTTTCATGCCCGAGGTTCAAAAATCCAAGTTCACCCCCTGTACCACTGTCAGCCAGAGCTGAGCAGAGTTCTGGTAAAATGATTTTGTTCAAGTCACAAGGCTGGTAAAGTAGCTTGCCTAAATAGCATACCTGCTTTGCCATGTGCAAGACCCAGGTTCGAACCCAGCCTCCCCCTCCCCTACCCCCACCCCCTCATTGAATGAAGCTTCAGTCCTGTAGTGTCTGTCTGTCTTTATCTGGAAGTCAGCCTGGAACGGTGAAACCCTGGTAACAGCAGGACCCTGGGGGGCTGGGGTGACAGGCGCCCTTCCATTCTTCCCACCCTTCCCTGGGTTGTCCCTGGGCTTGGCGGCTGCACCGTGACTCCTGTGCCCAGTGGCTCTTTGTCTCACAGGTTGAGGCAGGGAGACGGGAGACGCCCACAGTGATCAGTGCAGGTGAAGACTCCCTGCAGATGGGGCCTGGGGCTTGGACAGTGGTGAAGCAGGGGTCTCCCTATCTCCCTCACCTCTCAATTTCTGGCTATCCAATAAAGATAATTTTTAAGTACTATATCCTCTGGTTCTTTTTTAATTTTTTAAATTCTTAATTGGATAGAAACAGCCAGAAATTGAGAGCGGGGGGGGGGGGGGGGTGACGGAGAGGAAGACAGACACGGCGCAGCACAGCTTCACTGCCTGTGAAGCTTTCCCCTGCAGGTGGGGACCAGGGGCTTGAACTTGCGGCCTCGTGCACTGTACTGTGTGTGCTTAACCAGGTACGCCACCACCTGGCTTCGAATAAAGATGATTTTTGAAAATTAAGGGGCGAAAATGTAGAAAGGAGAAGCAGAAGGTGTGTGTGACCAGGGATTGAACTCAGGACTTCCTGAGGAATTCACTATTCACAGTGCCTCCTCCCAGGCCACAAGAGCATTTATTATTTTTTTTCTCCAGGGCTATCACTGGGGCTTGGTGCCTGCACTATGAATCCACTATGAATTCCACTGGAAGCCTTTTTTTTTCCCTTTTGTTGCCCTTTTTTTAAAAATATTTATTTTATTTATTCCCTTTTGTTGCCCTTGTCGTTTTATTGTTGTAGTTATTACTGTTGTTGTCGTTGTTGGACAGGACAGAGAGGAATGGAGAGAGGAGGGGAAGACAGAGAGGGGGAGAGAAAGACAGACACCTGCAGACCTGCTTCACCGCCTGTGAAGCGACTCCCCTGCAGGTGGGGAGCCGGGGTTCGAACCGGGATCCTTATGCCGGTCCTTGTGCTTTGCGCCACGTGTGCTTAACCCGCTGCGCTACCGCCCGACTCCCTTGTTTTTATATCGTTGTTATTGTTGTCGTTGTTGGATAGGACAGGGAGAAATGGAGAGAGATGGGGGAGAGAAAGACAGCTGCAGACCTGCTTCGCCTGTGAAGCGACCCCCCTGCAGGTGGGGAGCGGGGGACTCAAACCCGGATCCTTGTGTTTTGCACCACCTATGCTTAACCCGCTGCACTATCTTCCGGCCCCCCATAAGTGCACTTTTTTTAAAAAAAAAGATACATATTTTTTTAATTTATTAATGAGAGGGATAGGAGAAGAGAGAAAGAACCAGACGTCACTCTGGTCCATGTACTGCCAGGGATTGAACTCAGGACCTCATGCTGGAGAGTCCAGTGCTTTATCCACGGCACCACCTCCGGGGCCACAAGTGCACTTTTTTAATGGTGACTTTTTCTTGAAGGTGGGACAGAAATTGGGGCGGGGGCAGGGGTGGATATGAGAGGCAGAGAAGAAAAGACACCCGCAGCCCTGCTTCGTGGGTCGAGAAACTTGAGAAACTCGCCCCTACAGCTGGGGCCCGGAGGCTTGAACCCGGGTCCTTGCAAGTGTGCAGGGCCTGGTGCACGTCTGAGAACAGCCTGCAGGCGCTGTTCACCCGATCTGGAGACAGACACGGACCATTCTGCGAGTGTGCTCATGGCGGCTGGGGTGGGCTGGGGGGAGCGTCCGAGACCCTGGGAGTCAGAACTCCAGGCGACTCCCCGCACCCCCTCCGAGGCCACCGGCGCTGGGGCCACCGTAGGGCCTCGTGTGCCAGGGTCAGTGGGCCCGCGGGCACGGAGCGACGGGTGCTGCTGGCGGCTGGGTGGCTCTCACCTGGCGGAGAGGACCGACTGACTTCCGTCCTGATTCTGCCCGCGCCGCCAGTGCCCAGTCAGCCGCGCCCAGAGGATGCGGGGCTCCACAGCCCCAGCGCCCGAGGGCAGGGAAACCGCCCTGGGTCCGTCCTCTCCGCCTGGCCTGGGGAGGCAGAAGAGAGCCCCCCACCGGGCCGACGGGCACCGGGGTCGCCCCAACCTTGGGACACTTGCAGCCAGGCAGGAGGAGGCGCTGGGATGTGGGCCTCAGGCCCTGGAGGCTCCCTCGCCAAACCCAAAGCCGGGGTGCCAGGGTGCCGGGGTGCGTCGCAGGTGGCGGGGTGCAGATGGCAGGGTGCCGGGGTGGCGGGGTGCCGGGTGCTGGGGTGCGGCGCAGGTGGCGGGGTGCAGATGGCAGGGTGCCGGGGTGCCGGGTGCTGGGGTGTGGCGCAGGTGGCGGGGTGCAGATGGCAGGGTGCCGGGTGCTGGGGTGCGGTGCAGGTGGCGGGGGTGCAGATGGCAGGGTGCCGGGGTGGCGGGGTGGCGGGTGCCGGGGTGCGGCGCAGGTGGCGGGGGTGCAGATGGCAGGGTGCCGGGGTGGCGGGGTGCGGCGCAGGTGGCGGGGTGCAGATGGCAGGGTGGCGGGGTGTGCGGCGCAGGTGACGGGGTGCGGTGCAGGTGGCGGGGTGCGGCGCAGGTGGCGGGGTGCGGGATGCCATGGTGCGGCGCAGGTGACGGGGTGGCGAGGTGCGGCGCAGGTGGCGGGGTGCCGGGTGCCGGGTGCGGCGCAGGTGGCGGGGTGCGGGATGCCGGGGTGCGGCGCAGGTGACGGGGTGCAGGGTGGCGAGGTGCGGCGCAGGTGACGGGGTGGCGGGATGCGGCACAGGTGGCGGGGTGCCGGGGTGCGGCGCAGGTGGCGGGGTGCAAATGGCAGGGTGGCGGGTTGCCGGGTGGCGGGATGCGGCACAGGTGGCGGGGTGCCGGGTGGCGGGGTGCGGCGCAGGTGGCGGGGTGCCGGGTGGCGGGGTGCGGCGCAGGTGGCGGGGTGCGGCGCAGGTGGTGGGGTGCCGGGTGGCGCGGTGCGGCACAGGCGACGCCTCGGTCCCCTGCCCGCGGGCCCCGCCCCGTTTCACACGCTCCGTGGGCGGGACCCTCCTCCTCGCCGCGCTACTGGCCAGACGCGGATGAGCGGCAAGAGCCCGAACCAATGAAGGCAAAGGGGCGTGGCCGCGCGCCGGGCTCGGCCTCCACGGCCCCCGAGCGATTTTGATTGGCAGGTGGCTTGGGGCCCCGCTCCCCGGCGTCTCCCTTTAGGCTCCGGGCGGAGAAAGCCCGCTCGCCGCGCCTCCCTCCGCACTCCCCGCCCACTTCCGGGGCGGCCAATAGCTCCGGCGCAGAGCCTGCACAGCCAGTTGGAAACGCCCGAAGACTGGCTCCTCCCCCGGCCAGTGGCGCCCAATCATCACGGCCCAGGCCGCTTGATTGACACGCGGGTCCTCGCGCTGGCGTGTTGTGCCCTGAGGCGGGAGCAGGAGGCGGGGCGAGGGCGCAAGCCCCAGCCAATGAGGGCGGCCTGTGCCGGAGCCAATCGAACGCCGCGCTTTGGAGCGCAGAGCCAATCCACGCGGAGAGGCCGGCCGCATCCCCCGCAGCAGCCAATAGGAGGCGCCCGAGGGGCCGGAGCGACGCGCAGCGGGAGCAATGAACGGCCGCCATTCGGGGCCGGGGGCGGGCCGGCGCCAGAGACGAGGAGAGAGGTGGGGAGGCCTCCGCCGCCGCCGCCGCCGCCGCCGCCATCTTGGACCGGGCCCGTCAGCTTCCGCGGAGCCATCGACAGACGCCGCGGCCTCCTCTGCGCCCGACCCCCGTCGTCCACAGCCAGCCCGGGCCCGCCGGGGCCCCCGCTCGCGCGCCGCGCCGATATCGCGAGAGCGTCCGGGCCCGGGGCGCGAGGAGGCGGGCGCTCGCCTCCCCCGTCGCGCTTCGCTCCTCGGCGGCGGCGCCGGCTCCTGCGGTGAGAGCGGCGGCCCTGCCTCCCGGGCGCGGGTCCGAGCGGGGCGGCGGCGCGGGTGCGGGTGCGGGTGCGGGTCCGTCCACCCCCGGGCGGGAAGCGGGAGGGCGCGGCCCCGCACACGGGCCTCCATTGCGTCCGCGGCCTTGGGACGGTCACCCCCGGCCCAGACCCCGCCGTCGGGTCCTGCGCGCGTGACGCCCCCACCCTGCGACGCCCCGCCGCACACACCCCTGCGGGCGCCCCGCCGCACCTCCGCGGACGCCCCGCCGCACACACCCCTGCGGGCGCCCCGCCGCAAACACCCCTGCGGGCGCCCCGCCGCACCCCTGCAGACACCCTCCCTCACCCCTGCAGACACCCTCCCTCACCCCTGCAGACACCCTCCCTCACCCCTGCAGACACCCTCCATCACCCCTGCAGACACCCTCCCTCACCCCTGCAGACACCCTCCCTCACCCCTGCAGACACCCTCTCTCACCCCTGCAGACACCTCCTGCACCCCTGCAGACACCCTCCCTCACCCCTGCAGACACCCTCCCTCACCCCTGCAGACACCTCCTGCACCCCTGCAGACACCCTCCCTCATCCCTGCAGACACCTCCTGCACCCCTGCAGACACCCTCTCTCACCCCTGCAGACACCTCCTGCACCCCTGCAGACACCCTCTCTCACCCCTGCAGACACCCTCTCTCACCCCTGCAGACACCTCCCTCACCCCTGCAGACACCCTCCCTCACCCCTGCAGACACCTCCCTCACCCCTGCAGACACCCTCCCTCACCCCTGCAGACCCCCTCCCTCACCCCTGCAGACACCTCCCGCACCCCTGCAGACACCCTCCCTCACCCCTGCAGACACCCTCCATCACCCCTGCAGACACCCTCCCTCACCCCTGCAGACACCCTCCCTCACCCCTGCAGACACCCTCCCTCACCCCTGCAGACACCCTCCCTCACCCCTGCAGACACCTCCCGCACCCCTGCAGACACCTCCCTCACCCCTGCAGACACCCTCCCTCACCCCTGCAGACCCCCTCCCTCACCCCTGCAGACACCTCCCGCACCCCTGCAGACACCCTCCCTCACCCCTGCAGACACCCTCCCTCACCCCTGCAGACACCCTCCCTCACCCCTGCAGACACCCTCCCTCACCCCTGCAGACACCCTCCCTCACCCCTGCAGACACCTCCCGCACCCCTGCAGACACCTCCCTCACCCCTGCAGACACCCTCCCTCACCCCTGCAGACACCCTCCCTCACCCCTGCAGACACCCTCCCTCACCCCTGCAGACACCTCCTGCACCCCTGCAGACACCCTCTCTCACCCCTGCAGACACCCTCCCTCACCCCTGCAGACACCCTCCCTCACCCCTGCAGACACCTCCCGCACCCCTGCAGACACCTCCCTCACCCCTGCAGACACCCTCCCTCACCCCTGCAGACACCCTCCCTCACCCCTGCAGACACCCTCCCTCACCCCTGCAGACACCTCCTGCACCCCTGCAGACACCCTCTCTCACCCCTGCAGACACCCTCTCTCACCCCTGCAGACACCTCCCTCACCCCTGCAGACACCCTCCCTCACCCCTGCAGACACCCTCCCTCACCCCTGCAGACACCCTCCCTCACCCCTGCAGACACCCTCCCTCACCCCTGCAGACACCCTCCCTCACCCCTGCAGACACCTCCCGCACCCCTGCAGACACCCTCCCTCACCCCTGCAGACACCTCCCGCACCCCTGCAGACACCTCCCGCACCCCTGCAGACACCCTCCCTCACCCCTGCAGACACCCTCCCTCACCCCTGCAGACACCCTCCCTCACCCCTGCAGACACCTCCTGCACCCCTGCAGACACCCTCCCTCACCCCTGCAGACACCCTCCCTCACCCCTGCAGACACCTCCCGCACCCCAGCAGACACCCTCCCTCACCCCTGCAGACACCCTCACCCCTGCAGACACCCTCCCTCACCCCTACAGACACTCTCTCTCACCCCTGCAGACACCTCCTGCACCCCTGCAGACACCCTCTCGCACCGCTGCAGACAACTCCCGCACCCCTGCAGACACGCTTGCAGACACCCTCCCTCACCCCTGCAGACACCTCCTGCACCCCTGCAGACACCCTCTCTCACCCCTGCAGACACCTCCCTCACCCCAGCAGACACCCTCCCTCACCCCTGCAGACACCCTCTCTCACCCCTGCAGACACCCTCCCTCACCCCTGCAGACACCTCCTGCACCCCTGCAGACACCCTCTCTCACCCCTGCAGACACCTCCCTCACCCCTGCAGACACCCTCCCTCACCCCTGCAGACACCTCCCGCACCCCTGCAGACACCCTCCCTCACCCCTGCAGACACCCTCCCTCACCCCTGCAGACACCCTCCCTCACCCCTGCAGACACCTCCTGCACCCCTGCAGACACCCTCTCTCACCCCTGCAGACACCTCCCTCACCCCTGCAGACACCCTCCCTCACCCCTGCAGACACCCTCCCTCACCCCTGCAGACACCCTCTCTCACCCCTGCAGACACCTCTCTCACCCCTGCAGACACCCTCCCGCACCCCTGCAGACACCTCCCGCACCCCTGCAGACACCCTCCCTCACCCCTGCAGACACCCTCCCTCACCCCTGCAGACACCCTCCCTCACCCCTGCAGACACCTCCTGCACCCCTGCAGACACCCTCTCTCACCCCTGCAGACACCTCCCTCACCCCTGCAGACACCCTCCCTCACCCCTGCAGACACCCTCCCTCACCCCTGCAGACACCCTCTCTCACCCCTGCAGACACCCTCTCTCACCCCTGCAGACACCTCCCTCACCCCTGCAGACACCCTCACCCCTGCAGACACCTACCTCACCCCTGCAGACAACCTCCCACACCCCTGCGGACACCACCCTCACCCCTACAAACACCCTCCCGCACCCCTGCAGAGACCTTCTCTCACACCTGCAGACACCTCCCGCACCCCTGCAGACACCCTCCCTCATCCCTGCAGACACCCTCCCTCATCCCTGCAGACACCCTCCCTCACCCCTGCAGACACCTCCTTCACCCCTGCAGACACCCTCCCTCACCCCTGCAGACACCTCCCGCACCCCTGCAGACACCCTCTCTCACCCCTGCAGACACCTCCCGCACCCCAGCAGACACCCTCCCTCACCCCTGCAGACACCCTCCCTCACCCCTGCAGACACTCCCGCACCCCTGCAGACACCTCCCGCACCCCTGCAGACACCCTCCCTCACCCCTGCAGACACCTCCCTCACCCCTGCAGACACCTCCCGCACCCCAGCAGACACCCTCCCTCACCCCTGCAGACACCCTCCCTCACCCCTGCAGACACCCTCTCACCCCTGCAGACACCTCCCGCACCCCTGCAGACACCTCCCGCACCCCTGCAGACACCCTCTCTCACCCCTGCAGACACCCTCTCGCACCGCTGCAGACAACTCCCGCACCCCTGCAGACACGCTTGCAGACACCCTCCCTCACCCCTGCAGACACCTCCTGCACCCCTGCAGACACCCTCTCTCACCCCTGCAGACACCTCCCGCACCCCTGCAGACACCCTCTCTCACCCCTGCAGACACCTCCTGCACCCCTGCAGACACCCTCTCGCACCCCTGCAGACAACTCCCGCACCCCTGCAGACACCCTCTCTCACCCCTGCAGACACCTCCCGCACCCCTGCAGACACCCTCCCTCACCCCTGCAGACACCTCCTGCACCCCTGCAGACACCCTCTCTCACCCCTGCAGACACCTCCTGCACCCCTGCAGACACCCTCTCTCACTCCTGCAGACAACTCCCGCACCCCTGCAGACACGCCTGCAGACACCCTCTCTCACCCCTGCAGACACCACCCGCACCCCTGCAGACACCCTCCCTCACCCCTGCAGACACCTCCTGCACCCCTGCAGACACCCTCTCTCACCCCTGCAGACACCTCCTGCACCCCTGCAGACACCCTCTCTCACCCCTGCAGACACCCTCTCTCACCCCTGCAGACACCCTCTCTCACCCCTGCAGACACCTCCTGCACCCCTGCAGACACCCTCTCTCACTCCTGCAGACACCTCCCTCACCCCTGCAGACACCCTCTCTCACCCCTGCAGACACCTCCTGCACCCCTGCAGACACCCTCTCGCACCCCTGCAGACAACTCCCGCACCCCTGCAGACACGCCTGCAGACACCCTCTCTCACCCCTGCAGACACCACCCGCACCCCTGCAGACACCCTCCCTCACCCCTGCAGACACCTCCTGCACCCCTGCAGACACCCTCTCTCACCCCTGCAGACACCTCCTGCACCCCTGCAGACACCCTCTCTCACCCCTGTAGACACCCTCTCTCACCCCTGCAGACACCCTCTCTCACCCCTGCAGACACCTCCTGCACCCCTGCAGACACCCTCTCTCACCCCTGCAGACACCTCCCGCACCCCTGCAGACACCCTCTCTCACCCCTGCAGACACCCTCTCTCACCCCTGCAGACACCTCCCGCACCCCTGCAGACACCCTCTCTCACCCCTGCAGACACCTCCCGCACCCCTGCAGACACCCTCCCTCACCCCTGCAGACACCCTCTCTCACCCCTGCAGACACCTCCCGCACCCCTGCAGACACCCTCTCTCACCCCTGCAGACACCTCCTGCACCCCTGCAGACACTTCTAGAATCCCTGCAGAACTCTCTGTGCCCCTCAGACCCCTCCCGCACCCCTGCAGACACTTCTAGAATCCCTGCAGAACTCTCTGTGCCCCTCAGACCCCTCCCGCACCCCTGCTGACCCCCACTCCCACCCCTGTGCACCCAGGGCTGGGCCTGGACCCTGGCGTGGGCCCCGAGCCGTGTCGGGGGCGGCCCTGCTCTCCTCGCTGGGCTCCCCGCCCTCTGCAGGGAGAGCGCCGCCTGGGTCCTCTGGGGTCGAGACCCTCCCGCCTCAGCCCTTCTGAACCCCGGCCCGCGGGTGCGCTGCGGCCCGTGTCCGTGGTTCTGCTGGGTGGGTGCGGTCTCCGCCGGGGGAGAGCCAGCCTCTCTGGGGTCCTCGGCATCCACCTGGGTGCCGGCTTCCCCCACGGCCACCCCCACGGCCAGGGCGACGCAGCTCCCCACCCGAGGCCCTTCGCGGGGCAGGGCGCTGCCTCTCGGCTTCGGGGTCGCCCCAAGCTGGCCTCCCGCCTGTCCCGGCGCCCCGGAGGGAAGCCCATCCCAGGCTGGTGCGGCTCTGGCGCGGGCGGGGCCCTCCGACATCTCCCGGATCCTGCGGGCAGGCAGGCATGTCCCGTCACCCCCCGGCCCCCGAGCGTCGGGGTCTGGCCGACGCGTCTCCTCCGCCCTGTCCCGCAGCCCCCGTCCCCAAGAGTATGAAGAGCGCGCGCCTGTAGGCAGGAAGATGGCGGACAAGCGCAAACTGCAAGGTAGGCGCCCGCCCCGTGCCCCCGGCCCCCGCCGCCCGGGCGGGACCCTGACGCCGCCTCCTCCCGCCAGGTGAGATCGACCGCTGCCTCAAGAAGGTGTCCGAGGGCGTGGAGCAGTTCGAGGACATTTGGCAGAAGGTGCGGCAGCCGCCTCCAGCAGGGCGGGGAGGGAGAGGGGCCGAGCACCCTGTGGGCGCGGGGTGCTGGGAGCGGGTGGCCGGTGACGCCTGGGGCCTGTCTCCCTGTCCGTCCGCAGCTGCACAATGCGGCCAACGCGAACCAGAAGGAGAAGTACGAGGCTGACCTCAAGAAGGAGATCAAGAAGCTTCAGGTGAGCCGCCGCCGCCGCAGGGTGGGAAGGCCGGGCGGGCCTCCATCCCTCTGTCCCGAATCCTGAGGGAGTCTGTCCCGCCCACCCTCCCCTGCAGCGACTGAGGGACCAGATCAAGACATGGGTGGCGTCCAACGAGATCAAGGACAAACGGCAGCTCGTCGACAACCGCAAGCTCATTGAGACGGTAGGAGCCCCGGCGCCGCCCGGCGTGGGGGTCAGGGGTCAGGGTGCCCTCGCCCGCTCCTCCCACCGGGACGCCCACCGAGTGCCGCCTCCGCAGCAAATGGAGCGCTTCAAAGTCGTGGAGCGGGAGACCAAGACCAAAGCCTACAGCAAGGAGGGCCTGGGCCTGGCCCAGAAGGTGGACCCTGCGCAGAAGGAGAAGGAGGAGGTCGGCCAGTGGCTCACGGTGAGTCGGTCGGGGGGGGGCGCGGGGCCCCGGCCTGGCCGTGCGGCGGGCTCAGGCTGACTGCCCCCTGACCCCCAGAACACCATCGACACGCTGAACATGCAGGTGGACCAGTTTGAGAGCGAGGTGGAGTCGCTGTCGGTGCAGACGCGCAAGAAGAAGGGCGACAAGGACGTGAGTGGGGGGACCCGGCGCCCCGAGGGGAGGGGAGGGGAGGGGAGGGGAGGGGCAGGGTGGCTGGGTGGCTGGGTGGGTGGCGCCCGGCCCGCCTGGCCTGGGGTGAGGTGACGGGAAGGACCCGGAGGACGGGCAGCGCAGGGGGAGGCTCTGGGCCTGGGGGCGGGGCTGGGAGGTCTGAGCTCAGCTCTGCGGGGCGGCCGGGTCGGAGGCAGCCCTGAGCCGGGCCCTGGGCTCGCCAGCAGAAGCAGGACCGGATCGAGGGCCTGAAGCGCCACGTGGAGAAGCACCGCTACCACGTACGCATGCTGGAGACCATCCTGCGCATGCTGGACAACGACTCCATCCTGGTGGACGCCATCCGCAAGATCAAGGACGACGTGGAGTACTACGTCGACTCCTCCCAGGACCCCGACTTCGAGGAGAACGAGTTCCTCTATGATGACCTGGACCTCGAGGACATTCGTGAGTGAGCCCCGCTGCGGGCGGGCGGGCGGGCGGGCGGGCGGGGGCGGCCGCCGGACTGACGGCCCCCTGCCCCCACAGCACAGGCGCTGGTCGCCACCTCCCCCCCCAGCCACAGCCACATGGAGGACGAGATCTTCAACCAGTCCAGCAGCACGCCCACCTCCACCACCTCCAGCTCCCCCATCCCGCCCAGCCCGGCCAACTGCACCACGGTGAGCGGGGGACGGGGCCTGGGCCGGGACCGGGGCTGACCTGACGGACGGTGTCTGGGTCCCAGCCCCGGAGGCTCAGAGGCCGGTGTCTGTTGGGGCCTCCGTCACATGCGTTTCTGACCGCGCTTGGCACCCGTGCTTGTCATTAGGAAAATTCCGAAGACGACAAGAAGAGGGGACGCTCGACGGACAGTGAAGTCAGCCAGGTGGGTCTGCTGGCCTGGGCGCTGACCGGACAGTCGCTTGTCGACAGGTTCCCGGCGGCATGTGAGGGCCAGGCGCAGCCCTGGGCCCGGCAGCCTGAGAGGCAGAGGCCGGCGAGCCCCGTGGCTTCGCTGAACTCGGTCCCAGAGCAGAAGTGCTTCTCTGGCCTGTTCTCAGCGGTGGGTTCTGTTCACGCACTTGACTCTGGGAGGCCCCCGGGAGGCGGGAGGCGGGCCGTGGTGCGCTAGGCTGAGGGCGCGTTCGCATGCTCAGGGGCCGGGCTGACGCCCCTCTGATGCCCCCT
Source organism: Erinaceus europaeus (assembly GCF_950295315.1). Lineage (NCBI taxonomy): Eukaryota > Metazoa > Chordata > Mammalia > Eulipotyphla > Erinaceidae > Erinaceus > Erinaceus europaeus. The sequence continues at coordinate 821,565 of NC_080163.1, forward strand.
CGTGCCCGTAGGGGTAGCTGTGAGCCGAGAAGCAGGGCTGCGGGGGCTCTCTGTTTCCCGCTCCCTCTCAGCTTCTCTGTCACCAAAGGATGAGAGAGAGAGAGGGAGGGAGAGAGAGGGAGGGGCCTGGGGCCCTCCCTCGGGTGCCGGGACCGGACTGGAACCTAGGTGCGTGGTGGGTGTGGTGCCAGGGGAAGGGGCGTGCTTGTGCCTGTGGCCTTGGTGATGGGCCGGGTGCCTCTGCCTGCTGGAAGGCTGGCCGGCCACCCCGGGGCTGCTGTGAGGCCCCGAGAGCTGCATTCCGAGCGGCTCCCAGTCGCCGGCTGCGTGTCCTCGTCTCCTTGTGGGACGAGCTCTGAGTGCCGGCTTCCCCCGAGGTCTCCCGGGCAGGCGGCAGGGGAGCCGGTCGGAGGCCTTTCCGGTGGGGGCGCTCGGGCTTCAGTGAGCTAGTGGGGGTGACGGCAGGCCTCTTCTTTCTCCACTGCAGTCTCCAGCCAAAAACGGCTCCAAGCCCGTCCACAGCGGCCAGCACCCTCAGTCCCCAGCTGTGCCACCCAGCTACCCCTCCGGCCCCCCACCCACCACGTCCGCCTTGAGCACCACCTCCGGCAACAACGGGTCCCCTGCTGCGCCAGCACCCCCAAGTGCCCTAGGCCCCAAGGCCAGCCCAGCCCCCGGCCACAACTCGGGCACGCCCGCCCCCTATGCCCAGGCGGTGGCGCCGCCGGCCCCCAGCGGGACCAGCACCGCCCAGCCCCGGCCCCCCAGCGTTCAGCCCGGCGGGGGCGGCGGCAGCAGCAGCAGCGGTGGAGGAGGAGGTGCCGGGAAGCAGAACGGCGCCACCAGTAAGCAGGGGCCTGTGCGGAGGTGCCCCTGGCTCCATGGTGCCATGGTGTCCTCTCACCCCTCCCCTCTCTCTAGGCTACAGCTCGGTGGTGGCAGACAGCCCCGCAGAGGCGGCACTCAGCAGTGGGGGCAGCAGCGCCGGCAGCCAGTCCCTGGGCCCCCCGTCCGGGCCCCACAACCCGCCTCCCAGCACGTCGTGAGTGTCCAGCCTTGGCAGGGGCCCGGGTCTCCAGGCGCTCACCAGCCTAGCTTCCAGAGGGCACAGGGGTGTCCCGACTCCTAGCCCACCCAGCCCTGGGGGGCTGCCCAGGGAGCCTTGTTTTCTGAGTGGAGGGCTACACCTGCCTGATCTCCGGGCACCCAGAGACTTCCTGCTTCTGCCTCCTCCACGTGACAAGACAGGAAGTGACCCCAGACCCTCCTTGCCCGGGAGCATGTGCTCGCCTGTGTGTCCCTCTACTTCCCCAGACTCTCCTGTCCATCCATCCCAACCTCTGTGCCCCCTTCTGCTCCCCTTAGGAAGGAACCCAGTCCGGCAGCTCCGACAGGGTCTGGGGGCGTTGCCCCAGGCTCAGGGAACAGCGCAGGGGGACCCAGCCTCTTGGTACCCCTGCCCGTGAACCCCCCCGGTTCCCCGACACCCAGCTTCAGTGAAGCCAAGACAGCCGGTGCCCTGCTCAATGGCCCTCCGCAGTTTAGCACCGCCCCGGAGATCAAGGTGGGCTCTCCCCTCCCCTCTGGGCCCTCCCCACTCACCACTGTCCGCTCCCTCCCGGGCCGCTGTTCTGGGCACGTGCTGGCTTCCCACCTCCCACAGGTCCAGACGGGAGGGGAGGGCAGAGGCTCCTCACGGGCTGTGGGCCACCCACGGAAACAGGTCAGCGTAGACTAGAGGCAGAAGCCCCTCAACCCCACCACCTTCTGTGGCCTGTGGCCGGCTGGTTATGGGGGCAGAGGGGTGTTCCCCAGAGGCTCTGGGCATCAGAATGCTGTGCGCTCAGTTAGGTGAGGGGTGGCAGGCCAGCCCCACCGGTCACCGTCACAGGCTGTGGTGGGGCCCTGGACGGGGGGCTCTCCTCGCCTGGGGTGCTGGTGTCCTCTGCTATCGGACCCTTGGAGTCCTGGCCGGCCCTGCCCCCCTCAGCCAGGTCCGCTTCCCCCCAGGCCCCCGAGCCCCTGAGCTCTCTCAAGTCCATGGCTGAGCGGGCCGCCATCAGCTCGGGCATCGAGGACCCCGTGCCGGCACTGCACCTGACGGAGCGAGGTGAGGAGGGGCCCGGGGAAGGCCCGGCTGGCCAGAGGGGCTTGGCTTGACCGAGACAGCTGGCCTCACCCAGGGCCCCGGCCCCCCCTCCCGCAGACATCATCCTCAGCGGCTCGTCGGCCCCGCCCGCCTCCTCCCAGCCGCCCCTGCAGCTGTCCGAGGTGAGCATCCCGCTGTCGCTGGGCGTGTGTCCGCTGGGGCCCGTGCCCCTCACCAAGGAGCAGCTGTACCAGCAGGCCATGGAGGAGGCCGCCTGGCACCACATGCCCCACCCCTCTGACTCCGAGCGCATCAGGTGAGGTGGTTGCCCAGAAGGCTTCCTCCCGGGGAAAGCAGGTGACCTGCCCTCCCGCCGTCGGGGGCTGCACTGACCTGCCGCCCCCCACAGGCAGTACCTGCCCCGGAACCCCTGCCCGACGCCCCCCTACCACCACCAGATGCCACCCCCGCACTCGGACACGGTGGAGTTCTACCAGCGCCTGTCCACCGAGACGCTCTTCTTCATCTTCTACTATCTGGAGGTACAGCAGGGCCCCGGCCACGCCGCCACCGCCGCCGTCCCCCCTCGGGCTGGAGGGGCGAGGTGGGTGTCCCACTGCGGCCGCTCCCCCTCCCCGGTCCTGGGCCCAGCTCGCTCCCTCCCACGTCAGCCTCCCTGGAGGCTGCGAGGGCCCCGTTTCCCCCCCCCCCCCCCGTGACCCTCACAGAGCCAGCCCCCGCTGCCTTCTCCTGGCCAGCAGTGGTACGCTCTGCACCCGGCCCTGGGCGGTGAGCCCACTCCATCGCAGGGGCCCTAGTTCAGCCAGGTGCCCCGCCGACCCCACGCCCGTCCCCCCCACTGTCTCCCGCAGGGCGCTGGGGTGCAGCGCCTGGTCGCCAAAGCCCTCCACCCCGTCTGTCTCCCGCAGGGCACGAAGGCGCAGTACTTGGCCGCCAAAGCCCTGAAGAAGCAGTCGTGGCGGTTCCACACCAAGTACATGATGTGGTTCCAGAGACACGAGGAGCCCAAGACCATCACCGATGAGTTCGAGCAGGTGAGGCCCAGCCCCCGCCCCCGATCCCAGCTACACTGCAGACCACCGTGCGGCACGTCCCCCAACACCAACACGGCAGCGCTAGGGTTCTAGCTGTCTAGGCGCCTTTGCCCACCGGCCGCGCGGGAAGCTGCTCTTGGGGCGGCTCCCGTGTCCATGGATGGGGTGCCAGGCCCATTGCTGGCAGCGGCTGATGCCTGGGTGCTACCAGCCCGACTCCCAGCTGGGCACCCGCCACCCGATCCCTGGAGTTCAGCCCCCCCCAACCCCCCCGCGCTGCAGCCCCTCCCTGCCCGGGACTCAGGGTTTGTAGGTGGGACGCTGACCCACGCCTGCCGTGCATCGGCACTGAGCACTGTCCCCTCTGTCTGTCTGTCCGTCCGGCCCAGACCCTGGCCACCGCCTGGCGCTCGCGCACTCACTGACCGCCTTCTCCCCCGGCCAGGGCACCTACATCTACTTTGACTACGAGAAGTGGGGCCAGCGGAAGAAGGAAGGCTTCACTTTCGAGTACCGCTACCTGGAGGACCGAGACCTCCAGTGACCGCCCTGCCCCACCCCGCCCCGCCCCGCATGCGACCCAGCCCAGGTGAGGGCCCGGCCCTGGAGGACGGGAGGCCCCGCCAGGCACCCTCCCCCAGGAAGCAGGGAGCGGCTGGGAGGCTTTTTCCTCCTGGCCCCAACCTGGGGGCCCGGGGCGAGCCGCCCCTCCTCCCTCCCCAGCGAGGGACTTTTTTGGTAGACCTGTTTTCATTTTGGAAAATATTTATGAATAAATAGTTTTCTATGACCGGGTGGCCGCAGCCTCTGCCCCGTCCGTCCTCGGCCCCTCTGCCGGGTGTCAGGGCAGTCAGCGGGCGGGGGGCGGCTCCTGCCGGCGGGGGCCCCGGGCCAGCTGGGGGTGGAACTGGGAGTTGTAGCGCCTGCGCCTTTCGTCCGCCGCCTCCTCCTCCGCCTGCTCTGGGGCCGCCCCACCTCGTACCCGGGCCAGCAGGGCCTCCGCCCGAGCCCTCTCTGCCGACTCTCGCCGGAGACGTTCCGCTCGCAGCTGGTCCAGGGACGGAGACCTGGGGGCGGGCGGCAGAGGTCAGAGGGGCTGCGGGGGGACACATGCAGACAGACGGACAGACTGCCTGCTGGCAGCTCCCCAAAGAGCATCTGTCTGTTTCTGTGGGCTGCCAAGCGGCACCTCAGACAGAAACGGGGTGTGTGTGTGTGTGTGTGTGAGAATGCAAGCAGGTCCATATCACCCCCCCCACGCCTGCAGAACAGAACCCCCCTCACTCTCTGGGCTGTGGTCTCTCACGGGCCGCCGCCTCCTTCCGGCCTCGGGTCCCTGCCCCGTCGTCCTCATGCTGCCGCTTCCTGTGCAGCTGCTTCTGCATGTCCCGCAAGGGGTCCAGGCGCTTCTTGGTCTTCTCATCTGAACTGGAGCCGGGCGGGGCGGCCCCGCGCTCTGGGGGGAGCTGGTACCAGGGGGGCTGGGTCTGGGCCTCCGCCGCGCTCTGGCCCAGGTACGTGAGGATGCCCAGCGCCTTCTCCTGCCGCTCCTGGAGGGGCGGGAAGCATGTTGGGCTCGGCCAGTCCAGTTGTGCCCCACCGGCGAGGGGCGTGGGGCGAGGGAGGGCTGCCCCGCCCGGGAGCCCTCACCTTCTCCTGCCGCTTCTCTTCCTCGTGCTCCCTGTTGCCTCTGCTCACGGCTCTGCCCTCCTCCAGCAGCCCCCGGAACAGGTCCACGGACCCAGGCGCGGCCGTGTCAGGTGCGGGCAGGCCCTTCTGCCGCCTGGCTCTCTGCCGCAGGAACTCTGTGCGGGCCTGGGGTGAAGGGGGCACGCGTGGGTCGGGGTGCCGTGCCTGGTCTGCACAGTGCCCTCCTCCAGAGACCGGGAAGGAGCCGCTCCAGGTGGCCGGTCTCTTGGCGATGCCCTCGACCCTCTGCAGTGGCTCAGAAGCCCTGGCGGGCGGGGCGAGGCCCAGACATCAGCCCCAGCACCGCACGTACGGGGTTGCTCTGCTGCCCCTCAGACGAGCCATGGCGGTGGCAGAATGGTCCTAAACTTCTAAAGGTTTCAGCTGAGGCTCTGAGGCCCCAGGTTCACCAAACAGGCCTTTGACCTGACCGAGGGGGGCTGGCAGGGATGCGCCTGGTTGCGCGCACACACGCTACAGTGCTCAAAGACAAGGGTTCAAGGCCCCAGTCCCCACCTTCTGGGATAAAAGTTCACAAATGCTGAAGCAGGGCTGCAGGTGTCTGTCTCTCAATTTCTTTCTTTCCTGTTCAATTAAAAAAAATAAACTGCTACCATGATTCCAACCTGACCTCCCTGGGCAGACGGCCTCACCCATGTGTCCTGGAGCCTCCCCTCCCCAGAGCCCTGCCCCACTAGGAACAGACAGACACAGGCTGGGGGTGTGGATCCACCTACCAACACCCATGGCCAGTGGAGAAGCCATGACAGAAGCCAGAACTCCCACCTTCTGCTCCCCATAGAGAATTCTGGTGCATGCTCCCAGAGGGATAAAGAACGGGGAAGCTTCCAGTGGAAGGGGGGGAACACGGAGTTCTGGGGGTGGGCACCGTGTGGCAATGTGCCCTTCTTATCCTATGGTCTTGTCAGGATTTCCATTTTATACAGGGAAAATAAAAAGGCAAAAGAATACGTCCAGGCAGCTGGCTTGGTGACAGCACAGCACTTCATGACTGAGGTGCCAAGTTCCATGCCCAGCGCCGCTTGTGGGGAGCTGAGTGGAGGGCAGAGCTGACACCACCAGGTGTGAAGTCTTGAAGGGCATTCCACACGCTGGTGACAGTGCATTTCCAATCTGTCGCCTCCCCTGTCGCTTTCAATTTCTAGCCAATAAATAACAGAATTATATTTTTTTATTTTAAACATGTATTTATTCCCTTTTGTTGCCCTGTTTTTTTTTTTATTGTAGCTATTACTGATGTCGTTGTTGGATAGGACAGAGAGAAATGGAGAGAGGAGGGGAAGACAGAAAGAGGAGAGAAAGACAGACACCTGCAGACCTGCTTCACCGCCTGTGAAGTGACTCCCCTGCAGGTGGGGAGCCGGGGGCTCGAACCAGGATCCTGACGCCAGTCCTTGCAAAGGCGCCACCTGCGCTTAACCCGCTGCACTACCGCCTGACTCCCCTGAAATTATACTTTTTATTAAAAAGTACCTATAAGGGAGTCAGACAGTAGCACAGCAGGTTAAGTGCATGTGATGCAAAGCACAAGGACCGGCGTAAGGATCCCCGATTTGGACCCCCGGCTCCCCACCTGCAGGGGAGCCGCTTCACAGGTGGTGAAGCAGGTCTGCAGGTGTCTGTCTTTCTCTCCCCCTCTCTCCATTTCTCTGTCCTATCCAACAACAACGAAATCAACAACAAGGGCAACAAACGGGAAAATAAAGTGCCTGTAAACCAACATTTCCTCGGTGAGGTGACATCTAGGAGCCAGCAGGGGCACCCAGCCGAGCACATGTCTCCGGAGCCAGTGTGGGGCGAGGGAGGCAGAAGGGTCCTTTCTTCCTCGGGTGCCTCTTGCTTCATTTGAAATGAGTTCCAAAGGACACGCATTCAGGTGTGTGGTTTCTCAATTCATTCTTTTTAAAATTTATTTGGATAGAGACAGCCAGAAATCGAGAGGGAAGTGGGTGACAGAGAGATACCTGCAGCCCTGCTTCACCACTTGTGAAGCTTTCCCCCTGGAGGTGGGGGCCCGGGGCTCGATCCCAGGTCCCTGCGCACTGTAACACGTGCCTTAATCAGGTGCGCCACCACCTGGCGCCTTAAATTCAATTCTTTATTAGTCATGTAAACTCAGAAAAAAGGCTGGGAGATGGATTCCCCGAGGGTCTCTGGGCCTCGTCCTTTATGGCCAGAGCCAGGAAAGAGACTCAGGACAAAGCGCCCTCTGTAAAGGCCCCTCTGCCTACAGCCCACAGCAGAGCAGCTCACTTATCACTGGCTGATGGAAACTCCTCCTCCTTCCTACTATGGGGGGGAGGGAGAAGGGAAGCTCAACAAGTGGGTGTGCAATCTAAGAACACAGATCCAGTGTGTCAGTGCCCTGTGTGCACTCATGAGGACAGTCAGCGGGTGTGCGTGCAGGGCCCCGTGTGCACCCACGAGGACAGTTAGTGGGGGTGCGTGCAGAGCCCCATGTGCACCCATGAGGACAGTCAGCCGGTGTGCGTGCAGGGCCCCGTGTGCACCCAGGAGGACAGTCAGCGGGTGTGCGTGCAGGGCCCCGTGTGCACCCACGAGGACAGTCAGCCGGTGTGCGTGCAGGGCCCCGTGTGCACCCATGAGGACAGTCAGCAGGTGTGCGTGCAGAGCCCGTGTGCACCCACGAGGACAGTCAGCGGGTGTGCGTGCAGAGCCCCGTGTGCACCCATGAGGACAGTCAGCAGGTGTGCGTGCAGAGCCCCGTGTGCACCCATGAGGAGTCAGCGGGTGTGTGTGCAGAGCCCGTGTGCACCCATGAGGACAGTCAGCGGGTGTGCGTGCAGAGCCCGTGTGCACCCACGAGGACAGTCAGCCGGTGTGCGTGCAGGGCCCCGTGTGCACCCATGAGGACAGTCAGCGGGTGTGCGTGCAGAGCCCGTGTGCACCCACGAGGACAGTCAGCGGGTGTGCATGCAGGGCCCCGTGTGCACCCATGAGGACAGTCAGCGGGTGTGCGTGCAGGGCCCCACGTGCACCCATGAGGACAGTCAGCGGGTGTGCGTGCAGGGCCCCGTGTGCACCCATGAGGACAGTCAGCGGGTGTGCGTGCAGAGCCCGTGTGCACCCATGAGGACAGTCAGCAGGTGTGCGTGCAGAGCCCGTGTGCACCCATGAGGACAGTCAGCCGGTGTGCGTGCAGAGCCCGTGTGCACCCATGAGGACAGTCAGCCGGTGTGCGTGCAGAGCCCCGTGTGCACCCATGAGGAGTCAGCGGGTGTGCGTGCAGAGCCCCGTGTGCACCCATGAGGACAGTCAGCAGGTGTGCGTGCAGAGCCCGTGTGCACCCATGAGGACAGTCAGCAGGTGTGCGTGCAGAGCCCGTGTGCACCCACGAGGACAGTCAGCGGGTGTGCGTGCAGAGCCCCGTGTGCACCCATGAGGAGTCAGCGGGTGTGCGTGCAGAGCCCCGTGTGCACCCATGAGGACAGTCAGCCAGTCAGCTGCTGGCCAGGACCGTGTGTCCTGCATTTTCCCTGAAGTGCCTTAGTACAAGCCCCGTCTCCAGCTGGGAGGGAGTGGGGATGCGTTCAATGTGGGCAAGCAGTGATGGGGAATCTCTTTCTGTACCTCCTTCTCTGCTCTCGATTTCTCTATCCAATTAATAAATATAAATATATTTTAAGGGGGGCCGGGTGGTAGCACTGTGGGTTAAGGGCAACGTGGCGCAAAGTGCAAGGACCGGCATAAGGATCCCGGTTCGAGCCCCCGGCTCCCCACCTGCAGGGGAGTCGCTTCACAGGTGGTGAAGCAGGTCTTCAGGTGTCTGTCTTTCTCTCCTCCTCTCTGTCTTCCCCTCCTCTCTCCATTTCTCTCTGTCTTGTCCAACAATGTCAGCAATAACAACAACGATAAACAAGGGCAACAAAAGGGAAAAACGACTTCCAGGAGCAGTGGATCTGTAGTGCAGGCATGGAGCCCCAGTGAACCCTGGAGGCAAAAAATAAAATAAAATAAAAGCAGAGTCCTAGAATTGAGGCTACATGAAGGCATGGAGGTTTGACTCCCAGCACTACACATCTACACCGCGGTGATGCTCGTGTGTGTCTGTCTGTCTGTCTGTCTGGAACACTAAGCAAAGACCCAGGCTGCACTGGGCTCCGGGACAGTGAGTGGTGAGAGCAGCTGCTGTGTTTGGGGTTGAGGTCGGGTCTCTTGCTGCTGAGGACCCTCAGGGGGAGTGGGGGCACTGGTGGGGGGCAGGGGGCACCAGGCGGCATATGGGGCACGGGGGAATTGGGGAGGGCTGGGCACGGGGGGGGGACATGGGGGAGGGCTGGGCACGGGGGACATGGGGGAGGGCTGGTCACGGGGACATGGGGGAGGGCTGGGCACGGGGGGGGGACATGGGGGAGGGCTGGTCACGGGGACATGGGGGAGGGCTGGGCACGGGGACATGGGGGAGGGCTGGGCACGGGGGACATGGGGGAGGGCTGGTCACGGGGACATGGGGGAGGGCTGGGCACGGGGGGGGGACATGGGGGAGGGCTGGTCACGGGGACATGGGGGAGGGCTGGGCACGGGGACATGGGGGAGGGCTGGGCACGGGGGAATTGGGGAGGGCTGGGCACGGGGGGGATATGGGGGAGGGCTGGGCACGGGGGGGGACATGGGGGAGGGCTGGGCACGGGGGGGGACATGGGGGAGGGCTGGGCACGGGGGGGGGACATGGGGGAGGGCTGGGCACGGGGACATGGGGGAGGGCTGGGCACGGGGGAATTGGGGAGGGCTGGGCACGGGGGGGACATGGGGGAGGGCTGGGCACGGGGACATGGGGGAGGGCTGGGCACGGGGGGACATGGGGGAGGGCTGGGCACGGGGGGACATGGGGGAGGGCTGGGCACGGGGGGACATGGGGGAGGGCTGGTCACGGGGACATGGGGGAGGGCTGGTCACGGGGACATGGGGGAGGGCTGGGCACGGGGGGGGGACATGGGGGATGGCTGGTCACGGGGACATGGGGGAGGGCTGGGCACGGGGACATGGGGGAGGGCTGGTCACGGGGGACATGGGGGAGGGCTGGGCACGGGGGGGGGGGGGACATGGGGGAGGGCTGGTCACGGGGACATGGGGGAGGGCTGGGCACAGGGACATGGGGGAGGGCTGGGCACGGGGGGACATGGGGGAGGGCTGGGCACGGGGGGACATGGGGGAGGGCTGGGCACGGGGGGACATGGGGGAGGGCTGGTCACGGGGACATGGGGGAGGGCTGGTCACGGGGACATGGGGGAGGGCTGGGCACGGGGACATGGGGGAGGGCTGGTCACGGGGGACATGGGGGAGGGCTGGTCACGGGGACATGGGGGAGGGCTGGGCACGGGGGGGGGGACATGGGGGAGGGCTGGTCACGGGGACATGGGGGAGGGCTGGGCACGGGGACATGGGGGAGGGCTGGGCACGGGGGAATTGGGGAGGGCTGGGCACGGGGGGATATGGGGGAGGGCTGGGCACGGGGGGGGGACATGGGGTAGGGCTGGGCACGGGGGGGGGACATGGGGGAGGGCTGGGCACGGGGGGGGACATGGGGGAGGGCTGGGCACGGGGACATGGGGGAGGGCTGGTCACGGGGGGGACATGGGGGAGGGCTGGGCACGGGGGGACATGGGGGAGGGCTGGGCACGGGGGGACATGGGGGAGGGCTGGGCACGGGGGGACATGGGGGAGGGCTGGGCACGGGGGGACATGGGGGAGGGCTGGGCACGGGGACATGGGGGAGGGCTGGGCTCGGGGGACATGGGGGAGGGCTGGGCACGGGGGGGACATGGGGGACGGCTGGGCACGGGGGGGACATGGGGGAGGGCTGGGCTCGGGGGACATGGGGGACGGCTGGGCACGGGGGGGACATGGGGGACGGCTGGGCACGGGGGGCACCGGGTTGGGAGGACTGGCATCAAGGGACGGGGACGGTGCAGACTCCATGGCAGCCTGGCACCAGGGAGACACAGCAGCCCACACAGGGGCAGAGCGCTCCCTGCTGCGAGTCCTGTCTGTCTGTCCTTCTGTCTGTCCGTCTGTGTGCCCCTCGCTGCCCCCTCAAATCCGCCTATGAAACAAGTGCTCGGACCCGGGTTCGAGCCCCCGCCCGCGCTTACCTCCTGCTGCGCGAGCAGCGCCCGCCGCTCCCGCTCCTTGTCCTCCTCCCGGGCCTGGGCCTCGTCCCGCCGCACGCGGGCCACATTGTCCTTGTTGCGGACGTGCCACCGCTTCTTGGGCAGGATGTTCATGGCGCCGCTCGCCTCCCGGCCCTTGCGACCGACGCGCGGACGCTCCCGGCCTGCCCCCGCCCCCGCCGCCGCCGATTGGTCCACGGCCGGAGGACCCGCCCCCTCCGCAGGAGCCGCGCGCTAATTGGCCGCTCGGGAGCGCGCGGGAGGCTCGCTGGGCGGCCTCTGGACGAGCTTACGTCATCCGCGTGTCTCCACACACCGCCCGTCGCGGCCGCTTATTGGCTGGAGCGACACGCGGAAGAGCCCGGCGCGCCACGCGATTGGATCTTGTCTGCGAAGTCCCGCCCCCACCCCGGGATGCACATTTTTGTTTTGTTTTTAATTTCTTCATTGGGGAATTAATGTTTTACATCCAACAGTAAATACAATAGTTTGTACATGCATAACATTTCTCAGTTCTCCGTATAACAATACCACTGGGATGCACCGTTTAAAGCTCGCAGGAGCCGGGCTGTTTACTGAGGGGAGAGAAGCGAGGGGCTGGGCAGACTAGCCGCTCCACTGGCTTCCCTGGCCCGAAGCACCTGGGTCTTCTCGGCGACTCGACGGGCGACGGGATCGGGATCGGGATCGGCCCGGCGGCTCAGAGGGCCTGGGCGGAGCTCAGCGCCACCGCGCGCCGTGCCAGGAAGACTTTGTTCTGAGACTCCTGCGGGTCAAGGCAGGAGAGGTGGAGGCCAGGCCGGTCCCCTCTGCGTCCCCGGGGGCCCGCCAGGCTTACCGTCTCGATCTGCTTTTTCAGCTCAGAGATGAGGCGGCCGTGGGAGTTAGCCAGGGCCACGGTGTAGGCCATGAGGATGCTAGGGCAGTCGGAATGGAAGCGGATCCTGAGACGCCTCACCCACGCCCCCGGAAGCCTGCAGCTCACTGCGGGCCACCTGGCCGCCAGGCCCCTCCTCTCTGAAAGGAGAGCAGCAGGACCCCCACCCCGGGCCTCCAGCTCGGGCTCTGGTCCCCTCACCTGGAGAGCAGCAGAAGGGGAACCGCAAAAGCCTGGGTTCCCAGGAAGAAGAGGAAATCCTGGCTGGTCTGAGAGAGGCCACGGATGGACTCTGGGATCTGGGCCCAGATGGACTCCTGGCCCCGGAAGGGGCCACACAGCTTGGACGGGGGGATCCTGACGTGCAAGACAGCGGGCGTGAGTCCGTGCCCCGCAGGAGGGAGGGCGGCGGGAAGGAGCGAGCGGCGGGCGCCTGCCTCTCGGCACTTACAGGAAAATGCTGTAGAGCACCGGGACGGCGGAGACGGCCAGGCCCAGGAGGAGGACCAGGGGAAAAAAGAAACTCGCTGCGGAGGCCCGGAAGGTGCGGGCGGCCGGGGAGCAGGTGGAGAAGAGGGTGAGCTGGCGGGGAGGGTGGGGAGAATGTAACAGCCGGCAGCCGGGGGTCCAGGCCCAGCGAGTCGGACTCAGAAGTCAGTGTCCCGTGTGCGCGTGTGTGTGTGGGGGGGCGGCACTGCACCCCGTCCAGTCTCCCACGGCTCCTTCTCCGTCCCCTCGTGCCCCAGCCCACACCTTCTTCAAGTAGAAGAGCAGCAGGAACTTGACCGTGTTGAGCAGGGGCAGCAGAGGGCAGAAGAAGCTGCCCACCCAGACCACCGTCTGCGCGTAGATGAGCCCCAGCACCTCGTCGGGCACCTGGAACTCCTGGGCGGCCACCTTGGGGCAGAGGTTGCTGCACAGCAGCCTGGGGCGGGGCGGGGCGGGGCGGGGCCGGGTCAGGGGCGGGGCCTGCAGGACGTCCCCGTCCCGCCCGTCCACCAATCGGCAGCGAGCGTGCCGAGGGGGGCGGAGCTCCCATGGGCTCCGGAGGGTGTGTCCTGGAAGGACGGGGCGGGGCCCGGGGGCGGAGCCAATCAAATCATAGGGGCGGGGTCTGCTCCCGCGGGGGCGGGGCCCACTGAGGACAGGCTCACTTTCGCGGAAATTGGATGAGCAGTGTGACCGCCAGGCCCGTGAGCAGATCGAAGAGCAGCAGCTTGTACATCTCTTGCCCTATCCGAGTCTCCCAGCACTGAGAGAAGGAAGCTGCAGGTCACTGAAGCCCGAGCCTCTGAACTTACCCGAGGCCGAAGCCCCGGAACCCGCACCACGCTTCGGTTTTTCCAACCGTCTCGGGCGCCGAACGTGCACCCACCCTGCTCCTCCTTCCCTGCCGGGGACCCAGGAGTCCCGTCCCCGCCCTTCGCACCGGGAGCTCTTCGTAGTTGTAGCCGCAGGTCTTGCAGGCCGGCGCCTCGGCATCGCCCCCGCACGTGATCTGACTCCACAGCGAGACGAGCAGCATCACCAGGGAGGCCAGACGGAGGAACACGGTCCTGGCGGGGGGAGGCGAAATGGAGGCTCCCAGACAGGCTCCAGATGTCACTGGGCCCCCGGCTTGGGCCAGAGACCCCCCGGCCCACCCGGAGGCCGGCACCTGAGCAGGATGAAGATGACCTGGTGGCTCTGGGTGTAGCCCTCCAGGGGGGCGAGGAGCTTGAACACAGGAGGCAGAACGAAGTTGACCCCCGAGACGAAGATTGATGGGAGGAAATCCACCACGAGCTTTAGCAGCGGGGCCTTCTGGACAATGGACGCCTCCTGGGGGAGGGAGCAAGAGGAAGAACCCCGAGGGAGGGGCCCTGCTTATGGTCCTTGAAGGCGCCACAGCCCCTCCTAGGATGCCGGGGGCGGGGCATCCTCCCCCCCCACGGCCAGCCGCCCCCGGGCCTCCGCACCTGCAGCTGCACGGAGGCGCCCGTGGCCCAGTAGACGCCGTAGAAGGCTGCGGCCAGCAGGCCACACACCAGCAGGTTGAGCAGCGCCCGCACCGACCACACCCAGACTTGCTGGCCCAGGGTCCGCACCGCGGCCCGGCGCCGCACGTCCGCCTCCTCCAGCTCCAGCTGAGGCCGGGAGAGAGGTGCGCGTGGGTCCCCCGGGCACGGCCAGCGGTCCGGGCAGCCACTCCCACTGGAACTGGCGCGCTACTGCCGTATCTAAGGACTAGTCATTTTATGTATTTATAAACAGAGAGGCCGGATGAGACAGCATAACAGTTATGCAAACAGAGGGGCTGGGGAGACAGCATAACAGTTATGCAAAAGACTTTCAAGCCTGAGGCTCCAAAGTCCCAGGTTCAGTCCCCAGCACCACCATAAACCACAGCTGAGCAGTGCTCTGGTGTGTCCTTCTCTCTGTATCACTCTTTCACTAAAAATAAATAAATAAAACATTTTTTTTTAAAAAAAGGGGGGCCGGATGTGGCGCACCTGGTTGAGCACACATGCTACAGTGCTCAAGGACCTGGGTTCAGGCCCCTAGTCCCCACCTGCAGGGGAGAAGCTTCAGAAGTAGTGAAGCAGGCCTACAGATGTATCTTTGTCTCTTTCTTGCTATCTTCCCCATCCTTCTCGATTTCACCCAATAAATAAAAACGAGCAAACCAAAAACCAGGCCTGACTCTCGCTCACTACGCCGTCCATCCCCCAACTAGCTCTTACAATTTGTTTTTTTAAGAAGTAAATCTTTTTTTTAATATTTATTTATTTATTCCCTTTAGTTACCCTTGTTTTATTGTTGCAAAGAGAAATGGAGAGAGGAGGGGAAGAGAAAGACTCCTGTGAAGCGAATCCCCTGCAGGTGGGGAGCTGGGCGCTCGAACCGGGGTCCTTACGCCGCTCCTTGCGCTTCGCACTACCTGTGCTTAACCCGCTGCACTACCGCCCGACTCCCTCCAGCTCTTACACTTTGAACCGTGGAGTCCTGGGTGCCACTCCTTCCGGATACTGACACCTCCCTGCGCCCCTCAACCTGGCTCTCAGGCAGAGCTGGGTCCAGTATCCGCGGAAGCCCCTCCCACTGCCCTGAGAGGCCCCGCCCCGTGCACCTTGACTCCGCCTCTGAACCAGCCCCGCCCCTGCACTAGCCCCGCCCCGCGCACCTTGAGCTCGCCCAGGATCTGGCGCCTGCGCAGTTGCACGTGGACCTGCCCGCAGAGACCGAAGTCCCAGGCGGAGAACACGCGGTGGCTGTAGCTGGTCAGGGCCCCCGACTCGGCCAACAGCGTTTGCTTCAGCCCGGACACTGAGCTGAGGGGACCCGGAGCACAGGTGTGGCCGGGCAGCCAGCAGGGCTGCAACACAGCCACAGGATGGACACCCACCCAGAGGAGACGGGACGCTGGGACGCGGGGGACCAGATCTCCCCTCCTCTCGACTGACTTCTCTCTGTCCTGTGCAACAATGACACTGACAACAACAATAATAACAAGAGTAACGACAAGGGCAACAAAAAGGGGGAAATGGCCTCCAGGAGCAGAGGATCTGTAGTGCAGGCACTGAGCCCCAGCGATAACCCTGGAGGCAAAATACAAAAGGAGTTTTTGCTGAGTGCAGTAGCCCACGCTGAGCGTGTATAGGCTGTGGCGTGGCCTCTGTGCTGGTCACTTTCTCATAATATATATATATATATATTTAAAATAATTAAAAGCTCTGTCGAGTTGGGCGGTGGCGCAGCGGGTTAAGCGCAGGTGGCACAAAGCGCAGGGACCGGCATAAGGATCCCGGTTCGAGCCCCCGGCTCCCCACCTGCAGGGGAGTCGCTTCCCAGGCGGTGAAGCAGGTCTGCAGGTGTCTGTCTGTCTCTTCCCCTCTCTGTCTTCCCCTCCTCTCTCCATTTCTCTCTGTCCTAGCCAAGAATGATGACAATAATAACTACAAGGGCAACAAAGGAATACATAAATAAATAAATTTTTAAAAATTAAAAAAAAAATTTATTTCCCTTTTGTTGCCCTTGTTGTTTTATTGTTGTAGTTATTACTGTTGTTGTTATTGATGTCGTCGTTGTTGGATAGGACAGAGAGAAATGGAGAGAGGAGAGGAGACAGAGGGGGAGAGAAAGACAGACACCTGCAGACCTGCTTCACCGCCTGGGAAGCGACTCCCTTGCAGGTGGGGAGCCGGGGCTGGAACTGGGATGAATTTATGCTGGTCCCTGTGCTTTGTGTCATGTGCGCTTAACCGCTGCACTGCCCTCTGACCAAAGCGGGAGTGAAGGAGCCTCAGGCCGAGAGTCTTGTCACTGTGCTGTCTCACCAAAAGGTCGACTTAGCTCAGAGAGAAAGCCGTCAGGAGTGGGAGCGGACTTGGGAATGGCTAGGGGCCTGAGGTGGGTCAGGGAGCCGTGGGCGGCGGGGAGGCACTGACCGGTGCAGGATGAGCAGCAGGGAGAGGAGGCCCCCAGCGAAGGTGCGGCTCAGGTAGGTGATGGCCAGGCGAGGGCGCGGCGGGAAGAACCCGTAGAAGAGCGGGGACCGTTCCAGAAATCCCTGTGGGGGGAGACCGGAGCCAGGCAGCCCCCACCCAACAGCGGGCCACAGGGGCTCACCCAGACCCAGCCACCCCCCAGCAGCGGGGCCCACAGGGGCTCCCCCAGACCCAGCCACCCCCCCAGCAGCGAGGCCCACAGGGGCCCCCCCAGACCCAGCCACCCCCCAGCAGCAGGGCCCACAGGGGCTCCCCCAGACCCAGCCACCCACCCCCCAGCAGCGGGGCCCACAGGGGCTCCCCCAGACCCAGCCACCCACCCCCCAGCAGCAGGGCCCACAGGGGCTCCCCCAGACCCAGCCACCCACCCCCCAGCAGCGGGGCCCACAGGGGCTCCCCCAGACCCACCCACCCCACCCCAGCAGCAGGGCCCACAGGGGCTCCCCCAGACCCAGCTGCTACCTCCCCAGACAGCAGGCTGAAGAGCTGGGAAGGGAAGGAGACCAAGCCCTGGAGGTGGGGGTCGTAGTGTCCACAGGTGGAGTTGTGGGTGTCTGGAGGGGGTGGGGGAGGCCCCTCCAGCCAGGTGGGCAGCAGAGCCATGCAGACGCTCAGCAGGGAGGCCAGGATGTTGAGTGCCAGCAGGAAGCGCAGCAGGGAGAAGTAGGAGGCCGTGCCCGCGCCGAACTGGCCTGCAGTCAGGACTGGCCTGAGACCAGCCAGGACCCAGCCCCTGGCTCAGGACCCCACCCACCTCCCCCACAGCCAGGGGACCAAACCTCCCCCCAGACCTTGGGGTCCACAACCATACCACACAGACCCAGAGGTCATCATCGGCCTCCTCCAGAGCCAGGGGTCCCCAGCCCCTCCTCCTCACACCCAGGGGTCCCCAGCCCCTCTCCCCTCAGGCCCCCAGATGCACCCCCAATCTTCTTCAGTGTCCACGCCCAGGGTTTGGCAGCCTGTAAGGCACGCTGAAACTTCTCCTTGGATCTTCGAAGCTGCAGGGTCCAGTGGGTCACCCTGGACCCCGAGGCCTGAGCCGCCTGGCCCCTAGCTTGGCTCTTCCTGGGAGGGAAAGGGAAGATGATCCATCTCGGGTCATAGCCAGGATGACCTCCACCTGCTGGACATGAGGCCCAGGCTTCCTACTCACAGCCCTGCAAGGGACAGAGTAAAGGACAGAGACGGGCCCTGAGGGCAGGCAGCCCAGCAGAGAGGAAAGCAGAGGCGGATTCAGACAGAAGGAAACCGAGGCAGCCAGGCTTGCGGGGAGAGGAAGGAGCAGGGCGTGCGGGGGGGAGGCCGCGGGGGCAGAGAGGGGCAGAAGTCAGGGTCGCAGCAAGGGGCAGGGCCGCACCTGTGTGCCCGCCTGGCCTGCATGGGCCAGGGCAGCTCCCGGGACGGGAGGACGTCCTGCTGCTCCTGGTGGGCGGCTTCTGCCAAGGCCTGGAAGCTGCGGTCTTCCTCCTCACCCTCCTCCTCCACGCCCCCCCAGGGCAGCACCCCTGGGCCTCGGTAGCGAACGGTGGCAGCGCTGGGGAGCTCACTCAACACAGAGGACAGTGAAGGGCCTGGAGGGGGTGGCAGGCGACTGAGGAGACCCAAGTCTGGACCCTCAGCACTCCTCCCTCAGACACAGGGGTCCACATCCCTCCTCCCTTAGACACAGGGGTCCTCAACCCTCCTCCCTTATACACAGGGGTCCACAACCCTATTCCTCAGACACAGGGGTCCACATCCATCCTCCCTCAGACACAGGGGTCCACATCCCTCCTCCCTTAGACACAGGGGTCCACAACCCTATTCCTCAGACACAGAGGTTCACACTCCTATTCCCCAGAACCAGGGGTCCCAGGTCCTCCCACACAGACCCAGGGGTCCCCATCCCTCCTTCCTCAGACAGAGGGGTCCCCCAGCCCTCCTCCCTCACACCCAGGGGTCCCCAAACCCTCCTCCCTCACACCCAGGGGTCTCCAGCCCCTCCTCCCTCACACCCAGGGGTCCCCAGCCCCTCCTCCTCACACCCAGGGGTCCCCAGCCCCTCCTCCCTCACACCCAGGGGTCCCCAGCCCCTCCTCCTCACACCCAGGGGTCCCCAGCCCCTCCTCCTCACACCCAGGGGTCCCCAGCCCCACCTCCCTCACACCCAGGGTCCCCCAGCCCCTCCCCACACCCAGGGTCCCCCAGCCCCTCCCCACACCCAGCCCCTCACCTCAGATGTCGGGGTGCCCCAGAACTCCCCTAGTTCTCTCTCCCCTGGGCTCAGGGCTCCCTCAGTCTCTTCTCCCGCGCGCGCCCGGAGGCCCACAAACCCCCTTCCCTTCAGGTCTGGGAGTCTGACTCAGGAATTTGAACCCTCTAGGCTTCTACTTCCCCTGGAGGAGTCCAGACGCTCATATCTCCCCCCACCCAGCACCCAGCGCTGCCCCTATCCCCCTTCCCCAGGTACGTGGATATATTTCCAACTTCCTGGTCCCTCTTGTTCTGGAGTTTGGCCCATAGGTCCTTCCTGTTGCTCGAACACCCAGGTTGCAGCCCCTAGACCCTCTTCCTCAATCGGGTGGGCCCCCCATCCCGGAAGCTGCTGACCGCGACCCCTCCCACCCGTACCAGGGAGCAGCGACCCAGCCCAGGTTCTGCCCCCGGGAACTTTCTCCCAGCCCCGGGGCGTCGTGCCATGTGCCCCCTGCTCCCCCACCTGCTCTGGCCTGCCGGGGCTCGGGCCAGCTCCCCGAGGACCCCCAGTCTTGAGGATTCCCCGCCCTCCGTGTCTGTGGCTCCTCCATGGCCGGGACTGACCGAGTCTGTCTCCAGGGCCGCCTGGGCGGGGACTGTCCCTGGAGCCAGGGAGGCAGGGCTACAGGTGCAGCAGCAGGAGAGCCATTTCCAGGAAGTCCTGGTAGGTGGAGCCCACAGACCAGGCCCCGTGGCCACCTGTCAGCCAGACTCACACTCTCTGTGCAATACTTTATTGGGAGGCTGACAAGCTCTGACAGCCTCAGGCAAGACACAGGGATGCTGGGAAGGGCGACACTGCAGGATGGGCGGCCCCCAGGCCTGCTCCTCGGGATGGCCTCAGTTTCTCCTTTTTACACAAGGTACAGTGGGGGGGGGGGAGCCCTCCTGGGTCTGCAATACTGCTCTGAGAGAAAGGGGAGCGAAAGACTCAAGCAACCCCGCTCCCAGGCCGGCTCTGGAGCCCCTGACCTCACAGGAGGCCCGAGGACCTCGTACCCCCAGGCGCGGAGATGCAGCTGCTGGGGTGCCTCTGAGGGGCTCCGGAATCCTCCCCAGGCCCCGGCCTGCCGGGAGCTCTCTGGGACAGGCAGCGGCGGCCCAGTTCATGGGATCCCCGGGCCAAGCGCCGAGCGAGCGGGAGGCCGCTACTCCTCCCGGAGCTTGGCGGGGCTGGGGTGGGCGGCCGGGGTCTTCCTGCGGCTGGGGCCGGCACCCCCCAGGGCCAGGCCGAGCCCCAGGGCCAGCAGGGCCAGCCCGTGGACGCAGAAGTACACGGAGGCCCAGTAGCGCAGCGTGTCCCCCAGCGAGAGCAGCACGAAGCCCATGCACATGTAGTCGTAGGCACGCATCTTCAGGAACCAGTGCACCCAGTCCCAGGCCCGCTGGCCCCCCGGGCCCAGGCGCCCCCGCATGGCCGACTCCAGCCGGGCCTCGGCCGCCAGGCACAGCGGGATGGTCAGGAAGCTCAGGTAGTAGCCAGGGTGCAGGCCATGCCAGAAGGCACTCAGCAGCATGGTCCAGGCGCTCCTGGGGCGAGGGGGGTGAGACGGTCAGCTTGGGGGCAGCTCCTCCCTCAGACCTGGGGTCCCCCAGACCCAGGAGTCCCCCAGCCCCTCCTGCCTCAGACCCTGGGGTCCCCCAGCACCTCCCTCAGATCAAGGAGTCCCCCAGCCCCTCTTCCTCCAACCTTGAGGGTCTCCCAGCCCCTTCTCCCCTAGGTCCAGATCCGAATCTCTTCCCACTCAGACCTGGCAGGGAGATCTAGTCCCAGAACCCCACCACTCAGTCATCTTCAGTGCGTCAGGAACCCACCATGCCTCTCCCAGCATCCCTTCCCTCAGGACCCCAGACAGAACCCAAGCCCCCCAGCACTTTCCTCTCCTTGGGAATAAGGGCCAATTTCTGACCCAAGAAGACCCAGGACTTTCCACCTGGGACCCGTCCCACTTCTCCCTCAAATACTTGTCCTCAAAGACCCTCCAGTTCAGGCCTGACCCTCACATCCACCAGACAGGAACCCCCAGGCTGTGCCAAGGACTGGTGGGTGGGGGCAGGGAGGGCCCCAGGGCACTAATTCTCATGAGATGCAAAAAAGACGGAGTGGTGACCCATCTCCCTGCTGCCAGGGAGAGTCCTCTTTTTTCTTTTTTTGCCTCCAGGGTCATCACTGGGACTCGGTGCCTGCACTGTGAATCCACTGCTCCCGGAGGCCATTTTGTCCCTTTTGTTGCCTTTACTGCTTATCCTTATTGTTGTTGTTATTGCTGCCGTTGTTCTTGGACAGGACTGAGACAAATGGGGGGGGGGGAGACAGAGGGGAGGAGAGAAAGACAGACACCTGCAGATCTGATTTACTGCCCGTGAAGCGACCCCCCCTGCAGGTGGGGAGCCAGGGGCTCAAACCAGGATCCTTGTGCCCGTCCTTGTGTTTCTAGCCACGTGCGCTTAACCCGCTGCGTTACCACCCGACCCCCTCCTCTCTCTTTTCTCAGAGTGGTTCCTCAAATAGCCTGTGTCTGGAAACTGATCCAGTCTTTTCTAGAAGTCAGAGAAGCCTCCTGTGAGCACTGTGGTCCAGGCACTTCCCTCCATGGACGAGAGCGTCCCCACAAGCGGTAAACCCGGCTGGCCGGCCTAGAGCACAGCTCCGTGCTTCCAGGTGAGGACCCAGCTGCGCAGAGGCGGGCACTGGGGGACAGGTGGGGGCCCGTCTGGTCTCCTGCAGATGGAGAGGCTGAGCTAACACGGGCCGTGAACTCGGCACAAATGTGGGAAAGACCACGGGGCCCTCATCCTGAAACCCTTGTCACAGCTCTGGGGACTGCACAGGCGGAGCGGAGGATGGGGGGGGGGGGTGCCAGAGCCTTGCTCTGTGTTTCTCGATAATAAAAAACCGACTAAGGTGGGAATTCTCTGCACCTCCATCATCCCGTCGGCAGGATGCCTCTGTGGGGTGTCGCTTTCTGTTCTCTCAGTACAAAGCTGTTTGCTCTCTCTCCCTTTTTTAAAAAAAAAATCTTTTTATTTATTCCCTTTTGTTGCCCTTGTTGTTTTATTGTTGTAGTTATTATTGTTATTGATGTCGTCATTGTTGGATAGGACAGAGAGAAATGGAGAGAGGAGGGGAAGACAGAGAGGGGGAGAGAAAGACAGACACCTGCAGATCTGCTTCACCGCCTGTGAAGTGACCCCCCTGCAGGTGGGGAGCCGGGGGCTCGAACTGGGATCCTTACGGTGGTCCTTGCGCTTGGCGCCACCAGCACTTAACCCGCTGTATTACCGCCTGACTCCCTCCCTCTCTCTTTAAAGACTTTATTTATTTATAAGTTGTGCGCGAGAGAAGGGGAAGAGAACCAGAGCACCATTCTGCTACACGGCTTGTCAGGACTCAAACTCAGGGCCTTCTGTTAGACTACCTCTGAGTCTCTCTCTTTTCCACTCAGGAGGGAGAGAATTCTCTGGCTGACGGGATTTAAGGAAACTTTCCCCCGTGAGGGAAGAAAACGGGACCCCTAAAACCAAGGCCCCCTGTGCCTGGCCCCTGGAGGCTCCCATCGAGCACAGTGACCGCACGGCATCTCTCCCCCTGCAGCAGCTCCCCACTGCACCCCTCCCCTCCCCTCCCCTCCGGCTTGAGTCCCCCCCCAACCCAGCGTCTGTGCCACTGACGGCTGCTGTGCATGTGGTCAGAGATGCCTCATCACACCCTACACGCAGGCCGCTCTGTGGGCCTGGTCACTGGGGCCGGGCTTCCTTCTGGGAGGACGGTCCCCCGACTTCCGTCTCCCCTCTGTGCGGTCCCTCCTCAGCACCAGGGCTTGTCTGTCTCTGCGCTGGCCAGGGGCCGGTCAGGGCCAGTCTCTCCTGGCTGTCCTCAGCAGGTGGGCACTGTGAGGCCGGGACATGTCCCTTGACTCGACTGTCTGGCCCAGGCGCTGCTCACTCCGCTACTTGGCATCCATGTGCCGGAACCACCCAGCTCACAACCTGCCCCTCAGCCCCTGGCTGTCTAATGGTCACTTGGAGCCAGGGACACTGAGCCACGGTCCCTCCCTGTTCTCACTGAGGAACCTCTTTCTGCCCAGGACATGGCCCTCCTGTGCCTGGTCACACAGTCACCCCTGGGCATCAGGCTTCACTATGGGCCACTGGCCCCTTGTCCGGGGCACCATTCCCCTGGCTGGTCCTGGAGAGCTCTGCACCTGCCCCGCTCCTGTGTCCTGTGCCCGCACCCCCTCTGACAGCCCCCATGCAAGGCCGGGGGGGGGAACACTCTTGTGGGTTCTCTCTCTCTTTCCCTCTCTCATGTTGGTCACCGAGGCTTCACGGCTGTGGACCCACTTTTTCTGAGAGGGCATGAGACTACACAGTCCTCCCAGAGCACATCTGTCAGTGGCTCACTGACTCTCAGTTCAGAGAGGTTTTGCTCTGGAGAGGCCCCTGCGAGTGCCTTTGTTATGCAAGCCTGACACGGTGCCATGGCCTCCTCTGCTGGCTCGGGGAGGCTGAGTTGTGTGCCCAGGGAGCCTGACCTCTCTAAGCTCCCGTCTCATCTTCAAATAGGAGGCACCGAGACCAGGCACCGCCTGAGGTTCTCAAGTGAACAGTCTGTACCCAAGAGGCACCAGGAGGAGGGAGATAGCTCACCCTCGGGGCACACTGCTACGTGCCAGGCACTGGGTGCAAACCCCGGAGGGACCATGGATAGCACCAAAGGGGGCTCTCTGGATGGTGGAGTGAGGCTGTGCTGTTTCTCCTCTCCCTCAATGAGTAAAGACCAGATTTCTGGAAAATGGCATCACGATCATGCAAGACTCTCCCGCCTGAGGCTCAGGTCCCAGGTTCAATCCCCAGCACCACCATCAGCCAGAGCTGATCAGGGCTTGGGGCTCGGGGGGAAATAGTTAATAGTAGTGGTGGTAATAATAATGATGACAGTAATGAGGAGGAGGAAATAAAGGAGGCATGGAGGGAGACAGCATCATGGTTCTGCAAGACTCTCCCGCCTGAGGCTCAGGTCCCCGGTTCAAT
Source organism: Erinaceus europaeus (assembly GCF_950295315.1). NCBI lineage: Eukaryota > Metazoa > Chordata > Mammalia > Eulipotyphla > Erinaceidae > Erinaceus > Erinaceus europaeus. The sequence goes on from NC_080163.1 coordinate 845,186, forward strand.
CCCCAGCACCACCATAGCCAGAGCTGAGTGGGGCTCTGGTGAAGGGAATGGAGGAAGGAAGGAGTAGCATCATCCGTGAATGAGGTTTTGAGTTAATTCTCTGAAGTCACATTAAAAAAAACAAAGTCGAGAGCGTTTTGGAGACAGATCGGGGCATGTGAGGGAGCACAGGACTGGCGTGTCTGGGGCTCTAGCTTGACCCCTGGCGCGACAGGGAGCAGCGTGGCGCTCTGACCTAACTTTCTCTTTCACGTGAAGCACATACTCTACCTCCTATCAAAGAAATGAGTTTTGGGCTGGGGAGACAGCAGGATGCTTCTGCAAAAAAAAAAAAAAAAAAAAGACTCTCGTGCCTGAGCTGAGGCCCCAAGTCCAATCCCCTTAAGCCAGAGCTGAGCAGGGCTCTGGTGGGGAAAAGCGTCTTTAGGAAATAGGAAGACTTAAAGGGCTGAGATGGGGCCTCCCCCCATGACGTCAGACTTAAAGGGCTGAGATGGGGCCTCCCCAGGATCCCCCCATGACCGTCAGCCTTGCGCTCGGCACACCTGAGTGTTACCCTTGCATTAAGCCCATTGGGGAAACCGAGGGCCCAGCTAATATCTGAGGCTGTTCTGTGTCCGGCAGGGGCAGGATTCTGGAAAGGCAGGTCTGCCGGCCGGCCACTGAGACCACTTTTCCAGCAGCAGACACAGAGGGTCTCGTGCCAACAGCTCAGCAAACTACAACTCCCATGACCCTCTGGGGGGCCGAGACTGGCGCAGGGGGCGCAGACTGCCCCGGGCGCTGCTGCGAGTTGTAGTTCTGCGGCGGGCTGGCTCACCTGAAGACGTAGGAGCGGGTAGGCGCGCTCTTGTAGATGTACTGGGCCAGCCACCACTGCACCGTCATGTTCCAGTAACGCATGCCCTCCCGCACGCGCACGCAGAAGTCCGTGTTGTAGCAGTCGATGTTGCGGACGGTCTCATAGTCGTACTCCAGCGCCGCCGCCTTCTCCGGACTGGGGGGTGGGGGGGAGCATGAGGGTGGGGGACAGACATGCAGCTCAGCCGGCCCCCCTCCCGATGGCGGCTCTGTCCCGGCCCCGTGGCCAGGGAGGAGTGCATCTCAAAAAAAGCGACATGTCAAAAGCGACAGGTGAGGGGTCAGGGGCAGCCTCTGGGGTGCGGGTGGGTGTGCACAGTCCACCAGGAACGGGGTTCTCCTTGTTGGGGTCACAGAGTGACAGACAGCCACTGACAGCTAGGCTGTGCCTCTCACAACAGGCGCTCAGGGGCCCCAGGAGCCCGGGAAGGACCCCTGTCAGCAGCTGGTGCCCCCCAATGCCGGCCCTTCTAGGTGGGTGGCCTTGGTGCTGGCTAGGAGTACCATGCTCTGGACAGGCGGACCACGGTTGCCAGGGAGATGATCTCAGTGCTCAGGGCTCTGTTGCTATGGAGACGGCATGCCTTAGCAACCAGGCTTGGGATGTGCAACCAAGCTGGGGGCGGGTTCCTATGCTCTTGGTTCTCATGATGGTTGAGAGGGGTCTCAGGTGCCAGTGCCCTTAGAACGGGGGCACATCCCGGACCCTTGCTGGCTTCAGGTAATGGACAGGGGTCCCGGCAAGTGTAGAAAAAATGTTGATTCCTGTGTCCCATTTTTGGGGTGAGGGACACCCTCTCTGGCTATGGGAGCCCCCACCCATGGTTACTAGGGCAGTGGTGAGATTAGTGGGGGGGCCGCCCCCACAAGTGGTAGTTCTTGAGGACTGGGCCGCCCCCACCTGGCAGGCAGGAGTCACTCAACAAGGAGAGGCAGTGCTGCTCGCCTGTGCCAGGCCCACAGTGGCGGCTGGGCACCGAGGGGTAGTCTATGTCCACTTCCCTTAGCAGGGAGAGGCCCTGGCCACCATGCAGGGGCTGGCGTGGCTCCAGCAGGCCCGAGGTCAAGTCGGGGTTTGGGGGGAACCTTCCAGCTACACGGAGACCTCGGTGGCTGGGGCCCCCACGCTTGAGGAGCGCCATTAGGTTTCCATAGAAACAGGGGCTGCTGCCCGCCTGGGAGGCAGCACAGTAGGCAGAGTGACAGGCTTGCGAGCGTGAGCTCCTGAGTGTGACTCCCTGCACCACATACGATGCATGCAGGAGCTGCTCCGTCTCTCTCATATGCTAAAAATAAATCCCCAGAAGAAGAAAAAAGGGTCCTGGGAGGTGGCACAGTGGGCAGAGTGTCTGACCTGTGGGTGTGAGGTCCAGAGTTTTTGCTTCAGCATCACATATGCCAGGGTGATACTCTGGTTCTTTCTCATATAAATAAACCCATAAATAAATCCTACAATAAATAAATAAAAACAAGAAAAGAAAAAAAGAGGGCAGGGGGCCAGGTGGTGGCACACGTTATAGTGCACGAGGACCTGGGTTCAAGCCCCTGGTCCCCACCTGCAGGGGAAAGCTTTGCAAGTGGTGAAACTGGGCTGCAGGTGTCTCTCTCTCTCTATCTATCTCCCTACTCCCTCTTGATCTCTGGCTGTGTCTATCCCATAAATAAAGATGTTTTAATTATTAAAAAAAAAAGGATAAGGTGGTCTGGGAGTGGCACAGTGGATAAAGCACTGGACTCTCAACCACGAGGTCCCGAGTTCAATCCCCGGAAGCATATGTACCAGAGTGATGTCTGGTTCTTACTCTTTTCTCCTATTTTTCTCCATGAATAAATAAATTCTTTAAAAGAATAAAAAGGGGGAGTTGGGTGGTAGCACAATGGGTTAAGCACACGTGGCACAAAGCTCAAGGACCGGCGTAAGGATCCCGGTTTGAGTCCCCGGCTCCCCACCTGCAGGGGAGTCGCTTCACAGGTGGTGAAGCAGGTCTGCAGGTGTCTGTCTTTCTCTCCCCCTCTCTGTCTTCCCCTCCTCTCTCCATTTCTCTCTGTCCTATCCAACAACAATGACACCATTAATAACTACAGCAATAAAACAACAAGGGCAACAGAAGGGAATAACTAAATAAATAAATATTAAAAATATACATATTAAAAAAAAAGAAAAAAGGACAAGGGGGAAAAAGCGGGCATCTGTGATGTGATGACCCTTCCTCAGGGTGAGGGTGCCAGCTCTCAGCATCTGAGGGGCAAAATTCAAGGATGCCGTTTCCATAGAAACAAGGAACAAGACCTGGGGAAGACGAGTGGGGGGGCCAGGGAAGCCAACAGGGGCCTTCGGTTGCTAGGCAGGCATTTCCCTAGCAACCAAGGAGCCACTCCAGTGGGGTTTCACCTCCCTGGAGCAGTGGCCCAGGGCCCGTGAGACACCCCCTCCTCTTCCCAGCAACCAAGCAAGGCTCCGTCCCCGGGGTCAGAGGCGATAGTGGCGAGGGCATGGTCCCGAGGACAGGGGAAGGCAGGCTGCGGTGGCCACGGGGTCACGGTGACGACAGGCACGGCCTGCCCTGCTCCCCGCTGTCCTCCTGACTAGGGGCAGGGCCAGCCCGAGGAGACGGGGGCGGCCGGGGCGAGGACAGCCTCCCTCCCGCCGCCTGACCTGCTGGGGGGTGGGCATTGGAGGGTGGGGCCGGCCCCGGCCCGGGCTTTGGCGGCCACGGGGTAGGCCCCGAAGCCGGCGGCGATGCAGCCACACTCGGCCGCAATCCAGGCCACGTAGAAACGCATGCGGAAGGCGAAGAAGACGGGGACCATGTAGAAGAGCCGCTCTGGCAGCGGTCGGGCGTAGAAGGCGTCCTCCCGCACGGCCTCCAGCGGGAACAGGTGCGATGACAGCAGGAACAGCAGCCCGAACAGCGGCGCCGGCCAGGCCCGCTGCAGCAGGGGCCGCAGGCTGGGCACCGCGCCCGGGAACGGCTGCTCCAGCCAGTCCAGGTAGGTGCGGTAGCGGAAGAACGGGCCTGTGCGGGAAGGGGGACAGGGGCGTCAGCAGGGCGTGGGGAGAGGGGAGGCTGGAGGGCAGGGGGCCCGGCCGGCAGGGTGCAGGGCTTCCGAGCACGAGGTCCTGGGCTCTGACCCCTGACCCCCAGCACTGCGTGTGCCAGGGTCACTCTGGCTTTCTCTGGCATTATTGACGACAATAATCACATTACTGGGGGTCAGGCGGTAGCGCAGCAGGTGAAGCTCACGTGGCGCGAAGCGCAAGGACCAGTGTAAGGATCCCGGTTCGAGCCCCGGAGTCACTTCACAGGCGAGTCACTTAAAGGGGAGTCTGCAGGGGAGTCACTTCACAGGCGGTGAAGCAGGTCTGCAGGTGTCTGTCTTTCTTTCCCCCTCTGTCTTCCCCTCCTCTCTCCTGTCTATCCAACAACGATGACAACAACAACGATAATAACTACAACAACAATAAAACAACAAGGTCAACAAAAGGGAAAATAAATAATAAAAAAAATTACATTATTGATGTATTGTGTTCTAGGGGAGGGGTTGGTGGTGGGGAAGGAGGGGCTCTCAGGTCCTGGTGCTGATGGTGGAGGAGGACCTAGGCTGGGGTCAGAGTGTTTTGCAGAAAACTGAGACATTTTACACATGGGCCAACAACTATATTGACTGTAAATCATTAATTCCCCCCAATAAAAGTATTTAAACAGTAAATAGAAAGGGGACAGGTGGAGGCTTGGGAAGGAGGGCGAGAGAGCAGGCTTTCTCCTTGGGGGATGACTCCCACTCAGCAACTACCTGGAATACCTCAACTGTCGCTGTGCAGAGTGGGTGGGAATGCCAGGTGTAGCTCACAGAAGTTTCTCTGAGAAAACAAAAAATTAAACAAAACAAAGCCTTCAGTGGCTGTGGAGGCGGCCCAGAAGCTGACCGGCAGGACTGGTGTGCCCGAGGTATTGCCTCTGAACCTCGACTGTGTGCCCCAGTGGGGCTCTGGCCTGGCACCTCCCTGCCTCACAAAGAAGGGGGAAGGGGCAGGAAAGAGCTCAAGCTGCACAGCACCTACTGCTAGGCACGAGGTCCCCCTGCACCACATGGGAGCACCAGGGAGCCCATGGAGGGTGGGCAGGGCTGTGGGGTGTCTCCTCTCTCAGCACCCTGCTCAGCACCCAGGGAGCCCATGGAGGGTGGGCAGGGCTGTGGGTCTCTCCTCTCTCAGCACCCTGCACAGCACCCAGGGAGCCCATGGAGGGTGGGCAGGGCTGTGGGGTCTCTCCTCTCTCAGCACCCTGCTCAGCACCCAGGGAGCCCATGGAGGGTGGGCAGGACTGTGGGGTGTCTCCTCTCTCAGCACCAGGCACAGCACCCAGGGAGCCCCATGGAGTGTGGGCAGGGCTGTGGGGTGTCTCCTCTCTCAGCACCCTGCACAGCACCCAGGGAGCCCATGGAGGGTGGGCAGGGCTGTGGGGTCTCTCCTCTCTCAGCACCCTGCACAGCACCCAGGGAGCCCATGGAGGGTGGGCAGGGCTGTGGGGTCTCTCCTCTCTCAACACCAGGCACAGCACCCAGGGAGCCCATGGAGGGTGGGCAGGGCTGTGGGGTCTCTCCTCTCAGCACCCTGCACAGCACCCAGGGAGCCCATGGAGGGTGGGCAGGGCTGTGGGGTCTCTCCTCTCTCAGCACCCTGCACAGCACCCAGGGAGCCCATGGAGGGTGGGCAGGGCTGTGGGGTGTCTCCTCTCTCAGCACCAGGCACAGCACCCAGGGAGCCCCATGGAGGGTGGGCAGGACTGTGGGGTGTCTCCTCTCTCAGCACCAGGCACAGCACCCAGGGAGCCCCATGGAGGGTGGGCAGGGCTGTGGGTGTCTCCTCTCTCAGCACCCTGCACAGCACCCAGGGAGCCCCATGGAGGGTGGGCAGGGCTGTGGGGTCCCTCCTCTCTCAGCACCAGGCACAGCACCCAGGGAGCCCCATGGAGGGTGGGCAGGGCTGTGGGGTCCCTCCTCTCTCAGCACCCTGCACAGCACCCAGGGAGCCCATGGAGGGTGGGCAGGGCTGTGGTGTTGTTGAGGTGGTCTGGTGTCGGGCTGCACCGCGGAGAAGAGAGCGGACGTCCAGAGCAAAGGGGTACACAGATCTTTATTATAGGATGGGGGGGGGAGGTTTGGTTCAGACCACGTGGAGCCAGCCAGCAATGGCCGACCACGGGGGGAGAGCAGGGAGCGAGACCTCAGAGAGGGAGAGCCGAGAGCCCAGAGAGAGCGAGGGGAGGGGTGAGGGGGCTTTTTATTGGGCGACAACCAGGGGTGACGTGTAGGGCCAGGATTGGTTGAAAGGGGGCACTCTAGGATTTAGCGAGGCATAGAAAAACCTGGGGGTGGAGACTGCATCAGAATAAGTCCTCAGCAACACTGTGGGGTCTCTCCTCTCTCAGCACCCTGCAAAGCACCCAGGGAGCCCATGGAGAGTGGGCAGGGCTGTGGGGTCTCTCCTCTCTCAACACCCTGCAAAGCACCCAGGGAGCCCATGGAGGGTGGGCAGGGCTGTGGGGTCTCTCCTCTCTCAGCACCAGGCACAGCACCCAGGGAGCCCATGGAGGGTGGGCAGGGCTGTGGGGTCTCTCCTCTCTCAGCACCAGGCACAGCACCCAGGGAGCCCATGGAGGGTGGGCAGGGCTGTGGGGTCTCTCCTCTCTCAGCACCCTGCACAGCACCCAGGGAGCCCATGGAGGGTGGGCAGGCTGTGGGGTCTCTCCTCTCTCAGCACCCTGCACAGCACCCAGGGAGCCCCATGGAGGGTGGGCAGGGCTGTGGGGTCTCTCCTCTCTCAGCACCAGGCACAGCACCCAGGGAGCCCATGGAGGGTGGGCAGGGCTGTGGGGTCTCTCCTCTCTCAGCACCAGGCACAGCACCCAGGGAGCCCATGGAGGGTGGGCAGGGCTGTGTGGTCTCTCCTCTCTCAGCACCAGGCACAGCACCCAGGGAGCCCATGGAGGGTGGGCAGGGCTGTGGGGTGTCTCCTCTCTCAGCACCCTGCACAGCACCCAGGGAGCCCATGGAGGGTGGGCAGGGTTGTGGGGTGTCTCCTCTCTCAGCACCAGGCACAGCACCCAGGGAGCCCATGGAGGGTGGGCAGGGCTGTGTGGTGTGTCCTCTCTCAGCACCAGGCACAGCACCCAGGGAGCCCATGGAGGGTGGGCAGGGCTGTGGGGTGTCTCCTCTCTCAGCACCCTGCACAGCACCCAGGGAGCCCATGGAGGGTGGGCAGGGCTGTGGGTGTCTCCTCTCTCAGCACGCTGCACAGCACCCAGGGAGCCCATGGAGGGTGGGCAGGGCTGTGGGGTCCCTCCTCTCTCAGCACCCTGCACAGCACCCAGGGAGCCCATGGAGGGTGGGCAGGCTGTGGGGTCTCTCCTCTCTCAGCACCAGGCACAGCACCCAGGGAGCCCATGGAGGGTGGGCAGGGCTGTGGGGTCTCTCCTCTCTCAGCACCCTGCACAGCACCCAGGGAGCCCATGGAGGGTGGGCAGGGCTGTGGGGTCTCTCCTCTCTCAGCACCAGGCACAGCACCCAGGGAGCCCATGGAGGGTGGGCAGGGCTGTGGGGTGTCTCCTCTCTCAGCATCAGGCACAGCACCCAGGGAGCCCATGGAGGGTGGGCAGACTGTGGGGTGTCTCCTCTCTCAGCACCCTGCACAGCACCCAGGGAGCCCATGGAGGGTGGGCAGGGCTGTGGGTCTCTCCTCTCTCTGTTCCTGCTTCTCCTCTCTCTCCTCTACATACATGGAATAAGAGTCTGAGCTGGGGACTCTACTCAGTTCTATCATATCTGCACAAGCCTGTGGTTTACTCCCAACACCACATTAGAGAACCCGAAAGAGGGGGGAAGAGACAGAGAGAGAAAGACAGAGAGACTGGCTGACTGTGCTGCCACCTATCTCGGGGTGCGGCCTGTGATAAGGGCTGAGAAGAGCCCTCCCCCAGCAGTCACAAGGGAAGCTCTGAGACGCCGCCTGAAACCAGAACCCGCGATAAGCTGGGAACATGCCCTTCCCGCGGGTGGCAGAAGTATCGAGTTCACGTCCCTCCTGTATCTCCTGTGGGAGTCGCTCGGCGGAAAAGCGTGTCTCTGAGCTGGGGGAGCCGGACTGCGGCCCGATTGGTGGGGCCGAGGTTGCGGACACTCACCCGTCATGATGCCCACGTAGCAGTAGCTGTAGCTGAGCGTCTCCGTGAGGGAGGGCACGTCGGGCAGCAGCCCCAGGCCGGGTTCCGCGCCGAAGCCGGCGGCCATCTGCTTCCTCTGGGCCAGGTGCAGGTCCTGCACCTCACTGGCCAGGCTCACCAGCTGGGGGAGGGGCACGGGCAGGTGAGCCCCGGCCATGCGCATGCCCACCGGCAGCCCAAGGCTCCGCACCCCTGCAGCTGAGCGTCAAGGACCGGGAAGGGGTGCGGGAGGAGGGTTCTTCAGGCCTCTATCTGGAGGGGCTTCCTGGGGCTCCCGGGCCCCCAACCCCTGTGTCCTGCCACTTGCGCCATTAGTCACCGTCAGCTCTACTTCCAGCCTGCACATCTGACCCCTTGAAGACCCAGGTCTGCCTGGCACCCCAAGTCTCACACTTCTAAAGCAGAATGGCCCAGCACTCCCCAAACTGGGTCCCCCACCCAGATAACTGCTTCTTCCCAGCACCCACAGCCCCCGTTCAGTCAGTGCTGCAGCCGGCAGGAGGCCTTCTGAAGGGGGGGCGCTCCCACTCCCTGCCGCCCCCCCCCCCCCCCCCGGCTCTTGGCTCTGTTTCTTCCCTTCTTCCTCTCCCCTGCGTCCTGTGTGCCGCCGTGGGACCCCAATGGTTACCCCAATGCGGCATGGCCGCTGGGACCATGACATCTCGAGTTGGGCTGCCCCGAGAGCCTGCAGGCTTTATGCAAGAGCCCTGGGGCAGGACATAGCTCTGTGGGGTGGGGTGGGGTGTGTGCGGCCAGGCTGTAGTCCTGACACAGAGCTGCCCTGGCCCAAGAGGAAGCTTGGGGGGCTAACGTCTTTCTCTCTCTCTCAATCAGAAGCCAGAAAGGCTGGGTGGCAATGCACCTGGTTAAGCACACAGGTTACAGTGCTCAGGGACCCAGATTCAAGTCTCTGATCCCCACAGGCAGGGGGAAAGCTTCCCGAGTGGTGAAGCAGGGCTGCAGGTGTCTCTCTGTCTCTCTCCCTATGTCCACTACCCTCTCAATTTCTGGCTGTTTCTATTAAATAAGTAAATAAAGATGATGATGATGATGATAATAATAGCAAAAACTGGCGTGTGACCAAGGCTTGGTGCCCTCTGCCCTGGGGGCAGCTCTGGTGCTGTGGGGCTCCCCCCACCAAGAGTCAGCCCAAAGCAGTGACACCCAAGCTGTGAGAAAAGAAAAAAGACCCAGGAATGGTGCAACTGTGCACACAGGAGGTCCAAGCTCTGCAGAGAGAAAGAGCGAGGGGAGGGAGGGAGAGTGAGGGGAGGGGAGAGAGGAGAGAGAGGAGCCCTCCTATTGTGTCACACCATGTCACATCTTGCCCTTTCTTCCAAAATTCTCCAGAACCTGCGAAAACCTCCAGAACCTGCGTTTTGAAACAAGTGTCTGGTCATGTGATCTCTTCTGCCTCCAGCCAGAAAACCTCTGTTGTGGCACCCGACTCCTCACCCTGACCGACTGGCTCCCATCCTCCCTCACATGGTTGGACACGGACAGCCCCATCCTGCCACACCGGCTACTGCTCCCTGGGTGCCCCCACACTCCCATGGGGAGGGGAGCGGGCCTGGATCCCCTGCTCTGCTCCCCACCCTTCACCACAGCCCTGCTTGGAATCTGTACTAAGTGCTGGTGGGGGGGTGTGACGGGGTGGGGGGCTCCCAGGGGGTTCAGCTAGTCCTGGGAGTGCACCTTCACCTCCTCGGCAAAGGTCTTGCGAGTCTCTGGCACTGCTGCTGGGATATTTCCTGGGAGGGGAGTGAGGGGGTGAGTCCACAGCTGTCCCCAGGGACTGGGAGATAGGCAACACCCACCTGCAAGGGGCTGCCAGGGGAGGGTGGGGGTGGGAAGGTTACTGGAGCAGGTGAGACTGGGGCTTAGCTGGAGGAGGCGGGGTGAAGGCGGGCATGGGAACGGGCGACTAGGAGTGAGGGGGCAACAAGAGGAGGTGAGAACGGCCATCGGCAGGAGGCAAGGGGAGGCTAACCCTGGAGGTCAGCTGCGGGAGGGGGCGCCCCGGGGGTGAGCTGGGGGTCGTGAGGGCTGGCGGTCGGGAGTCTGACCTTCAACGTGAGCAGCAGCTGCACGGCGTTGGTGAAGGGCGTGGGGGTGGGCAGGCCCAGCAGGCCGAGTGCTCGGAAGAACAGCAGGTAGGAGAAGGTCCAGGCCAGGGCCAGCGCGTGGCAGGAGCTGGGCAGAGGCAGAGGCAGAGGCTGGCTGTGGGCACGGGGGCTCCCCCTCACCCCCGCAAGCTGGCTACAGACCCTCCCCAGGCAGGGACCAAAGGAAAAGGGAGACTGACTGCAACGGGGGAGGTGGAGGCAGAGCCGCGGAGGACGTGGAGGGGCCGTGGGAGGCTTCAGGTCTGACCCTCCATCAGCCATCTCTTCTGGGTCAGGGGAAGAAGTGAGGGTGGGGGGGGGGAGGAGACGGGGGAGGGGGGTGGAGAAAGACAGAGAAGACACACGTGAATGCGGAAGACGAACAGCTAAGCCACCGTCTCGTAACCGGGGCTTGAGATGTTGACGCAGAGACAGAGAAACAGTGATGGGACCAGGAAAAGGGAAAGGACGCCAGACAGATGAGACAGAGACAAAGAGATGGAGAGACACAGGAAGGGGTGAGCAGATGGGCGGGCGGGGAGGGGACACAGGCCGCTCTTTTCTCTCTCCCCAGCCGCCATGCCGTCCTCACCACGGCTGGGCCTGAATCAGCGCCCAGGTGCCCAGGATGGTGACGACGGAGTGCAGGGTGTGAGGGCCGCAGGTGAACAAGGTGATCCCCAGGCCCACAGCGGCAGCCCCCCATCTCTTCAGCCCAGGTCCTGCAGGGAGAAAGGACGGCATAAGCCTGGAGCCGGCCAAGGGGGCCCCTTCCTCTGCCACCACCCCCCAACTTCATCTCCCACCACAGGGGAGCCTGACTCACCCGCTTTCTTAAAGAGGAAGCCGATGGGAATGGAGATAAGGAGAACCATCAGATACGTCCGCTCCTCTGGCGACATGGTCTGGGGGGGGGGAACCGAAGACTGAGGAGCTGGGTTGCCCTCTCCCACCTTAGCTCCCAGGAACGCACATGCCAGCGGGTCCGCCAACCTAAACGCCAAAGCTGCTTGCCTCTGTACCCCGAGAGACCAGGCAGCTAAACGGGGAACCCTCAGAAGGCCAGATCTGCCTGTGTCCCCACCATCCAGGGTACTCAGGGACCTCCCTCACACCCAGGGGTCCCCAGCCCCTCCTCTCACACCCAGGGGTCCCCAGCCCCACCTCCCTCACACCCAGGGGTCCACCAGCCCCTCCTCCTCACACCCAGGGGTCCGCAGGCCCTCCTGCCTCACACCCAGGGGTCCCCAGGCCCCTCCTCCCTCACACCCAGGGGTCCCCAGCCCCTCCTCCCTCACACCCAGAGTCCCCAGCCCCTCCTCTCACACCCAGGGTCCCCCAGGCCCTCCTCCTCACACCCAGGGGTCCCCAGCCCCTCCTCCCTCACACCCAGGGGACCCCAGCCCCTCCTCCCTCATACCCAGGGGTCCCAGCCCCTCCTCCTCACACCCAGGGGTCCCCAGCCCCTCCTCCTCACACCCAGGGGTCCCCCAGGCCCTCCCTCACACCCAGGGGTCCCCAGCCTCTCCTCCTCACACCCAGGGGGTCCCCCAGCCCCTCCTCCCTCACACCCAGGGGTCCCCCAGCCCCTCCTCCCTCACACCCAGGGGTCCCCAGCCCCTCCTCCTCACACCCAGGGGTCCCCAGCCCCTCCTCCTCACACCCAGGGGTCCCCAGGCCCTCCTCCCTCACACCCAGGGGTCCCCAGGCCCTCCTACCTCACACCCAGGGTCCCCCAGGCCCTCCTCTCACACCCAGGGGGTCCCCCAGCCCCTCCTCCCTCACACCCAGGGGGTCCCCCAGCCCCTCCTCCCTCACACCCAGGGGTCCCCAGCCCCTCCTCCCTCACACCCAGGGGTCCCCAGGCCCTCCTCCCCCACACCCAGGGGTCCCCAGCCCCTCCTCCTCACACCCAGGGGTCCCCAGGCCCTCCTCCTCACACCCAGGGGGTCCCCCAGCCCCTCCTCCCTCACACCCAGGGGTCCCCCAGCCCCTCCTCCCTCACACCCAGGGGTCCCCAGCCCCTCCTCCCTCACACCCAGGGGTCCCCAGCCCCTCCTCCCCCACACCCAGGGGTCCCCAGCCCCTCCTCCCTCACACCCAGGGGTCCCCAGCCCCTCCTCCCTCACACCCAGGGGTCCCCCCAGCCCCTCCTCCTCACACCCAGGGGTCCCCCAGGCCCTCCTCCCCCACACCCAGAGTCCCCAGCCCCTCCTCCCTCACACCCAGGGGTCCCCAGCCCCTCCTCCCTCACACCCAGGGGTCCCCCCAGCCCCTCCTCCTCACACCCAGGGGTCCCCAGCCCCTTCTCCCTCACACCCAGGGGTCCCCCAGCCCCTCCTCCCCCACACCCAGGGGTCCCCAGGCCCTCCTCCCCCACACCCAGAGTCCCCAGCCCCTCCTCCTCACACCCAGGGGTCCCCAGCCCCACCTCCCTCACACCCAGGGGTCCCCAGGCCCTCCTCCCTCACACCCAGGGTCCCCCAGGCCCTCCTCTCAAACCCAGGGGGTCCCCCAGCCCCTCCTCCCTCACACCCAGGGTCCGCCAGGCCCTCCTCTCACACCCAGGGGGTCCTCCAGCCCCTCCTCCCCCACACCCAGGGGTCCCCAGCCCCTCCTCCCTCACACCCAGGGGTCCCCAGCCCCTCCTCCCTCACACCCAGGGGTCCCCAGCCCCTCCTCCCTCACACCCAGGGGTCCCCCCAGGCCCCTCCTCCTCACACCCAGGGGTCCCCAGCCCCTTCTCCCTCACACCCAGGGGTCCCCCAGCCCCTCCTCCCCCACACCCAGGGGTCCCCAGGCCCTCCTCCCCCACACCCAGAGTCCCCAGCCCCTCCTCCTCACACCCTGGGGTCCCCAGCCCCACCTCCCTCACCCCGAGGGGTCCCCAGGCCCTCCTCCCTCACACCCAGGGTCCCCCAGGCCCTCCTCTCACACCCAGGGGGTCCCCCAGCCCCTCCTCCTCAGACCCAGGGGTCCCCAGCCCCTCCTCCCTCACACCCAGGGGTCCCCCAGACCCTCCTCCCTCACACCCAGGGGTCCCCCATCCCCTCCTCCCTCACACCCAGGGGTCCCCCAGCCCCTCCTCCTCACACCCAGGGGTCCCCCAGCCCCTCTTCCCTCACACCCAGGGGTCCCCCAGCCCCTCCTCCTCACACCCAGGGGTCCCCCAGCCCCTCCTCCCTCACACCCAGGGTCCCCCAGCCCCTCCTCCCCCACACCCAGGGGTCCCCAGCCCCTCCTCCCTCACACCCAGAGTCCCCCAGCCCCTCCTCCCCCACACCCAGGGGTCCCAAGGCCCTCCTCCCTCACACCCAGGGGTCCCCAGCCCCTTCTCCCTCACACCCAGGGGTCCCCCAGCCCCTCCTCCCCCACACCCAGGGGTCCCCAGGCCCTCCTCCCCCACACCCAGAGTCCCCAGGCCCTCCTCTCTCACTCCCAGGGGTCCCCAGCCCCTCCTCCCTCACACCCAGGGGTCCCCCAGCCCCTCCTCCCCCACACCCAGGGGTCCCCAGCCCCTCTTCCCTCACACCCAGAGTCCCCAGCCCCTCCTCCCCCACACCCAGGGGTCCCCAGCCCCTCTTCCCTCACACCCAGAGTCCCCAGCCCCTCCTCCCTCACACCCAGAGTCCCCAGGCCCTCCTCTCTCACTCCCAGGGGTCCCCAGCCCCTCCTCCCCCACACCCAGGGGTCCCCAGCCCCTCTTCCCTCACACCCAGAGTCCCCAGGCCCTCCTCTCAGCACCGCCGTCTGATCCCCGTCCCTCCCTCCGTCCCTCCGCGAGAAGCCTGCTCTCCAACCCCGCTCCCCACCACTCGGGAGCGCAGGCCGCCCGCACGCAGCCCTGGGAGCTCAACACCCTCTCCGAGCCGATGTTGGGGTGCAGCACCCCTCGGGGTGGGCGCACCCGGCGTGCGGCAGGTCTCCCTCCCTCGCAAAGCCACAGGCTGTTGCGCCACCTCCTGCCCCGCCCGGCCCTGCCCGCGCCGCTCCCGTGCCCACCGCCCCCGACCGCGCCCCTGAGCCCGCAGCCCCGCAGCCCCGCGCCCCCGGCCCACCGCCCCCGACCGCGCACCTGAGCCCGCAGCCCCGCGCCCCACGGGCGGCAGGTCTAGCCCCGGTACGGCCACGCCTTCCCCGCCTAGCACGCCCCCGCCTGCTCCGGTCCAGCTGGGCTGCGCGATCCGGGTCCGGCTGCGGGGAGCCAAGCGGCTCCGGGCCGGCGGGAAGGAGCCGTGGCCGAGCGCGGGGACCGGGAGTCCGCAGCTGCACCGGGACCCCGACCGCCAGCCACGAGCACGACGAGGGGCGGGGCCCTGCCGGGGGCGGGGCCTCCGCTTGGGGTCGGGAGGCGGGGCCACGAGCTTCCGCTTTCGCCGAAGAAAGCCGAGTGTGCTCGGTCCGAAGTCGGAAGTGGGCGTGGTCTCGCGCTGGGCTTTCTTCGGACGGGGCCGAGTGGCCTAGGATGCCACTCGGGAGGGAGCGGGGCTTCAGTCTCGGGTTTCTCTCGAGACAACCGAGCTCTCCGAGACCCCGCTCGGAAGTGGGTGGGGCCATCACTCGGCTTTCTCCGGAGAGAGCCGAGCGCTCGGGGACCTCGCTCGGAAGTGGGCGGGGCCTCACTGGGCTTTCTCCGGATAGAGCCGAGCGCTCCGAGACCCCGCTCGGAAGTGGGCGGGATCTCACTCGGCTTTCTCCGGAGAGAGCCGAGCACTCCAGGACCCCACTCGGAAGTGGGTGGGGTCATCACTCGGCTTTCTCCGGAGAGAGCCGAGCACTCCGTGACCCCGCTCGGAAGTGGGTGGGGCCATCACTCGGCTTTCTCCGGATAGAGCCGAGCACTCCGTGACCCCGCTCGGAAGTGGGCGGGATCTCACTCGACTTTCTCCGGAGAGAGCCGAGCACTCCAGGACCCCGCTCGGAAGTGGGTGGGGTCATCACTCGGCTTTCTCCGGATAGAGCCGAGCACTCCGTGACCCCGCTCGGAAGTGGGCGGGATCTCACTCGGCTTTCTCCGGATAGAGCCGAGCACTCCGTGACCCCGTTCGGAAGTGGGTGGGGTCATCACTCGGCTTTCTCCGGATAGAGCCGAGCACTCCGTGACCCCGCTCGGAAGTGGGTGGGGTCATCACTCGGCTTTCTCCGGATAGAGCCGAGCGCTCCGTGACCCCGCTCGGAAGTGGGCGGGGCGTCACTCGGCTTTCTCCGGAGAAAGCCGAACGTTCCCAGACTCCGCTCGGATGTGGGCGGGGCCCCGGCTCGCTGGCCCACTTGGCTGAAGGGCGGGGCCTCCGCTTCAGGCGGCGATCCGGGGACTTCCCGGGGGTGGGTCTCGGCGCTGAGGCCGAGGGGCGGAGCCGGGCTTTCCGCGCCGCTGAGGTGGCGGCGTGACGGCGCTGACGCAGGGGGTCGGCATGGCGGGCTGCGGGCGCGGCGCGCGGCGCGCGACGTAGGGGAGGCTCGCAGGGAACGCTGCCGTCCTCGGGACCACTGGCGGGGCCTGTGCGAGGACCGCGTGGCTGAGGGGACGTGAGAAGGCGGACTGAGCGCCCGCGAGTGGGTGAGGCCGCCCGCGGAACACTGACTTCGGCCGCCGAGGCGGGCCCTCCGGCGCTGGGGTTCGAGCGCGGGGCGGAAGCCCCGGGTGTGGCGCCGGAGGCCGGAGGGGGCGGTCTCGGGCCGTGAGATGGAGGGCTCCGGGGAGGCGAACGCCAATGCGCATGCGCGGGGGGCGTGGCCACGCCCTCCGAACCTCTGGTTCCTGAGCGCCGAGACGCTTACGTAGTGGGCGTGCCCTGCGCCGGGGCCCTGATGACGCACGAGGGGGCGGGGCCAAGCTTGCTGTCGAAGCGAGGAAGTCAGCCACTCGGGGCGGGGCTGGGGCTCGGGGTTGGCGGAGGGGCGGGGCTTAGGGGTTGGGGCGGGGTTTAATGTGAAGAAGGCGGGGCTGGCGCTTGGGGGCGGCGCTTGTCCACGCCGGAGGGGCGGGGCCTGGGGCTCGGGGCAGTCTGCGGGGGCGGTGAGCCGCGAGGCGGAGGGGCCTGCGGGGATCCTTGCGGCCTGCGAGCTGCTCGGGGTTGACCCTGTGTCCCCGCCTCTTTCCCGCAGCAGGATGCTGGTGGTGGAGGTGGCGAACGGCCGCTCCCTGGTGTGGGGGGCCGAGGCGGTGCAGGCCTTGCGGGAGCGCCTGGGCGTGGGGGGCCGCACGGTGGGCGCTCTGCCCCGGGGCCCCCGCCAGAACTCGCGCCTGGGCCTCCCGCTGCTGCTGATGCCCGAGGAGGCGCGGCTCCTGGCCGAGATCGGTGCCGTGACCCTGGTCAGCGCCCCGCGCCCGGACCCCCGCCAGCACAGCCTGGTAAGTGGCCGCTGCGGCGGGAGGGGCGCCCAGCCTGGGAGGGGGCTGGAGCCCCGGCTGGGAGGGACCCGGAGCCCCGGCTGGGAGGGACCCGGAGCCCGGGCTGGGAGGGGCCCGGAGCCCGGGCTGGGAGGGGCCCGGAGCCCCGGCTGGGAGGGGCCCGGAGCCCGGGCTGGGAGGGGCCCGGAGTCCCGGCTGGGAGGGGCCCGGAGTCCCGGCTGGGAGGGGCCCGGAGCCCCGGCTGGGAGGGGGCTGGAGCCCCGGCTGGGAGGGGACCCGGAGCCCCGGCTGGGAGGGGCCCGGAGCCCCGGCTGGGAGGGGACCCGGAGCCCCGGCTGGCAGGGGACCCGGAGCCCCGGCTGGCAGGGGACCCGGAGCCCCGGCTGGGAGGGACCCGGAGCCCCGGCTGGGAGGGGACCCGGAGCCCCGGCTGGGAGTGGACCCGGAGCCCCGGCTGGGAGGGACCCGGAGCCCCGGCTGGGAGGGACCCGGAGCCCCGGCTGGGAGTGGACCCGGAGCCCCGGCTGGGAGGGGGCCGGAGCCCCGGCTGGCAGGGGACCCGGAGCCCCGGCTGGCAGGGGACCCGGAGCCCCGGCTGGCAGGGGACCCGGAGCCCCGGCTGGAAGAGGGACCCGGAGCCCCGGCTGGAAGAGGGACCCGGAGCCCCGGCTGGAAGAGGGTGCCTGGGTTGGGACAGGCCAGGAGCCCCGGGGACGGCCTGCATGGTGGCTTCCAGCTAAGTCTGCTTCCAGGCTCTGGCATCCTTCAAGCGTCAGCAGGAGCAGGGCTTCCAGGAACAAAGCACCTTGGCGGCTGAGGCCCGGGAGAGCAGGCGGCAGGAGCTGCTGGAGAAGATCGCAGAAGGCCGGGCGGCCAAGAAGCAGAAGCTGGAACAGGGCGCCGCGGACCGGGAGAGCCCGGCTGCGGGCGAGAGCCAAGCCGCTGCTGAGAGCCAGACCTCCGGGGAGACCCCGGCTGCCAGGACTACAGAGATGGGTGCTAGGCCCGATCCTGCGGAGCCCGAGGAAGCGGCTCAGGGTGGGAGTTCCAGCCCAGAGCCCAGGGAAGGCGGGGAGAGGCGGGGTCTCCTGGGGTCGCAGACTTCGCCCCTAGAGTGAACACACTGTCACTTTTGTGCCCCCTAGGCTCCTCATCACCCCAGCCGGGACCTTCGAACGGGGTGGCCCCCTTGCCCAGGTCTGCCCTTCTGGTCCAGCTGGCCACCGCGCGCCCTCGGCCCGTCAAGGCGAGGCCCCTGGACTGGCGCGTCCAGTCCCCGGACTGGCCACACGCCGGCCGGCCGGCCCACGAGCTGCGCTACAGCATCTACCGGGACCTGTGGGAGCGGGGCTTCTTCCTCAGCGCTGCCGGCAAGTTCGGGGGCGACTTCCTGGTTTACCCCGGTGAGTTGGGGCGCGTCGTGCGGTGCGTCTTCTTCCTTCACAGCCCCACTCGATCTGCAGTTTGCCCTTTTGAATCTTTGTTAGCAAGCGAGAGACAGACTCACGCCCGCCTGGCTTGACCTCAAGACTTCCTGCTCCTCAGGCCAGTGGTCTCGCCCTGCGTCACCTCTGGGGCCCACTGCCATTCTCTGAGAGTCCTTTGTGGACGGGAGAGAAGCAGCGCCCGGCACTGAGGCTCGGGGACTTGAAGCCCAGTACTTTACCCGAGAGCCACTTCCTTGGCCCCAAGTGAACGCGTGTTCATTTTGAAAGATGTATTCACGTGCTCGTTTATTATGAGAGGAGAGAGAGAACGGACACCAGAGCATCACTCAGGCGCGTGCAGTGCCAGTAGTGCCCGCTCGAAGGTCCGACACTGCCCTCTGTGCCACCTCCCGTATTCCAATGAGCAAGAGAGACAGAGAGCAGAGCATCGCTGAATTCTGACTTACGCTGGTGCTGGGGGTTGAACCTGCGGCCCGGGAGCCTGGGTGTCAGCGTCTGGTCTCAGTGTTGTGCCGTCTGCCCGTAGCTCCTCCTGTCTCATTTTCCTCAGAGCTTATTTAACTTCTCCAGCTGAGCCTATCACTTGTTGTCCAAGAAGATGTTTCGGTTTCTTTGCCACGGCGAGACTTGGAGCACATGTGACCCCCTGCTCCCAGGCCGACTCTTTCTCATTCTTTTCCTTCCAGATAGAGTGAAAGAGACAGAGGCAGAGCCCCTCCTCCCCGCCCCTGCCGAGGCACTCCTGTGTGGTGCCAGGGATCCATCCCGGGCCCCTGCCTGGCAGCCCGTGGCCTGCTGGGCGAGAGCTCCTGGCCCCTGGTACTCGCTTCCATCTTAGTGGCTGTGGATTTGCCTTTGTGGGCGTGTAGGCTCGAGAAAGTCCTGGACTTACACGTCCACGGCTTGGCGATTTTTACATCTTAGTAGTTGGTTTTTTTTTTTTTTTTTTTAATTTTTTATTTAAGAAAGGATTAATGAACAAAAACATAAGGTAGGAGGGGTACAACTCCACACAATTTCCATAACCCACCCCCTCCCCCAATAGCTTTCCCATTCTCTAGCCCTCTGGGAGCATGGACCCAGGGTCACTGTGGGATGCAGAAGGTGGAAGGTCTGGCTTCTGTCATTGCTTCCCCGCTGAACATGGGCGTTGACTGGTCGGTCCATACTCCCAGTCTGCCTCTCTCTTTCCCTAGTAGGGTGGGTCTCTGGGGAAGCTGAACATCTTAGTAGTCGTAAGAGTAAAGTGAATGTTTTCACAGGTAGATTTAGTGCTTATTTTTTTTCTTTTTAATTATCTTTATTTGCCCTTTTTTGCCCTTGTTTTATTGTTGTTGTAGTTATTGTTGTTGTTGATGATGTTGTCATTGTTGGGTAGGACAGAGAGATGGAGAGAGACGGGGAAGACAGAGGGAGAGAAAGACAGACACCTGCAGACCTGCTTCACCGCCTGACCCCCTGTTATTTGTTATGATTAATTATAAAGGTTGGGGAGATAGCCAGTGCCTGTGCTAACCTGACACTCGCAGGTCCCGGGTTCAAGCTCAGCACCACCAGCACCAGCCACAGCTGAGCCGCACTCCCATCAAAATAAGGTGTGTTTGCGTGGGGGCTGGGCAGACAGCATAGGGATTCTGCAGTTTCATGCCTGAGACTCTGTGGTCCCAGGTTCAGTCCCTAGCACCACCGTTAGCCAGAGCTGAGCAGGGTCCTGCTGTCTCTCTCTCATTAAAATAAACAAGGGAGTCTGGCGGCAGCGCAGCGGGTTAAGCGCACTTGGCGCAAAGTGCAAGGACCGGCGTAAGGATCCCGGTTCGAGCCCCCGCTCCCCACCTGCAGGGGAGTCGCTTCACAGGCGGTGAAGCAGGTCTGCAGGTGTCTGTCTTTCTCTCCCCCTCTCTGTCTTCCCCTCCTCTCTCCATTTCTCTCTGTCCTATCCAAAAACAATGACAACAATAACAATTACAACAATAAAAACAACAAGAGCAACAAAAGGGAATAAATATTTTAAAAAATATTTAAAAAGGGGGGCAGAGAGACCATCTAATGGCTGTGCAAAATATGTATTTCTTAATATTTACTTATTCCCTTTTGTTGCCCTAATTTTGTTGTTGTAGTCGTTGTAAGATAGGATAGAGAGAAATGGAGTGAGGGGGAGAGAAAGACACCTGCAGACCTGCTTCACCGCCTGTGAAGCGACACCCCTGCAGGTGGGGAGCCGGGGGCTCGAACCGGGAACCTTACACTGGTCCTTGGGGTTTGTGCCACGTGTGCTTTTAACCCGCTGTGCTACGGCTCGATTCCCGCAAAAGACTTTCATGCCGAGGTTCCAAGGGTCGGGGTTCGACCTACGACACCATCATAGGCCAGATTTGAGCGGTGGTCTGGAAGAGTAAACACATAGAAGTGGATAAAATATATATGGTGTGACTGGTCCTGACACACACAGCTCAGCTCTGGCCTGGGCTGGGGGTGGCCCGGGCCTGGGGTCTCGGCACACAAGGCGTTGCCCTAGCCTGCTCCCAGTCCAGTCCTGCTAATGTAAGAAAGCAAAATCGAAGCCCACCCGTGGCTTATTTGGTCGAGTGCACGTGCTGCTCATAGACCCGGGTCCTAGCCCTTGGTGCCCCTGTAGGGGGCACGCTTCACGAGCGTCGAAGCCGAGCTGCAGGTGTCTGTCTGTCTGTCTCCCTGCCACCCTCTCCACTCTGAATTCCTCTGCTATCAAATGTAAGATCACAGGCGAAGCAGCAGCGGCAGAGTCCCGAGAGGCGGGTTGCTAGGCCTGGCTTTGCCAGTACCCGTCGCCACGGACTTCTGTCTGCCAACACTCCACCGCACCTGTCCCGCCCTCCCAGGTGACCCGCTCCGATTCCACGCCCACTACATCGCCCAGTGCTGGGCTCCCGAGGATGACATCCCCCTGCAGGACCTGGTCTCCGCGGGCCGCCTGGGCACCAGTGTCAAGAAGACGCTGCTGCTGTGTTCCCCGCAGCCCGACGGCAAGGTGGCCTACACCTCCCTGCAGTGGGCCAGCCTGCAGTGATGGCCGCGGCTGGGGCACCCGCCTCTTAGCTCTACGCTCCCAGCACCCGGCACCCAGCACCCCTCCCGGTGCCCCTCACGTCTCGCAGCACGTCTAAGCTGTGCGGGTCTCCCGCAGTTAGTTGTTTCCAGATTGTGGGCCTCTTGGGAGTGAAGGCTGGGTTTGGCCCATCTCTTTCTGTGAGGCGTGGGTTCCAAGAGCTTTCAGTAAACTTGTGGATAAACTTTGCGACCTGAATCATAGGACTGATCTGTGGATTTGACTGTGTGGACTTATTTTTTCTTTCCCGAAGCCAAAGACTGCTCTGCTCTGACTGCTGGTGGTGCTGGGGGTTGAACCTGGGACCTCGGGTGGGGGCAGATAGCATCATGGTTCTGCAAAGAGACTTTCGTGCCTGAGGCTCTGAAGTCCCAGGTTCAGTTCCCTGCACCACCATGAGCCAAAGCTGAGCAGGGCTCTGGTTAAAGAAAAAAGAAAGAAAAGACCTGAGACCTCTGAGCCTCGGGCACAAAGTCTTTCCTCTCAGGCCCATCCTCCGTCACCTGGTCCCCCGCCACTTGTTAAGATTACCTGGTTACCAGACAACCAAAGAACTAGAGCGTCACCGGCACAGGGATGCCCCTATTTGAACTAGGACCCCACGCTTGAGGGACCCATGCTCCCCCCTCCGGCCTACTTCCCGTGCTTTGAAGTGTGAGGGAGGGTCTGGAAGAGGGGAAAGAAATCTTCCAAGGTCACGGAACTAGGGAGGGGCAGGGTTCTTTTTTTTTTTTTTTTGGTCTCCAGGGTTATTGCTGGGGCTACGAATCCACCGCTCCTGGAGGCTATTTTTTCCCTTTTGTTGCCCTTGTTGTTTACTGTTGTTGTTGCTGGATGGAACAGAGAGAAATGGATAGAGGACAGGAAGACGGGGAGAGAAAGACACCTGCAGACCTGCTTCATCAGTCTCTTGTGAAGCGACCCCCCCTGCAGGTGGGGAGCTGGGGCTCGAACCAGGATCCGCACCATGTGCTACTGCCCGGCCCCCGGGAGTTTCTTCTTAAAGCTGCAGTTAGTTCTCCATTTGTGAGGGTGTGGGAAGAAAAGCAGCCTCACTGCACATGTGAAGCAGGGTGCCGGCTCCGGACATCCCGCTTGGGAGTCTAGTACCACAGCACCACCTAGTGGGTGCTGGATTTCACCTGCTGGGGAGACAGCGAAGTGGTATGCACAAAGAAAACGCCTCCGTGCCTGAGACCGAAGGTCAGAGGTTCAATCCCCAGCACCACCATAAGCCACGGCTGATCGGTGCACTGATTAAAAAAGAAACAAAACAAAGAATTATATACTTTAAAAAAAAAACTTTTTCATTAACTTTATTGGATAGAGACAGCCAGAAATCGAGAAGGATGGGGATGACAGAGAGGGAGAGAGAAAGACACCTGCAACACCGCTTCACCACTTTCCCCCTGCAGGGGGGGACCGGGGGCTTGAACCCAGGTCCTTGCACATTGCAACGTGTGCTCAAACAGGTGCGCCACCTCCCGACTCCTATGTTTGTTTTTTTAATTTGAGCCAGCTGGTGAGGTGTCTCGCTTGTCATTCTCATGGCTTAACCTGGCTCCACACTGAAGGACGCCCCTCCCCCCAGGTAGATAAAGATAGCCCCTCTCTGAAAAAGGCCTGAAGCAGTGAAGCCCCAGTGACTGAGGGAAGCAAGCAGTGGGTGAGTTTAGTGACATCGGGACAGGTGGTGGGGCTGGAGAGTCGGGAAGGTCCTTGGGGCTTCTCACGCCAGGCAGTGTCAGTGTTCTGATCGAGAGGGATGTGCTCTCTTGCACTTTTCCACTGAGGCCTCACGGTGTCACTTCCTGCAGTCTCTTCTCACCAGAAGCTGAAACAGGTGTCTAAGAACGGGCACCAACAGACAGGACGTGACTGCTGCCACTCCCCTGCTCACGGCCACACAGACTCACCTCTACAGTCCGGCAGCATGGGCAAAATAGAAAACTCAAGGTCTGGGTGGCCAGGGGCGTGGTCCAGGGGCAGAGCTCACTCACACTTTCTGTTCCTGGGGCCGTGGGTTCGAGCCTCAATACGGCCAGAGAGCACCGTGGACAGCACCAAGGGTGGAGCCAGTAGAAGCCCCTGACTACTGGAAGGGTACTGTGCTGTCTCTCTCTCTCTCTGTTCTTTCTGCCTCTGGAATACAGGAACCTGTCCCGTCCTGCGGGACCTTCAACGTGGGTTAACCTAGGAGAGGGAGTGAGGACAAGGACAAGAGGGAGAGGACAGAGGACGAGAGAAATGAGACAAGTCAGGATTCTGATCAAGTCTGTTTATTAGCACCAAAGGTGCTGTTTTTAAGGCCGGGCAAGGGGGCAGTTAGCAGCTGGGGACTGTTGATTGAAGTGGTGTGTTGTCATGGTGATCATGGATCATGGTTATCTGGAAGGTCCTGGGTGATTCATGGGGAGGTGGTGATCAGCCGTTATCGACTTGGGAGACAGGAACTTATCTTGTCTGTGAACAAAGAGTCTAAGGTGTAAAGAAGCAGGAACTTAGCTTTTAAGCAAGGCCGGCTGTGAACAGACTCTGTGGTCATGCCAATAGCAACCTTGAGGGCACATGTGGCTCCCCACAGGAACCTAAGATGGGGGGGCAGGTGGCAGCACCCAGTCAGGACTCAGCACGAGGACCCACACAAGGATCTGGGCTCAAACCCTCTGCCCCCAGCTGGAGGGGGGCACTTTGGAAGTGGCAGAGCAGGTCCACAGTGTCTTTCTGTGTCTGTCCCTCCCTTCTCGCTTTCTCTCTGTCTTGTCCAGTATAACAGAACGGAGAGAGGAAGAACGGCCACCAGGAGCAGGAGCGGTAGATTTGTCGTGTCAGCACGGAGCCCCAGTGACGACCCTGCTGGCAAAAAATAGACTGACTCCTGCCTGAGACTTTGAGGTCCCAGGTTCAGTCCCCAGCAGCGTCTCCACAAGCTGGAGTTGAGCTGTGCTCTAGTAATAAGTAAATGAATATCACTTAAAATCTTTTTACTTAAAAAAATTTAAAATGAGTCGGGCGGTGGCACGGCGGGTTAAGCGCAGGTGGTGCAAAGCGCAGGGACCAGTGTAAGGATCCTGGTTCGAGCCCCCGGCTCCCCACCTGCAGGGGAGTCGCTTCACAAGCGGTGAAGCAGGTCTGCAGGTGTCTTGTCTTTCTCTCCCCCTCTCTGTCTTCCCTCCTCCCTCCATTTCTCTCTGTCCTATCCAACAACGACGACATCAGTAACAACAACAATTATATCTACAACGATAAAGCAAGGGCAACAAAAGGAAATAAATAAATATTAAAAAAAATTAAAATAAATTGGAGGGGGTGGGGGAGATAACATAACGGTTATACAAACAGACTGTCACGCCCAAGGTTCTGATGTCCCAGGTTCAATCCCCTGCACCACTATAAGCCAAAACTGAGCAGTGCTCGGGTAAAAAAATAGTAATATTAAGGGGCTGGGCTAAGCACACACATCACCATGCTCAGGGTTCAAGTCCCCGCTCCCCAGCTGCAGGGGAGACACTTCCCAAGTGATGAAGCAGGTCTTCAGGTGTCTTTCTCTCCCCTCCCCTCTCAATTTCTCTCTGTCCTGCCAAATAAAATAGGGAGAAAAAACTAAGTAATTAAGTAAATAAATAAAATTGGGCCCTGGAAGTTACCCAGCAGCATTGTACATGGTGATGCCCCAGGGTAGTCCCTCAATTCTTTCCTTCTTTGCTGTTAATGTCAAGTAACTATTTTAAAAGCAATTTGGGTGGTGGTGCGCACCTGATTGAGCGCACATGTTACAATGTGCAAGGACCCAAGTTCAAGACCCTGGTCCCCACCTGCAAGGGAGAAGCTTTGTGAATGGTGAAGCGGCACTGCAGGTGTCTCTCTGTCTCTTCCTCTCTCAGTCACCCCAACCCCTCTCGATTTCTGGCTCTCTATCCCATAAATAAATAAAGATAAATAAAATGACTTTTAAAATTTTCATTTTAGTGGTCCGGGAGGTGGTAAAGTGAGAAAGCTTTACACTCTCAAGCATGAGGTCCCTACTTCGATCCCTGGAAGTACACGTGCCAGACTGATGTCTGCTTCACCGCCTATGAAGCGACTCCCCTGCAGGTGGGGAGCCGGGGGTTTGAACTGGGATCCTTACTTGGGTCCTTGCGCTTTGTGCCACCTGCGCTTAACCCGCTGCACTACCACCCGACCCCTGAACCTTACTTTTAAGATTGGGTATTGCTCGGGCTGGGATGACAGCATAGTGGTTATGCAGAGACTCTCACCCCTGAAGTGCCAAGGTCCCAGGTTCAATCCCCGGCATCACCATAAGCCAGAGCTGAGCAGTGCTCTGGTCTTTCTCCCTTTTCTCTGTATCTTTCATTAAAATAAATAAATAGATAAAGATTGAGTATTGCTAAGGAGACATTCTGAAAAACACAGCAACATTAAGTTTTTTTTAATGTTAAGTTGGTATATATTTTTATCATTTAATTTATTTGATAGAGACAGAAATTGAAAGGGGTGGAGGATAGAGAGGGAGAAAGGGACATCTACAACCTGCTTCACTGGTGAAGCTGGGGGGTGGTGGCTTGAACCCCGGTCTTGCACATTGTGACACTGCGTGTGGCATGTTGGCATGTGTGCCACCGCCCGACTCCCCATAAAGTTTTAAAATCTGATTTGGACCTTTCGTTCTTAATAGAGAACTCCGATTATGGAGAGGGGTGGCGGTGCAGCTGGTTGAGCGCTCACACTACAGAGCACAAGGCTCCGGGTTCGAGCCCCCGGTCCCCACCTGCAGGGGGGAAGCTTCACGAGTGGTGAGGCAGGGCTCTTGGTGTCTCTGTCTCTCTCCTTCCATCTCCCCCCTCAATTTCTTTCCGTCTCTAATAAAAAAAAAAGATTAAAAAAAAAAATTTTAAAAAGCCTCCTTAAAATAGAGAACTCTGATTATGTGGATTTTCAGATTTTTTTTCTTTTTGTTAATTTTTTGTCTTTATTTTTTTATTATAGGGGAATTAATGTTTTACATTCAACAGTAAGTACAATAGTTTGCACATGCATAACATATCCCCCAGTTTCCCATAGAACAACACAACCCCACTAGGTCCTCTGAATCTTTCTCGGACCTGTATGCTCCCCACCCACCCCAGAGTCTTTCACTTTGGTGCCATACTTTTTTTTTTTCTTCTTTACATACTACATGGATTCCACAGGTTTTTCCTTATTTTCATCAAAAGCATATTCTGCTATTAAAAATGGATGTGGGGAGTTAGGCGGTAGCGCAGCGGGTTAAGCGCAGGTGGCGCAAAGCACAAGGACCGGAGTCAGGATCCTGGTTCGAGCCCCCGGCTCCCCACCTGCAGGGGAGTCGCTTCCCAGGCGGTGAAGCAGGTCTGCAGGTGTCTGTCTTTCTCTCCCCCTCTCTGTCTTCCCCTCCTCTCTCCACTTCTCTCTGTCCTATCCAACAACAATGACAACAATAACAACGATATAAAAACAAGGGAGTCGGGCGGTAGCGCAGCGGGTTAAGCGCAGGTGGCGCAAAGCACAAGGACCGGCATAAGGATCCCGGTTCGAACCCCGGCTCCCCACCTGCAGGGGAGTCGCTTCACAGGCGGTGAAGCAGGTCTGCAGGTGTCCGTCTGTCTCTCCCCCTCTCTGTCTTCCCCTCCTCTCCATTTCTCTCTGTCCTATCCAACAACGACGACGTCAGTAACAACAACTATAAAAACAAGGGCAACAAAAGAGGAGTAAACAAATAAATAAAAAATGGATGTGCACGGAGACCCTCCTGCCCGAGGCTCCAGAGTCCCGGGTTCAAGCCCCCGCGCCACCATCAGCCAGAGCCTGCGGGGCTCTGGTTAAAAAAAGAAAAAGCAAAATTCCGGGTCCGTTCTTGCCCGCACGTCACCTCCCGGGCACGTCCTCGCCCTGCGCTTCCCCCGGGTCTGGGGCTCGAACCCCGGCCTGGTGCAGCAGGGCAGGCCCCTCCGCAGGCGAGCTAGCACCGGGCGATCAGAGCCGGCGACGGCTGCGGGCAGACAGCCGACGCGGAACGCGCCGCACACGCCGCCGCCAAGAAAGCAGGAGTCCGCCACGGCCCCGACCGCCCCCGCGACTCCCGCCGCTCTGGCCCGAGCGCCCAACTCGACTGCTCTGGGCCCGCCGGCGTCGCTTCTGATTGGTGCGGGCGGGCGCTCCGCGCGCTGACGTCACGGGCCGGCGGCGCAGCTATAAGAGCGCGGCCGGGCCACGCGCGGCTCTCTTTCTCAGGCCCCGGGAGGCGCGCTCAGGTGGGTCGGCGTCCGTGCGCTCGGGTCGGGCTCTGAGGTTGTGAGGCTTGTTTGTGCGCACGTGGGTGCGAGCCGGAGGCGGGGGCCCCGGGGTTCCGGGGGCTGCACTGCAGCGCGGCAGCGAGGGTGCTGGCCGCCTGAGAGACGGGGGAGGCACTGCGCAGGCGCCGGCGCCTCAACGCGCTCCCCGCTCCCCGTTGCGCAGGCGCAGACGGGCACGCGCCGCCAACATGCCGGTGGCCCGCAGCTGGGTGTGTCGCAAGACCTACGTGACCCCGCGGAGGCCCTTCGAGAAGTCGCGCCTCGACCAGGAGCTGAAGCTGATCGGTGAGGGGCCCGGGGCCGGGGGGGGGGCTGCCCGCGTGGCGTGGCGTGGCGGCGGGTCCCGGGAGCCTCCGACCCCTGACCCCCGACCCCCGACCCCGCCCGCAGGCGAGTACGGGCTCCGCAACAAGCGCGAGGTGTGGAGGGTCAAGTTCACGCTGGCCAAGATCCGCAAGGCGGCCCGCGAGCTGCTCACGCTGGACGAGAAGGACCCGCGGCGCCTGTTCGAAGGTGGGCGCCACCCCGTGGCTGCGTCGGCGGCGACCGTGCGGGGGTTTGAACCCGCGGCTGCGCGGGGCCCTCGGGCGGCAGCGGGAGAGTCTTGGGCACGACCGCCGTGCTGTGCGCCCCTGCCCAGGCCTTGGGTGTCTGTCTGTCTGTCTGTCTGTCTGTGGCCGTGGGGACCGACGTTCCGCGTCTGTATCGCCTCTGCCGGACAGACAGCCAGAAGTCGGGCGGGAGGGGAGGAGCAGGTGGGGAGGGCCCAGCAGCCCAGTCTGAGCAGCCGGGGCCGGGGCTCGAACCTGGGTCCCTGCGGCCGTGTTGCTCGGTCTCGGGCAGCCCGTCCTCCCCGGCGCCTCCTGCAGGCTCTAGTACTCTGACTGGTACCCCCAGGCTGCCCGGCTAGCCCGAGGGTACTTTAACCTAGTACTCCGACTAGTACCCCCAGGCTGCCCGGCTAGCCCGAGGTTACTTTAACCTAGTACTCTGACTGGTACCCCCAGGCTGCCCGGCTAGCCCGAGGGTACTTTAACCTAGTACTCCGACTAGTACCCCCAGGCTGCCCGGCTAGCCCGAGGGTACTTTAACCTAGTACTCTGACTGGTACCCCCAGGCTGCCCGGCTAGCCCGAGGGTACTTTAACCTAGTACTCCGACTAGTACCCCCAGGCTGCCCGGCTAGCCCGAGGTTACTTTAACCCTTAACTTTGGCCGACGGAGCTACAGGGGACTTTGCGGCCTTTGGCCCCGAGCACGGCACCTGGGTGCCGCCACCCATTTAAGCCTCCGCGAGGCCTCTCACCTCGGAGGTAACGGCACTCTCACGGAGTCAGCGGCCACATAGGGTGGCGGCTGTCCGCAGCCTGTGGTTTCCCGGGCAGAAGTGGAAGTGGGAAAGGGAAGGCCGCACCTTGAGCCGTTCCTAGTAAGCGCACCTTTCAGCAGCCCAGGGCCCTGGAGCCCGCGGGATCGCCGCTGAGCGCTTGTGTGCCCGCCAGGGTAGCTTGCTGCCCATGGGACGGTCGTGAAGCCGGTCTCTGCTGAAGGCGGTGCGGCCGAGCCACTGGGCGACGCCGGGGCTGCGGGGCGGGTGCTCAGTGCCGCTCGCTCGGCCTCCGCTTCACAGGCAATGCCCTGCTGCGACGCCTGGTCCGCATCGGGGTGCTGGACGAGGGCAAGATGAAGCTGGATTACATCCTGGGCCTGAAGATCGAGGACTTCCTGGAGAGGCGTCTGCAGACCCAGGTCTTCAAGCTGGGCCTGGCCAAGTCCATCCACCACGCCCGCGTGCTGATCCGCCAGCGCCACATCAGGTACGGCTGCGGCAGCCCCGCTCCTCCTCCCAGCCCGCTGCTCCTGCTGAGCCTCTGTCCTGTCTCTCCTGCAGCCTTTGGAGTGGCAGGTGTGAGCTCACCTTGAGGGTACAGTGACCCCCGCAGAACCGCTCTTGGGGGCCCGGGGTGACCACCCCCATATCCGGCGCGAGGGTCACTGCGGCCAGGGCCGTACACCTTGCGAAGGTCCTGCCTGGCCTGGTGCGGGCGGCTTCACAGGTAACCGGCCGGGGCCACAGCTGAGCAGCTGCGGTGAGCTGGCAGGAGCCTGGTCTCGCCTGTGGGGTCTGCTCAGCCAGGACCGAGGCGCGGACACAGCTCACGAGTCTGGTCCAGGTGGACGGGCAGGCGGCTGGGGTGTCACGGCTGAGTTTCCCCATGGCCCATCAGCTCTGGCCGTAGGTGGACAAGAACCTAGCGGTCCCTTTTCTTACTGGACAGACGAAAGTGAGGGGGGACCAGGCTTCCCCCTGCAGTTGGGGACCAGGGCCTTGAACCTGCTCCCTGTACGTGCCCCCGCCTGGCTCTCGCCTGGCTTGTCTGATTTCTCTCCGCCTCGCTCCCCCCCCCCCCCCAGAGAGATGAGCCGCTTGTGGGTTTGGTCTCAGCAGCTGGTCTCCCCCCAGGGTCCGCAAGCAGGTGGTGAACATCCCGTCCTTCATTGTCCGCCTGGACTCGCAGAAGCACATTGACTTCTCCCTGCGCTCCCCCTACGGCGGCGGGCGGCCCGGCCGCGTGAAGAGGAAGAACGCCAAGAAGGGTCAGGGCGGTGCGGGCGCCGGCGAGGACGAGGAGGAGGACTAAGCCCTCGGCTCCAGGCTGCCCCAGTGCCCGTTCCAGTCAGATGATGAATAAAAGTCGTGCGAGTTAACTTCTTTCTGTGTGTCTCTCTGACTAATAGCTGCCTGTGGCCACAAATGCAGACCTGGGCTGTGCGTGTTGGTGGGTGTAAGGACCCGGGTTCCAGCCCCCGCTCCCCGCAGGGAGGAAGCTTGTAATGGGTGTGCCACCGCCTGGCCCCACTAGTGTTCTAGTGCACTGTGATTGCTGCTGGGCTCCTGCCTGAGCCCCCGGCCTTCCTGGTGGGGTGACCTGTTCTCCGCAGCTACGCTCTCCTGGCACAAGGTCACTCAGCTCTGCAAAGTTGGTTTTGGGCAGAGGTAGATAGTATAATCATGCAAAGACTTGTGCCTGAGGCCCCAGTTTAAAACCCCCCATCACCACCTACGCCAGTTGAGCAGGGCTCTGGTAAAAATAAATTTTCTAGTTTTTTTTTTTTTTCTCTCCAGGGTTATTGCTGCGGCTCGGTGCCTGCACCATGAATCCACTGCTCCTGGAGGCTATTTTTCCCCCTTATTTTTTTACCCTTGTGGTTATTGTTGATGTCCTTGGATAGGGGAGAGAAAGACACCTGCAGACCTTCACCTGTGAAGCAGGACTCCCCTGCAGGTGGGAGAGCTGGAGGCTCAAACCGGAATCCTTACATGGGCCCTGGGGCTCTGTGCCACGTGTACTCATCCTACTGCGCTGCCTCCCAACCCCCAATTTTGTTTAATACCTGTATTGGATAGAGACAGCCAGGAAACAAGGGAAGGGGAGAGACACCTGCAGGCAGCACTGT
Organism: Erinaceus europaeus; assembly: GCF_950295315.1. Taxonomy (NCBI): domain Eukaryota; kingdom Metazoa; phylum Chordata; class Mammalia; order Eulipotyphla; family Erinaceidae; genus Erinaceus; species Erinaceus europaeus. The sequence continues at coordinate 876,035 of NC_080163.1, forward strand.
GTCAGTACTTAAAAATTATCTTCCCCCTGTAGCTGAGAATGGGCTCAAATCCAGGGCCTTGCACATTATAATGTGCTCAACAGGTGACATCCAGCTTCTGTGGGGAATAGAACCCAAGGCTTAGGAGCCTCAGGCATGAGTTTCTTTGTATGGCTATGTCTTCCCCCACCCGTTTCACAGCTGAGGCAGCTGGGGAAATGTCAGTTGGACTATTGGCATGTGTGGGTGGGTGGGGAGTCATTTCCAGGCAGAGTGAGCACAGGGACTCTGTCAACCTTGACTTCTGAGGTTGGGGGTAGGGACCAGTTGATCCAACAGCAAACTCCGCCTCTGTTTGAAGATGAAGTCTTTATTGGATGGAGAGAAATTGAGGGGAGTGGGAGGGAGAGACACCAGGCAGCCCTGCTGTCCCCTTCCAAGTGGGGACCAGGATCTAGCACCCAGGTCCTTGCACACAGTAATGGGCACGTGCACTCAGCCAGGTGCGCCACCACCCGGCCCCGAAGATGAAGTTATAAGTGTTGGGATGAGAGACAAGTGGGAGCTCAAGTCTATCTGTCAGTTCCTAGTCTTGTGAGGGGGTGGGGGTGGGGTCGAGGCTCCTTGCCTGCTTCCTGATGAGTTTCTGGAGAGAAGTGGGCAGCTTCCCTTTCCCCAGCCTTGTTGACACACTGGATCAGGAAGGGGCCTGGTCTGGGGTTGGGCAAGACCCTGCAGTGGACACACCCTGCTTGCTGGGAAAGACCCAGCCAAGGCCTCCAAGCCCCTAAGAGTCAACCAGCACTTCCCCGTCCCCAGGGCTGCACGTGGGCAGGTCCTTGGCCATCTCCTGGGAGCCTCAAGGTCCTGAGAGTTGGGGCTCAGTGTCGGGTATTGGGGTGGCGAATGAGAGCCCTCCGGTGAAGCTCCAGCCTGCCCTGTCAGCGACTAGCGCCTGGCGAGAGCTGCGTACTCTGAGCTGGACTCTGGGGTGGAGGAGGGGGCCGCTCTCTCCCCTCTGAGGACCCCGTGGTTCAGCTGGACGTAGGTCACATCCTGGCAAGCGTCAGGTGCATCCTGGGAATGGGAGGGTGGTGGGTGTGTAGGAAAAGATGGGCTGGGGGATGCGTAGGGGTGGGGGTACCCACCTGTTTGCCTGCCGAGTGCCTTCCCACGGTGCTGAGCGAGTCCCCCGCCCCAGCTGCAGGGGGCCTTGCCGCTGTGCCCCTTGGTCTTGAGTGGTTCACCTGTGCGTACGTCACATCCTGGGCGTCTTCGTAGTTTCTACTCTGCTGTAGAGAGACAGATTCAGTATCTTGATGCCACTGTTGGTTCTCTTGACCTTTCCATACTGTTGCCAGTGTGACTTGGAATTATTTGTGTGTGTGTGTGTGTGTGTGTGTGTGTGTGTGTGTTTGTGTGTAGCAGCTTGGGCGGATTTTTTAGTTATCAACAAAACACTCCCCCCCCCAAAAAAAAAAAAAAAAACCTAGTGAAACAAACAGAAAAGGCAAAGTTAGAAATCACCAGAGACTTGCAAAGTGTCATGAAAAGACTGATTAAATCTGTGTGGCAACACTTTTGGCAAATCTGAAAGAAACGGACAATGGCCTGGGAGGTGGCACTGGACTTGAAGTCTGGGGTCCCGAATTTGACCCCTGGCATAAGCGTGAAAATGATGGTTGGTTTGTTTTTCCCCCTTTTTGTTGCCCTTGTTTATTGTTGTCGTTGTTGTTGTTAATTATTGTTCTTGTTGTCGGATAAGAGAGTGAGAGAGGAGGGGCAGACAGAGAGGTGGAGAGAAAGACAGACACCTGCAGACCTGTTTCACTGCTTGTAAAGTGACGTCCCTGCAGGTGGGGAGCCGGGGGCTTGAACTGGGATCCCTATGCTGGTCCTTGCACTTTGCACCAAGCGAGCTTAAGCTGCTGCCCAGCCCCCAGTTGGGTTCTTTAATAAGGATTTGCAAAGACATAAAAGGAGAAGTGGGCCAATTCTTAAAATACTTCGCATTCCAAGAACAAATCAGGAACTCTGGGCAGACCCATCTCCTCTGAGGAAATGAGCAGATTCAGAATCCTCCTCTCCTCCTACAAGTGCAGAGCCAGGGGGTCTATAAGCTCATTTGACGAGAATCTCAAAGATCTAACACCTGTCCTCAAACTCTTCTGGAAAAGTGAGGAGGGAAAGCTCGCAAACATCTCATCAGACCAACACGGCCCAGTATTAATGCCGCGTATAGGGAGTCGGGCGGTAGTGCAGCAGGTCAAGCACACGTGGAGCGAAGCACAAGGACCGGCATAAGGATTCTGGTTCGAGTCACCGGCTCCCCACCTGCAGGGGGGTTGCTTCACAGGCAGTGAAGCAGGTCTGCAGGTGTCTGTCTTTCTCTCCCCCTGCCCCTCTCTGTCTTCCCCTCCTCTCTCCATTTTTCTCTGTCCAATGACGATATCAATAACAACAATAACTATAGCAACAATAAAAAAACAAGGGCAACAAAAGGGAAAATAAAATAAAAATGATGGTCATGGGAGTGGGGGCACATGGGCTGTGTCACTGGTGTGGAGGGAAGCGACTGATGGGAGGAGCAGAGAAGAGCAGAGAGAGCAGAGCAGAGCAGAGAGAGCAGAGCAGAGAGAGCAGAGCAGAGAGAGCAGAGCAGAGCAGAGAGAGCAGAGCAGAGAGAGCAGAGCAGAGAGAGCAGAGCAGAGCAGAGAGAGCAGAGCAGAGAGCAGAGCCGAGAGAGCAGAGCAGAGAGAGCAGAGCAGAGAGCAGAGCAGAGAGAGCAGAGCAGAGAGAGCAGAGCAGAGCAGAGAGAGCAGAGCAGAGAGAGCAGAGCAGAGCAGAGAGAGCAGAGCAGAGAGAGCAGAGCAGAGAGAGCAGAGCAGAGCAGAGAGAGCAGAGCAGAGAGAGCAGAGCAGAGAGAGCAGAGCAGAGAGCAGAGCAGAGAGCAGAGCAGAGAGAGCAGAGCAGAGAGAGCAGAGCAGAGAGCAGAGCAGAGAAAGCAAAGCAGAGAGAGCAGAGCAGAGAGAGCAGAGCAGAGCAGAGAGAGCAGAGCAGAGAGAGCAGAGAGAGCAGAGCAGAGCAGAGCAGAGAGAGCAGAGCAGAGAGAGCAGAGCAGAGAGAGCAGAGCAGAGCAGAGCAGAGAGAGCAGAGCAGAGAGAGCAGAGCAGAGAGAGCAGAGCAGAGCAGAGAGAGCAGAGCAGAGAGAGCAGAGAGAGCAGAGCAGAGAGAGCAGAGAGAGCAGAGCAGAGAGAGCAGAGAGAGCAGAGCAGAGAGAGCAGAGCAGAGAGAGCAGAGCAGAGCAGAGAGCAGAGCAGAGAGAGCAGAGCAGAGAGAGCAGAGCAGAGCAGAGCAGAGCAGAGAGAGCAGAGCAGAGAGAGCAGAGCAGAGAGAGCAGAGACAGCAGAGCAGAGCAGAGAGAGCAGAGCAGAGCAGAGAGAGCAGAGCAGAGAGAGCAGAGAGAGCAGAGCAGAGAGAGCAGAGCAGAGAGAGCAGAGCAGAGCAGAGCAGAGAGAGCAGAGAGAGCAGAGCAGAGAGAGCAGAGCAGAGAGAGCAGAGAGAGCAGAGCAGAGAGAGCAGAGCAGAGAGAGCAGAGAGCAGAGCAGAGCAGAGAGCAGAGCAGAGAGAGCAGAGCAGAGAGAGCAGAGCAGAGAGAGCAGAGCAGAGCAGAGCAGAGCAGGAGACAGAGCAGAGACAGCAGAGCAGAGCAGAGAGAGCAGAGCAGAGCAGAGAGAGCAGAGCAGAGAGAGCAGAGAGAGCAGAGCAGAGAGAGCAGAGCAGAGAGAGCAGAGCAGAGCAGAGCAGAGAGAGCAGAGCAGAGCAGAGAGAGCAGAGAGAGCAGAGCAGAGAGAGCAGAGAGAGCAGAGAGAGCAGAGCAGAGCAGAGCAGAGAGAGCAGAGCAGAGCAGAGAGAGCAGAGCAGAGCAGAGCAGAGAGAGCAGAGCAGAGCAGAGAGAGCAGAGAGAGCAGAGCAGAGCAGAGAGAGCAGAGCAGAGAGAGCAGAGCAGAGAGAGCAGAGCAGAGCAGAGAGCAGAGAGAGCAGAGCAGAGAGAGCAGAGAGAGCAGAGCAGAGCAGAGAGCAGAGCAGAGAGAGCAGAGCAGAGCACAGCAGAGCAGAGCAGAGCAGAGAGAGCAGAGCAGAGAGAGCAGAGCAGAGACAGCAGAGCAGAGAGAGCAGAGCAGAGCAGAGAGCAGAGCAGAGAGAGCAGAGCAGAGAGAGCAGAGCAGAGAGAGCAGAGCAGAGAGAGCAGAGAGAGCAGAGCAGAGAGAGCAGAGAGAGCAGAGAGAGCAGAGCAGAGAGAGCAGAGCAGAGAGCAGAGAGCAGAGCAGAGAGAGCAGAGCAGAGAGAGCAGAGCAGAGCAGAGAGAGCAGAGAGAGCAGAGCAGAGAGAGCAGAGCAGAGAGAGCAGAGCAGAGCAGAGAGAGCAGAGAGAGCAGAGAGAGCAGAGAGAGCAGAGCAGAGAGAGCAGAGAGAGCAGAGCAGAGAGAGCAGAGCAGAGAGAGCAGAGCAGAGAGAGCAGAGAGAGCAGAGCAGAGAGAGCAGAACAGAGAGAGCAGAGCAGAGACAGCAGAGCAGAGCAGAGACAGCAGAGCAGAGAGAGCAGAGCAGAGAGCAGAGCAGAGAGAGCAGAGCAGAGAGAGCAGAGAGAGCAGAGCAGAGAGAGCAGAGCAGAGCAGAGAGAGCAGAGCAGAGAGAGCAGAGCAGAGAGAGCAGAGCCGAGAGAGCAGAGCCGAGAGAGCAGAGCAGAGAGCAGAGCAGAGAGAGCAGAGCAGAGAGCAGAGCAGAGAGAGCAGAGCAGAGAGAGCAGAGCAGAGAGAGCAGAGCAGAGCAGAGAGAGCAGAGCAGAGCAGAGCAGAGAGCAGAGCAGAGCAGAGAGAGCAGAGCAGAGAGAGCAGAGCAGAGAGAGCAGAGCAGAGAGAGCAGAGCAGAGCAGAGAGAGCAGAGCAGAGCAGAGAGAGCAGAGCAGAGCAGAGCAGAGAGCAGAGCAGAGCAGAGAGAGCAGAGCAGAGAGAGCAGAGAGAGCAGAGCAGAGAGAGCAGAGCAGAGAGCAGAGCCGAGAGAGCAGAGCAGAGAGCAGAGAGAGCAGAGCAGAGCAGAGCAGAGCTGAGAGAGCAGAGCAGAGAGAGCAGAGCAGAGAGCAGAGCAGAGCAGAGAGAGCAGAGCAGAGAGAGCAGAGCAGAGAGAGCAGAGCAGAGAGCAGAGCAGAGCAGAGCAGAGAGAGCAGAGCAGAGAGAGCAGAGCAGAGCAGAGAGAGCAGAGCAGAGCAGAGCAGAGAGAGCAGAGCAGAGCAGAGAGAGCAGAGAGAGCAGAGCAGAGCAGAGAGAGCAGAGCAGAGAGAGCAGAGCAGAGAGAGCAGAGCAGAGCAGAGAGCAGAGAGAGCAGAGAGAGCAGAGCAGAGAGAGCAGAGAGAGCAGAGCAGAGCAGAGAGCAGAGCAGAGAGAGCAGAGCAGAGCAGAGAGAGCAGAGCAGAGAGAGCAGAGAGAGCAGAGCAGAGAGAGCAGAGCAGAGAGCAGAGCCGAGAGAGCAGAGCAGAGAGCAGAGAGAGCAGAGCAGAGCAGAGCAGAGCTGAGAGAGCAGAGCAGAGAGAGCAGAGCAGAGAGCAGAGCAGAGCAGAGAGAGCAGAGCAGAGAGAGCAGAGCAGAGAGAGCAGAGCAGAGAGCAGAGCAGAGCAGAGCAGAGAGAGCAGAGCAGAGAGAGCAGAGCAGAGAGCAGAGCCGAGAGAGCAGAGCAGAGAGCAGAGAGAGCAGAGCAGAGCAGAGCAGAGCTGAGAGAGCAGAGCAGAGAGAGCAGAGCAGAGAGCAGAGCAGAGCAGAGAGAGCAGAGCAGAGAGAGCAGAGCAGAGAGAGCAGAGCAGAGAGCAGAGCAGAGCAGAGCAGAGAGAGCAGAGCAGAGAGAGCAGAGCAGAGCAGAGAGAGCAGAGCAGAGCAGAGCAGAGAGAGCAGAGCAGAGCAGAGAGAGCAGAGAGAGCAGAGCAGAGCAGAGAGAGCAGAGCAGAGAGAGCAGAGCAGAGAGAGCAGAGCAGAGCAGAGAGCAGAGAGAGCAGAGAGAGCAGAGCAGAGAGAGCAGAGAGAGCAGAGCAGAGCAGAGAGCAGAGCAGAGAGAGCAGAGCAGAGCAGAGAGAGCAGAGCAGAGAGAGCAGAGAGAGCAGAGCAGAGAGAGCAGAGCAGAGAGCAGAGCCGAGAGAGCAGAGCAGAGAGCAGAGAGAGCAGAGCAGAGCAGAGCAGAGCTGAGAGAGCAGAGCAGAGAGAGCAGAGCAGAGAGCAGAGCAGAGCAGAGAGAGCAGAGCAGAGAGAGCAGAGCAGAGAGAGCAGAGCAGAGAGCAGAGCAGAGCAGAGCAGAGAGAGCAGAGCAGAGAGAGCAGAGCAGAGCAGAGCAGAGAGAGCAGAGCAGAGAGAGCAGAGCAGAGAGAGCAGAGCAGAGCAGAGAGAGCAGAGCAGAGAGCAGAGCAGAGAGCAGAGCAGAGCAGAGCAGAGAGAGCAGAGCCCTGCTCAGCTCAGGTTTATGATGGTGCCGTGGATTCAACCTGGGCTTTCAAAGCCTCAGGCATGAAAGTCTCTTTGCATAACTATTATGCTACCTACCCGCAGCTCACTTTAAAACTTAAAAAAAAAACTATTTCTTAGGGGGTTGGGCGGTAGCGCAGTGGGTTGAGCGTACATGCGGCTGAAGCGCAATAACCAGCATAAGGATCCTGGTTCGAGCCCCCGGCTCCCCACCTGCAGGGGAGTCGCTTCACAAGCAGTGAAGCAGGTCTGCAGGTGTTTATCTCTCTCTCCCTCTCTCTATATTCCCCTCCTCTCTCCATTTCTCTCTGTCCTATCCTATCCAACAAGAACAACAACATCAATGGCAATAATAACAATAATGACAACAACAAGGACAACGAAAATGGGAAAAAGTGGCCTCCAGGAGCAGTGGATTCATGGTGCAGCCACCGAGCCCCAGTGATGACTCTGGAGGCAAAAAATAAAATAAAATAAAAATAAAAACTATTTATTGCTTTTATTTTATTTTTACTTTTTAAAAAATATTTATTTCACACCGAAGTAAAAGACTCTGGGGTGGGTAGGTGGGGAGAATACAGGTCCAGGAAGGATTCAGAGGACCTAGTGGGGGTTGTATTGTTATATGGGGAATGTTATGCATGTGCAAACTATTGTACTTACTGTTGAATGTAAAACATTAATTCCCCAATAAAAGAAAGTGAAAATAATTTACTTATTTTCCCTTTTGTTGCCCTTGTTGTTTTATTGTTGTAGTTATTATTATTGTTGTTATTGATGTCATTGTTGTTGGATAGGCCAGAGAAATGGAGAGAGGAGGGGAAGACAGAGAGGAGGAGAGAAAGACAGACACCTGCAGACCTGCTTCACCACCTGTGAAGTGACTCCCCTGCAGGTGGGGAGCCGGGGCTCGAACCGGGATCCTTACTCTGGCCCTTAGCACTTGGCGCCATGTGTGCTTAACCCACTGTGCTACCGCCCGACTCCCTCTTGTTTTTATTTTAATGAGAGAAATGCAGAGATCTGAATAGAGAGGCGGAAGCCCTGCTTTTTGTTGCTGGTGGTGCTGGGGATCGAGCCTAATGCCTGGAGCCTCAGGAAGGCGTCTGTTTGCCATCTCCCTTGGCCTCTTCCTACCTTTGTTAAAGCTCTCAGATCAGCATTCTGCTAGAATCCTCTGGACTTGCTGAACCTCGATGCTCTGGGAACTTCCCGCAATTCGCCTCCAGAGAAGTGGGCCCCGTGGGGCGTGGCACTTACCCCCTAGCCCTGCCCGGCCCGGCCCTTCTGCACCATTTCGCTCATGGACACTCTTCTCACCTGCGCATGGTCTTCTCCCCGTGGGGACAGAGGACACTGCTCACCGCTGGCCCCCCAGGCCAGGTGAGGACCGAGCTCCCCGTGCAGGAGCTGAGGGGGGAGCAGAGAGCTGGGGACAGTGTGTGTGGGCTCCCGTGCCTAGAGCTAAGCATTCCCCTTGGGACCCGGGGCTGCACCCACATCCAGATCAGACGGAGGACAGAGAGGCAGGGAAGTGATGTCTCAGAGCTGGGGTGGTGGGACCCGCTGCTGGAAGAGGGCAGTGCGTGTGGGTGCCGTGAGCCATGGTGCACAGACTGGACGCGGTGGCAGCCAGAGCTCCTGGTGCCTGGGCAGGGAAGGACTCACCTGCGGGTCCAGCTGGGCCCCCTCCTCAGGCTGAGTGCCTGTCGCTGCGGCATCTGGGGGGCAGATCAGAGATCTCTCAGGGCTTTGACTTCACCCTTATCCGTAAGGGGCCCTGAGACTGGGGACATAACTGAGTGTTGGTATGCTTCTAAAAACCCCTTCTGTTTCATTGGTTTAATACCCCCTGCTTAACACTGTATTCTATTTACATAACCACTGCAGGGCATTGGTTCAATCCCCACTGGTTCATGATATGTTTTTGCTCCGCCCCCTCTCCTTGTCACACTCTGATTTTCACCAGTCACTTTTCTCTCCACCCTCTCTATGTCACATCCTGTTCACACCCTACTTGGCAAGTATATATAAAGACAACATTGTTCGTTTTAGTTTTAGTTTAGCTTAGCTCGGCTTAGATTGCGCTGCGTCCTGCGTGAATAAAGAGATACTGCCTACAGCTCAACCATGAGACCCTGGTCGTCTTTTACCCGCCTGTGAAGCCAGCCCGGTGAAAACAACAACTGAGGTCCCATGTGGGAGTCAGCCCTCACCCTGATCTCCACTCCCTTCCAGCCCCCCAGCTCTCCGTGTCCCCACAGGCTACCACTGGCCGGAAGCCCACCACCCCTCGTGGCCTGTCACCCACTCACCGGTCTTCCTGTGTGCACCCCGACACCTGCGTCTCAGGAGGAGGAAGAGGAGTAGGGAGAGCAGCAGGACCAGGGCCCCCGAGACACCGATCAGAAGGCTCAGGTCCCATCGGTGACCTTGGGCTGGGGTGGTGTTGTGAGTGAGGGGTGCTGCCACCTCACTGAGCCCCTCAGTGTGCCAGCCCGTGCTGGGGCTACACCCCACTCACCACGGGGTGCCTGTGTGGGTCCCGGGGGGTGGTCAGGACACAGGGGAGGGGGCTCCAGGGATGAGTGGAGGAGCTGGAGTTTAGACCAGACTATGGCTGCCAGCTCTGCGCTACCCCAGCCCCTGACTGCCGCTGGAGACTGAGCACTGAGGTGCTGGAGGGGAACTCTGCCGCACGACAACGCCACAGCAAAGACCACGCACAAGCACTGCACACACACACTCACTGCACGCACACACACACTCACTGCACGCACACACACACACTGCACAACACTGCACACACACACTGCACACACACTGCATGCACACACTGCATACACACTGCACGCACACACACTCACTGCACACACTGCATACACACTACACACAATACACACTTACTGCACACATACTGCACACACTGCATGCACACACATGCACACACACTGCACGCACACTGCACACAGACACTGCACACACACACTCACTGCACACACACACACGCACACACATACTGCACACACTGCATGCACACACCGCGCACACACACTCACTGCACACACTGCTTACACACTGCACACACATACACACTGCACACATACTGCACCCACTGCACACACACTCACTGCACACACACTCACTGCACACTCACTGTACACACACTCACTGTACACACTGCATGCACATACACACTAACTGCATGCACACACACTGCACATAACTCACTGCACACACACTGCACACACTCACTGCGCACACACACATTCACTGCACACACACTCACTGCACACACACTCACTGCACACACACTCACTGCACACACACTCACTGCACACACACACACACACTGCACACACACTTCACACACTCACTGCACACACACACTGCACACACACTGTGCACACACACACTGCACACACATTGCACACACACACACTGCACACACACATTCACTGCACATACACCACACACACTGTACGCACATGCACTGCACCCACACTGTGCACACACACACTGCACACACACTGCACACAGACTCACCACACACACTGCACGCACACTCACTGCACACACACTGCACACACTCACTGTGCACACACTCACTGTGCACACACTCACTGCACACACACTTCACACATACACTCACTTCACACACTCACTGCACACACACTCACTGCACACACACACACTGCACACACACTGTGCACACACACTGCACACACACTCACTGCACACACACTGCACACACACACTGCACACACACATTCACTGCACACACACTCACCACACACACTGTACGCACATGCACTGCACCCACACTGCACACACACACACACTGCACACACACTCACCACACACACTGCACGCACACTCACTGCACACACACTTCACACATACACTCACTGCGCACACACTTCACACACTCACTGCACACACACTCACTGCACACACACACACTGCACACACACTGTGCACACACACTGCGCACACACTCACTGCACACACACCACACACACTGCACGCACACACACTGCACACACACACACTGCACACACACTCACTGTGCACACACACACTCACTGCACGCGCGCACACACACACACAAACACACACTCACTGCCCAGGCAGCCTCCTTGCCCTCTGCAGTGGAGGAACTTGGCCCAGTGAGAAGAAGGGAATTTTCTTAGCAGTTCCCTGACCGCACTCCCAGCACAGCCCTGCCTCAGACTCGGGGGGAAGGGGAAGGGGAAGGGGAGGACACAGCTTGGCTGCACTGCCTTTTCTCCTCCCGGAGTGACACCACCATCTCTCTGCCCTGGAGCCCCGTCCACCCTTCATCCCTGGCCAAGTCCTGGGGACCAGTGAGGTCAGGGCACATGGGGGTCGCTGCTCTTGGGAGGCTGGGGGCTGTTCTCCCCGCGGCACCCTCAGTGCTCTGCCCCCAGCAGTGTCTCTGGGCTCAGGCAGGGCCAGGCTGCAGGAGAGGTGGGGATGGAGGAGAGCCCTCCCCTCACTCACTCCCCACCTTCGGGGCCCCCAGACCCCATCCAGCCCCAGCTCCCTTGACAGCACCTCAGACCCCAAAAGACACAGAGGCAGGGGCCTCACCTGAGACCAGGAGCTGCAGGGGGGCACTGGGGAGGGACAGCAGGTGGGGGGCACTGCTGAGGGAGCTGTAGCACCTGTAGCTGCCCCCCTGTGCCTGGGTCACGGCACTGAAGGTGAAGTTGGCCTGAGAGGGGGCAGCCGAGTCCCTCAGCTGGAGGAGCTGCGGGGGAGCAGGGGACCCCTCCTTGGACAGCCGGAAGGTGTCAGCAGGGGTGTCAGAGCGGCACTGCAGGGTCACGTCCCCTCTCCAGGGCACCCGGGGTCCCGGGAGGGCTGACAGCGTGGGCCTCCTGTGTGCACCTGGGGGAGGGTTATGGGGGTCACAGCAGCCCCCACCCCAGAGACCCTGTCTGGGGGCCCCCGTCCTCCAGGGACCCTGCTGTGGCCCTCCCAAGCCCCTCTGGGGTCCCTTCACTCCTCCCCTCCTCCCTGCCCCAGCCTCCTCCCAGCACCCCTCCCTGCACCATCACCCAGGGGTAGGGAGGCACAGCACCCTGGGGGGCTCCTCACCCGCCACCAGGAGGTCCAGGGGCTCACTAGGGGCTGACCACACGTGGGCCAGGCTGTGTCTCCCGAGACACCGGTACCGGCCCCCATGGGAGCTGTTGACGGGGCCCAGGGGGAAGTCAGGGCTGTGCTGCCCATCCAGCTGCTCTGGGCTCTGAGGCCCCTCGTCCCTGGTCAGGGAGAATGTGTTGAAGCCGGCCTGGGAGCGACACTGCAGGGTCAGGCTGTCCCCAGTCAGCACCAGCTGGCCTGGCTGGGCCACCAGGGTGGGCGCCTCCAACACGCCTGGTAACGGACAGACACATGGACACTCACCTCATGTCCAAGGGTCTCAGCATCCTCACTGCTCCCCAAGGTTCCTCTGAGCCTCTGAGCCCAGAAAATCACCACCCCCAACTATCCCTGAGGCCCACTGGGCACATGGTCACCCCACCATCCCTGGGCCTACTGACACATGGTTTAGGGCGTCAAGGGCACCTGGAGGGACAGGACAAGCAGGGTCCCTCACCTGTGACCTCGAGATGCAGGGGGTCGCTGGGCTCTGACCACTGCTGGGGGTAGGAGCTGGAGGAGCCGTAGCACCTGTAGGTGCCCCCGTGGGAGGCGTTCACGGGGCCCACAGGGAAGAGGACCTGGGGTCTCCCAGGGGAGGGTCGCTGTTCCATGTGGAGGGGTGGGTCAGCGCCCCCCTCCTTCAGAAGGTGGAAAGTGCCCAATGCTGTCTCTGAGCTGCAGGAGAGGGTCACCCTCCCTCCTGCCTCCACCACAGGGCTCGGGTGGGCTGAGAGGGAGGGTGGGGGGAACGCTCCTGAGGGAGAAGAGGGCTGTGTTAGGGGGCTGTCACCTCAACACCCCAGGCTGCACTGTGGGCTGAGGCCCCTGAGCCCACACTCTGCCCCTCTCCCATGAGAAGGAGCCCCCGTGTGGAGGGTCCCAGGTTCCCCTCTCACCTGTCACCACCAGGGTCAGGGGCTCGCTGAGCTCTGAGGAGGAGTTGCAGTTGAGGGGGCCACACTGGTACAGCCCCCCATAATGTGAGGCTACAGGCTCAAAGACGAACCCGGTCTTGTTTGAGGATTCCTGCAGGACGTCATTCTCCCAGTCCACAGAGACGTTCCCTTTATACAGACGGAGGCCACCAGCCTGCACGGACCCCTCACACCACAGGGTCATCCGGCTCCCCTTGGGGACCATGGCGCCTGGCTCTGCCCAGATGGAGGGTTTGGGGAGGGTCCCTGGGGAGGAGTCAGAGCTGACAGTCAGGGCTGCCTCTGCCTCAGTTTCCCCAGCAGGCTCATCCCACACTGGGAACCTCCCCACACCCACTGTGCCCACCTCCTGGGGACCGTGGGCTGAGGCTGAGGAGTGGGGGGACTCACCTGCCTGGACCTGGTCCCACAGCCCCCTACACAGCCCTGGAAGAGAGTCCCTGTGAGACCCTCACCCACCCACCCATCACACACAGCAGCTCCAGGCCTGGTCTGGGCCCTGAGCCTGGAGTCCCCTCTGGGCTGAGCACACCCCCTCCCAGAAGGCCTGCCCCCACTGAGTCGGGGGTTCCTCAGGGACAGGACCTGGGAGGGAGGGGACCCCTCCTCTGTCCCCAAGCTCACCCAGGCAGAGAAGGGCAGTGAGGGTCCAGCTGGGGCTGCCTCCCATGGCCCCCAGGGTGCAGAGCTGGGGAGGCCCAGGGCCAACAGGACAGCACCCCAGGGTGAGAAGTTCTGTGTTCATGTGACAATCAGGGTTCCTCATTCTTGTCCTCACAGGAAGGGGAAGGGCCTCTCAGGGCCCCTCTCTCTCTGGAGGCCAGGACAGAGGACAGAGACTCTGGGTCTTCAGAGCAGAGCTGAGTGTCACCTGACCCCACACACTCAGCCTCCCCTCACAGCGAAGCCCACCCAAGGGTGATGCTGGCCAGGGCCAGGAGGGGTCCAGCAGGAGAGGAGCCAGGCCCAAAAGCACCAGCTGTGCCTCTCTCTGTGTGAAGCATGAGCTGGGCAGCCCTTGCCCTCCCCGCGCTCCTGTTAGTGCTCACTCCCTTCCTTCCTGCCATCTGCTGGGCCGTCAGTTACAGTCACAATCAGCCTCTGTGATCTGACCTGGGTCCCCGCACCACTGCCCTTTGGTGAGGCCCTATATCATTCCTGCTGCTCGGGGCTCAGTGGAGGGAAGCCAGATGTTAAGAATACGTAGACTGAGGGAGGAGTCAGGCAGTAGCGCAGCGGGTTAAGCATACATGGCACAAAGTGTAAGGACAGCCATAAGGATCCGGGTTCGAGCCCCCAGCTTCCCACCTGCAAGGGGGTCACTTCACAAGTGGTGAAGCAGGTCTGCAGGTGTCTGTCTTTCTCTCCCCCTCTCTGTCTTCCCTTCCTCTCTCCATTTATCTCTGTCCTGTCCAAAAACAATGACAGCCACAACAACAATAGTAATAACAACAAAAAATGATAAACAAGGGCAACAAAAGGGGAAAAAATAGCGTCCAGGAGCAGTGGATTCGTAGTGTATTCACCAAGTCCCAGCATTAACTGGAGGCAAAATATATTTGTAGACGGTGCACAGCTCAGCCTTGTGAGACTGCCAGAAGATGCAGGAATAGAGAAGCAGGGGCAGGATCCTCTGTAATGGGTGACATAGGACCTGGCTCCTGTGGTGAGGTGCTTCTGGGACTGGGGTGCGCTGGGGTGTGAGCAGGGCTTAGCCCAGGGGAGGCCGTGTCTGTGAACAGAGGTGCTGCCCTCTCAGAACTGAGCCCAATCAGGGCAGGTGGGTCCTGTGGTCTGAGCACAGAGCAGGTGGAGGGTGGGTCCTGTGGTCTGAGCACAGAGCAGGTGGTAGGTGGGGTCCTGGGTCTGAGCACAGAGCAGGTGGTGGGTGGGTCCTGGGGTCTGAGCACAGAGCAGGTGGTGGGTGGGTCCTGGGTCTGAGCACAGAGCAGGTGGTGGGTGGGTCCTGGGGTCTGAGCACAGAGCAGGTGGAGGGTGGGTCCTGGGTCTGAACACAGAGCAGGTGGTGGGTGGGTCCTGGGGTCTGAGAACAGAGCAGGTGGTGGGTGGGTCCTGGGGTCTGAGCACAGAGCAGGTGGTAGGTGGGTCCTGGGTCTGAGCACAGAGCAGGTGGTAGGTGGGTCCTGGGTCTGAGCACAGAGCAGGTGGAGGGTGGGTCCTGGGGTCTGAGCACAGAGCAGGTGGTGGGTGGGTCCTGGGTCTGAGCACAGAGCAGGTGGAGAGTGGGTCCTGGGGTCTGAGCACAGAGCAGGTGGTAGGTGGGTCCTGGGTTTGAACGCAGGGCATGTGGTGGGTGGGGACCTAGGGTTTGAGCACAGAGCAGGTGGAGGGTGGGGTCCTGGGTCTGAGTATAGAGCAGGTGGTAGGTAGGATCCTGAGGTCTGAGCACAGTGCACGTGGTGGGTGGGACTTGGGGTCTGAGCACAGAGCACGTGGGAAGTGTTATTTAACCAACATTTGAAGCAATGCATTGTAGGGAAGGGATTTAGTGGCTGTGTGCTGACACTACAGATCAGCTCCAGGGCCCTATTAATTTTTTTTCATTTAAAGACGGGGGAGAGGAGTGGGATCCCACAGCTCCAGCCCAGAGAGTACGCATCTGGGAAGAGGGCACCCCCACGCTAGCCTGGCATCTGGCGCCCAACGTGGGGCATGAACCCATGACCCTGAGATTAAGAGTCTCAAACTCTACCAGATGCTGGGAGGGGCGGGGGGTTGTGCTGGTCTGTCAGGTGGGCCCTATGATCTTCCCGCTGTCCTCACAGGAGCCTTGAGCAGAAGTCCACTGTGGCGAGTGGGCGAGTCAGGCAGCCTGAGGGCTGCAGGCTGGAGGGGGTGTCTGCTCCCCCAGGCCTAGGGGACTGCCGGGAGGACGTGGGGTGAGGGCTGGTGGGTCTGGTGTAGACGGGGCTGTGGTTTCCAGACCTGGCCGTTTGCCCTGTAGTCAGGGGGGATGGCTGCTCTCAGAGGAGGGGGCCACTGGGAGGTGGGCAAGGGAGGCTCAGACCAGGGCTCTGCAGGAAGAGTGGCCTGGGGAGGGGGGTAAGGACCGGAAAGCTAGGTGAGCACTTGTCTTCTCACTGAGTCCCGTGAGGAGGGCTCCAGGGCCCGCTGTGGGGGTGGAGGGATGCTCCTCCCTGCATGGTGCCTGGTGGACAGCCTGGGGGAGGAGATGGAGGCTGGAGGGTGCTCAGCAGGCCTCACCCTTCCTTTTTTTTTTTTTTTTGCCTCCAGGGTTATCACTGGAGCTCGGTGCCTGTACCAGGAATCCACTGCTCCTGGAGGTCATTTGTTCCCCCTTTGTTGCCCTTGTTTTATTGTTGTTATTGCTGTCATTGTTGGATAGGACAGAGAGACATGGAGAGAGGAGGGGAAGACAGAGAGGGGGAGAGACAGACAGACACCTGCAGACCTGCTTCAATGTCTGTGAAGCGACTCCCCTGCAGGTGGGGAGCCGGGGGCTCGAACGGGGATCCTCACATCTGCGCTTGCACTTTGTACCATGTGCGCTTAACCCGCTGTGCTAACCATCACCCTTTCTGAGCAGGAAGCCTGCTCACTTCCTGACTGGGCTGTATTTTCCCCCAACCACTTCCCTCCGCTGACTTTCTTCTGCCTTCAGCAGCTCCCTCTTCCTCCTCACCGGTCTCCTTCGCAGCCTCTGGGTCACCTCTGCCCTGAGGAGTCCCCCCCCAGGCTCCAGGGAGAGCATGCCGGGCCGGTTCAGGGGTTAGCTTGTGTGCCCTCACGGAGCCTCTCTCCTCGGATGGTGGGCCTGAGGCCAGGAGACTCCGCCTGGGGGGGGTCCGTGGGAGATACAGACTCTGGAGAGACATGGTGGTCTGGGAGGTGGTGCAGCGGAGGGTGTGTCAGGCTTTCAGGAGTGAGGTCCTGAGTTCAGTCCCCAGCAGCACATGTGCCGGTGATGAATGGTTCTCTCCTCTCTCTCTCATAAGTAAATTATTAAAAAAAAAACAACAACAAAAACCAGACATCTCAACAACTTGTTTGGCTTCATATGTCAACTCTCTTTTTAGTCACCAGGTTCCAGATGCCATCAGGATGCCGGCCAGACTTCCCTGGATTGAAGACCCCACCAATGTGTCCTGGAGCTCCGCTTCCCCAGAGACACACCCTACTAGGGAAAGAGAGAGGCAGACTGGGAGTGTGGACCGACCAGTCAACACCCATGTTCAGCGGGGAAGCAATTACAGAAGCCAGACCTTCCACCTTCTGCAACCCTCAATGACCCTGGGTCCATGCTCCCAGAGGGATAGAGAATAGGAAAGCTGTCAGGGGAGGGGGTGGAATATGGAGAATGGGTGGTGGGAATTGTGTGGAATTGTACCCCTCCTACCTTATGGTTTTGTTAATACTTTCTTAAATAAAAAAAAAAGCAGACATGTGAGACGGCAGCAGTGTTGGGATGATTGGAGGCCACGGCTGAGTTCACTGCGAAGGCAGAAATGCCGAAGATATGTGGCTGCTGTCCAGACCAGCTTGAGGATGTGCCCGCAGTGCAGCGTGAATCCAGAGTCTGCAGGGCCAGGGCCGAGGGGTGCTGAGGCTGTGTGATGGAGTGCCAGGCTTGTGTGGGCAGGTGGCAGCCCCCAGATGGCACTGGGCCCCTGGGGTGCTGGGAGCTGGGAGTCGGACACCTGCGGGTGCATGGGGACCCTCCTCTCACCGCTCTGTGGTCACAGAGCGCCACGATGGCACTCTGGCCACGACGGCACCTGCTCCAGGGGGCTGGAGTGCGAAGCGCCCATGCTGGAGGGCTGGTGCTTTGCCCCTCGGGCCTGTGAGGTTAGTTAAACTGGGCCCACTACTGCTCAACCCTGAGCTGGAGGCTGAGTCAGGAGCTTGAAGCACGTGCAGAGTGGCCTGCCTGGACGTCACAGCCTGAAGGAATCGGCTCTCGGCGACACATGCCCGGGGCCACGCGGTGGCACAAGGGACAGGAGGCCAGCCGTGTTCTCCTTCAGGTTGAGAGGCAATGCAGAGGGTGGGGCGAGGCCTGAAAAAGCTTCAGCCCCTCGACAGTCAGAGGAGATGTGGCAGCCGTGACACAGGAAGAGCCTTGAGGGGAAAGTGGGTGTTATGGGAGGGTTTGTTTTTTTTTGCCTCCAGGATTGTCACTGGGGGGCTCAGTGCCTGCACTATGAGCCCACTGCTCCTGGAGGTCATTTAAAAATAAAATAAAAAAAAAAAATAAAATAAAATAAATTTTTTTTCTTTTTTATTTATTCCCTTTTGTTGCCCTTGTTATTTTATTGTTGTAATTATTATTGTTATTGATGTTATCATTGTTGGATAGGACAGAGAGAAATAGAGAGAGGATGGGAAGACAGAGAGGGGGAAAGACACCTGCAGACCTGCTTCACCACTTGTGAAGCGACTCCCCTGCAGGTGGGGAGCCGGGGGTTTGAACTGGGTTCCTTATAGCAGTGCTTGACCTTTAGTGCCACCTGTGCTTAACTGCTGCGCTACTGCCCGACTCTCCTGGAGGCCGTTTTATCCTTTTCTTTTTTGTTGCATAGGACAGAGAGAAATTGAGAGGGATGGGAAGACAGAGATGGGGACAGAAAGACAGACACCTGCAGACATGCTTCACCGCCTGTGAAGCGACCCCCATGCAGGAGGGGAGCCGGGGGTTTGAACTGGGATCATTACGCTTCGCACCGTGTGTGTTTAACCCAGTGCGCCACCGCCTGGCGCCTGGCCCCCGGGAGTTTCTCAAAGTTGAAAATTCGTCACTCGAGTTCAGGGATTCAGAAAATGTTTCTCATAACTGGAGGACAGAGCTGGGCAGCAAGCTGGGGAACTGGAAAGCGGAACTCAGAAAATCTCAGATGCGGCCACAAGGCCAGAGTTGAGAGCTGCTGAGCAGGAAACAGGCCTCCAGACACATGGCCGTTCATGCGGGCGCTCACCGGGTGGGGATGACGCCCGGCTCTGCGCTGTGTGACTCTGCCTGCCTGCCTGCCACTTTCCCTCCTGAGAGACTCTGAGAGACAGAGAGGGAGGGGAGCAGAGGGGGAGTCTCCCCTCCTGCCAGCGCTCCCACTTGGTGGTTCCGAGCTCAAACCCGGGTCCGTGTGCCTGGTGGCAGGTGCTCTGTAGCGGGAGAACCACTTCCTGGCCCCCGAGGGGTCGCTCTAACATGGTGTCCGCAGCGAGAAACAGGAGGGTGAAGGGCTGTGTCAGGCAGACGTCAGGAGCGAGCACACGTGGCGGTGGCATTCCCACTGCTGCCACAACTAATTCCCAAGAATGAAGTGACTGACACAGAGCCGTGGAGGATGCTGGGAGATGTATTGTGACCTGCCACAGAGCCATGGAGGCTGCTGGGAGTTGTGCTGTGATCTGCCACAGAGCCGTGGAGGCTGCTGGGAGTTGTCTTGTGACAGCCACAGAGCAGTGGAGGCTGCTGGGAGTTGTATTGTGACAGCCACAGAGCCGTGGAGGCTGCAGGGACTAGTGCTGTGACCACCACAGAGCAAAGGAGGCAGCTGGGAGTTGTGCTGTGAACTGACACAGAGCCGTGGAGGCTGCTGGGAGTTGTGCTGTGACCTGACACAGAGTCGTGGAGGCTGCTGGGAGTTGTGCTGTGACACTACAGAGCCGTGGAGGCTGCTGGGACTAGTGCTGTGACAGCCACAGAGCTGTGAGGGCTGCTGGGACTTGTGCTGTGACCTGCCACAGAGCCGTGGAGGCTGCTGGTACTTGTGCTGTGACAGCCACAGAGCTGTGGAGGCTGCTGGGACTTGTGCTGTGACAGCCACAGAGCCGTGGAGGCTGCTGGGAGTTGTATTGTGACCTGCCACAGAGCCGTGGAGGATGCTTGGAGTTGTGCTGTGACCTGACACAGAGTCGTGGAGGATGCTGGGAGTTGTGCTGTGACTGCCACAGAGCCGAGGAGGCTGCTGGGACTTGTGCTGTGACAGCCACAGAGCCGTGGAGGCTGCTGGGACTTGTGCTGTGACCACCACAGAGCTGTGGAGGCTGCTGGGAGTTGTGCTGTGACCTGCCACAGAGCCGTGGAGGCTGCTGGGACTTGTGCTGTGACAGCCACAGAGCTGTGGAGGCTGCTGGGACTTGTTCTGTGACAGCCATAGAGCCGTAGAGGCTGCTGGGACTTGTGCTGTGACCTGCCACAGATCCGTGGAGGCTGCTGGGACTTGTGCTGTGACAGCCACAGAGCTGTGGAGGCTGCTGGGACTTGTGCTGTGACAGCCATAGAGCCGTAGAGGCTGCTGGGACTTGTGCTGTGACTGCCACAGATCCGTGGAGGCTGCTGGGACTTGTGCTGTGACAGCCACAGAGCTGTGGAGGCTGCTGGGACTTGTGCTGTGACCTCACAGAGCCATGGAGGCTGCTGGGAGTTGTGCTGTGACCTGACACAGAGCCGTGGAGGCTGCTGGATGTTGTTCTGTGACCTTCCACAGAGCCGTGGAGGCTGCTGGGAGTTGTGCTTTGTCCTGACACAGAGCCATGGAGGCTGCTGGGAGTTGTTCTGTGACAGCCACAGAGCCGTGGAGGCTGCTGGGACTTGTGCTGTGACAGCCACAGAGCCGTGGAGGTTGCTGGGACTTGTGCTGTGACAGCCACAGAGCTGTGGAGGCTGCTGGGAGTTGTGCTGTGACCTGACACAGAGCTGTGGAGGCTGATGGGAGTTGTGCTGTGACAGCCACAGAGCCGTGGAGGTTGCTGGGACTTGTGCTGTGACAGCCACAGAGCCGTGGAGGCTGCTGGGAGTTGTGCTGTGACCTGACACAGAGCTGTGGAGGCTGCTGGGAGTTGTGCTGTGACTGCCACAGAGCCGTGGAGGTTGCTGGGACTTGTGCTGTGACAGCACAGAGCTGTGGAGGCTGCTGGGAGTTGTACTTTGACCTGTCATAGAGCCGTAGAGGCTGCTGGGAGTTGTGCTGTGACCTGCCACAGAGCTGTGGAGGCTGCTGGGAGTTGTGCTGTGACCTGACACAGAGCCGTGGAGGCTGCTGGGAGTTGTGCTGTGACCTGCCACGGAGCCGTAGAGGCTGCTGGGAGTTGTGCTGTGATTTGCCATAGAGCCTTGGAGGCGGCTGGGAGTTGTGCTGTGACCTGCCACAGAGCTGTGGAGGCTGCTGGGAGTTGTGCTGTGACCTGACACAGAGCCGTGGAGGCTGCTGGGAGATGTACTGTGACCTGCCACAGAGCCGTAGAGGCTGCTGGGAGTTGTGCTGTGACCTGCCACGGAGCCGTAGAGGCTGCTGGGAGTTGTGCTGTGATTTGCCATAGAGCCTTGGAGGCGGCTGGGAGTTGTGCTGTGACCTGCTACAGAACTGTGGAGGCTGCTGGGAGTTGTGCTGTGACCTGCCACAGAGCTGTGGAGGCTGCTGGGAGTTGTGCTGTGACCTGCCACAGAGCCGTAGAGGCTGCTGGGAGTTGTGCTGTGACCTGCCACGGAGCCGTAGAGGCTGCTGGGAGTTGTGCTGTGACCTGCCACGGAGCCGTAGAGGCTGCTGGGAGTTGTGCTGTGATTTGCCATAGAGCCGTGGAGGCGGCTGGGAGTTGTGCTGTGACCTGCTACAGAACTGTGGAGGCTGCTGGGAGTTGTATTGTGACCTGCCACAGAGCTGTGGAGGCTGCTGGGAGTTGTGCTGTGACCTAGAAGCTCCCCCTGGCTTCTGCTTAACCATATGCCTATATAGGGATAGATTTAATCCCATTCAAAGCTTTGGTCTATTTAGATAAATCACTTTTACATTTACATAAAGCACTCCAGGGCATTGGTGGTTCAGTGATAGGATTCTCGCCTGCTCCACCCTCTCCATGTCACAATCTGATTTTGCCAGTCACTTTTCTCTCCACCCTCTCTATATGTCACATCCTGTTTCCACCCTACTTGGCAAGTATATATAAAGAGAGCATTGTGAGTTTTAGGGTGCTTTACCTTGAGTTTAGCTTAGCTCGTCTTAGATTGTGCTGCGTCCTGCATGAATAAAGAGATACTGCCTACAGCTCAACCATGAGTCCCTGGTCATCTGTTACCCGCCCGTGAAGCCAGCCTGGCGAAAACAACATAACCCGTCAAAAACAACACAGCACAGAGCCATGGAGGCTGCTGGGACTTGTGTTCTGACTGCCACAATGCCGTGGAGGCTGCTGGGAGTTGTTCTGTGACAGCCACAGAGCTGTGGCTGCTGCTGGGAATTGTGCTATGACCTGACACAGTGCCGTGGAGGATGCTGGGAGTTGTGTTGTGACCTGACACAGAGCCGTGGAGGCTGCTGGGAGCTGTGCTGTGACTGCCACAGAGCTGTGGAGGCTGCTGGGAGTTGTGCTGTGACCTGCCACCGAGCCGTGGAGGTGGCTGTGAGCTGTGCTGTGACCTGACACAGTGCCGTGGAGGCTGCTGGGATTTTTGCTATGACTGCCACAGAGCTGTGGAGGCTGCTGGGAGTTGTGCTGTGACCTGACACAGTGCAGTGGAGGCTGCTGGGAGTTGTGTTGTGACTGCCACAGAGCTGTGGAGGCTGCTGGGAGCTGTGCTGTGACTGCCACAGAGCTGTGGAGGCTGCTGGGAGCTGTACTGTGACTACCACAGAGCTGTGGAGGCTGTTGGGAGCTGTGCTGTGACTGCCACAGAGCCATGGAGGCTGCTGGGAGTTGTGCTGTGACCTGCTACAGAGTTGTGTAGGCTGCTGGGAGTTGTGCTGTGACAGCCACAGAGCCGTGGATGCTGCTGGGAATTGTGCTGTGACCTGACACTGTGCCGTGGAGGCTGCTGGGAGTTGTGTTGTGACCTGACACAGAGCCGTGGAGCTGCTGGGAGTTGTGCTGTAACTGCTACAGAGCCGTGGAGGCTGCTGGGAGTTGTGCTGTGACTGCCACAGAGCCGAGGAGGCTGCTGGGAGTTGTGCTGTGACCTGACACTGTGCTGTGGAGGCGGCTGGGAGTTGTGCTGTGACCTGCCACAGAGCCGTGGATGCTGCTGGGAGTTGTGCTGTGACTGCAACAGAGCCGTGGAGGCTGCTGGGAGTTGTGCTCTAACTGCTACAGATCCGTGGAGGCTGCTGGGAGTTGTGCTGTAACTGCTACATATCTGTGGAGGCTGCTGGGAGTTGTGCTGTGACCTGCCACAGAGCCGTGGAGGCTGCTGGGAGTTGTGCTGTGACAGCCACAGAGCCGTGGAGGCTGCTGGGACTTGTGCTGTGACCTGCCACAGAGCCGTGGAGGCTGCTGGGAGTTGTGCTGTGACCTGACACAAAGCCGTGGAGGCTGCTGGGAGTTGTGCTGTGACTGCCACAGAGCCGTGGAGGCTGCTGGGAGTTGTGCTGTGCCAGCCACTGAGCCGTGGAGGCTGCTGGAGTTGTGCTGCGACAGCACAGAGCCATGGAGGCTGCTGGGAGTTGTATTGTGACCTGCCACAGAGCCGTGGAGACTGCTGGGAGTTGTGCTGTGACCTGTCACTGAGCCGTGGAGGCTGCTGGGAGTTGTGCTGTGACAGCCACTGAGCCGTGGAGGCTGCTGGGAGTTGTACTGTGACATGCCACACAGCCATGGAGGCTGCTGGGAGTTGTGCTCTGACCTGACACAGAGCCGTGGAGGCTGCTGGGAGTTGTGCTGTGACACTACAGAGCCTTGGAGGCTGCTGCAGTTGTGCTGTGACAGCCACAAAGCCGTGGAGGCTGCTGGGAGTTGTGCTATGACCTGCCACAGAGCCGTGGAGGCTGCTGGGAGTTGTGCTGTGACAGCCACAGAGCCGTGGAGGCTGCTGGGAGTTGTGCTGTGACCTGCCACAGAGCCGTGGAGGCTGCTGGGAGTTGTGCTGTGACACTACAGAGCCGTGGAAGCTTGCTGCCACAGGGCGGGGTGCTGTTCTTTGCATCTGGTCCGTCACGGCCCCGGGCTCACAGTCTTGACCATGACGCCCTCAGCTCCTGACAGTGGTTGTGGTGCTCAGCCGCCTGGTGCTCAGTCGCTGGTGCTGAGTCAGGCAGTGAGCCTGGACAGTGACCCTTGGGGGCAGGACTCTCCGCATGAACCTGGAGAGGCGGACTGTCGCGGGCCTTCTGCGGAGACTGACACACGGCTGCGAGGTGGAGCCTGTCCTTGGAGCCCCGACCCCCTCCGGCCCGCACCCATGTCCATAGCCTCTTGGTGTGTTTTCCTCGCCTCTGAGGTGTCCACAGCCCACGCCTGGCACTGTGGGGCAGGGTGTGCTCTGCCGGGCCGCACCTGTCCCACTGTTGTGCCAGCCCTGGGCTTTCTCATCATTTTTATTTTAAAATATATGTTTTTTATTTATTAATGAGAGGAATAGGAGGAGATAGAGAACCAGCCGTCGGTCCGGTACATACGTTCCCAGGGACTGAACTCGGGACTTCATACTTGTGAGTCTAATGCTGTACCCACTGCGCCACCTCCAGACCAAAGGTCTTTACAGTGATTTGTTTATGTTAACATCATCATTACTATTATTATTTTGCCTCTAGGGTTGCCTCCTGGGGCTCGGTGCCTGCACTACAGATCAACTGCTCCTAGAGGCCATTCTTCCCATTTTGTTGCCCTTATTGTTGCTGAAATTGTTATTGTTGCCATTGCTGTTGTTGTTGTTGTTGTTGGAGAGGACAGAGAGAAATTGAGAAAGGAGTGGAGACAGAAAGGGAGAAAGATATACACCTGCAGATCTGCTTCACCGTCTGTGAAGTGACCCCCTGCAGGTGGGGACTGGGGACTTGAACCCAGCATGGAACTGTTGCCTGGTGACAAGTGTGTTTAACTACTGTGCCACCAGCTTGCTGCAAGTGTTTACATTTTTTTCAGCTCAGACAGCAGTCTGTTTTAATTTTCACTAGATGTATTTTAGAAAAAAAAAAGAGCTTGGTGTGGGGCTATGTGTAAGCTTGATAGAGCTTAGGGAGAACGTCCCCGCCCATCCCTGGATGGAGGTCTGAGAAGATACCCTCTTGTTAGTCTCTCTCAGCTGAGATGAGCAAAGGGAGAAATCACGTCTCTCAGACTTAGCTCTTTCCTTCCAGACTCTCAAACCCACAGAAACCTCACTACCTCTCTCCATTAACCGCAGGCTACATGGCTGCCTACCTTAAGATTCATTTACTCAAAATTCACCTCACCTTCTGATCACAGAGGAGAACACACCTTATCACACACTCCATCATATACCTCAGACCCCAGACAAGAGAAATTCCAAACTATATGGCCTTTGATATCAATCTCCTCTCTGTCTCACCCTACTGGTTTAACCCCCTATGCTTCTCCCAAATACCTTTGGATAATTAAGTTGCTTGCATCATGGAGAATAACTGTCTTGTATCTCATCAATTCCTGTCATACCAGCCCCCTACCATAGGGGCAAGCTGACCTTTAAGAAACCTGTAATTTCTGACATATTTCATTAATGCCCTTTGTTTGGTTTTCTATTTAAAGTCATGACCACCTGCCAATAAACAAGATTTGAGAACACGTCATTTCTCCCTGGTGTCTCTGCTTTGTGTTGTCCCTTGAGTGAGTGAGAGTGAGTCGGTCAGATTAGCCTTCCTGCTGGGCGTCACACTGCGTGAACGCCAACAGAGCTTCTTGAGTTTATTCATTTAAATGGAAGGCAGCTGTAATGTGGTGAAAGGGAACTGAAACAGCACGATTCATCCCTGAAAGGAGTGGCTGGTAGGGGAGAAGGCATGTGATGGAAACAACTCAGAATGATCATGGCAAGAGGCACCAACAGGTCCTCAGCTGGCTCTGTCTTTTCTGGTTTGTGCTTCTTCTCCAAACGGTATCAGCCTAGGTCTCCAGTTACCAGTGGAGAGTCACACCTATAACTAAGGATATTCCTAAAATTAAAAGAAATGAAGGGTGTAAAAGGTGCAAGGCACAACGCCTGGCATACAGGGAACACTGGATATTATAACTGTAATTATTTACTTAAAAAAGATTTTATTTGTTTATTAATGAGAAAGATAGAAGGCGAGAAAGAACCAGACATCACTCTGGTACATGTGCTGCCAGGGACTGAACTCAGGACCTCAAGCTTGAGAGTCTGATGCCCTATCTACTGCCACACCTCCCGGACCACACTGTAATTCTTCTGATGTCAAATCCCTTCCTTAGGTCTTAGCCACACTTCTCTGGATGGCCTCTATACAAATGCAAGAAAATCACAGATGCCTATGATGCCCAGCCCCAGTTCCAAAGAATCACAACTTGTCACTTTAAAAAAAATTTATTTTCCCTTTTGTGCCTTTGTTTTTTATTGTTGCTGTACTTATTATTGTAGTTGTTATTGATGTCATCATTGTTAGATAGGACAGAGAGAAATGGAGAGGGGAGGGGAAGACAGAGGGGGAGAGAAAGACAGACACCTGCAGACCTGCTTCACCACCTGTGAAGTGACTCCTCTGCAGGTGGGGAGCTGGGGGCTCAAACCAGGATCCTTACACTGGTCCTTGCATTTTGCACCATGTGTGCTTAGCCCATTGCACTACTGCCCAACTCCCAGAACTTGTCACTTTTTGAAATATTTTATTTTATTTTTTTAAAGAAATATTTTTTTTTTTGCCTCCAGGGTTATTGCTGGGGCTCGGTGCCTGCACTATGAATCTATTGTTCCTGGAGGTGATTTTTTCCCCTTTTGTTGCCTTTGTTGTCTATCATTGTTAATATTGTTGTCGTTTTTGGATAGGACAGAGAGAAATGGAGAGAGGAGGGGAAGACAGAGGGGGAGAGAAAGACAGACACCTGCAGACCTGCTTCACTGCCTGTGAAGTGACTCCTCTGCAGGTGGGGAGCCAGGGGCTCGAACCAGGATCCTTGCCGGTCCTTGCGCTTTGCGCCACGTGCGCTTAACCCACTGCGCTACCATCCGACTCCCAACTTGTCACTTTTTGAACCCACTGCAAGACCAGGAAGTCTTTGCCAGGTGCGTGACCCAAGGCATGCCTTAAGACAGGGAAAAAAAAGGGAGTTGGGCTGTAGTGCAGCGGGCTAAGTGCAGGTGGTATAAAGCACAGGGACTGGAGTAAGGATCCCGGTTCAAGTCCCCGGCTCCCCACCTGCAGGGGAGTCGCTTCACAAGCGGTGAGCCAGGTCTGCAGGTGTCTTTCTCTCCCCCTCTGTGTCTCTCCTCTTCTCTCCATTTGTCTCTGACCTATCCAACAACAACTACAACAAGGGCAACAAAAGGGAATAAATAAATAAAATATTTAAAAAAAAACTTAAAAGAAAGATAGGGAAAAAAAGGTCTCATTCCTCCTTCAATCTGAAGGTAATTATAGAGGCTTAGATATAAATGATAACATTGCAGAGCAAGCCTCAAAATTCCACAGTTTTTTAGGAGCTATGTTAAAGTCTACACGGCGGTCATTTTTGCCAACCAACAGCCTTCCCGATTGCTGGGCTAGATTCGCAGGTGGGAGACAGACGACCAGGGACTCATGGCTGAGTTGGGAAGCAGTGCAATGCAATGCCATGCTGGCTTTTTTCATCTGCATTTATACTCTCCAGGAAGGAAGTGGTAGGGTGTAAAAAGAGGGTGTGACTAGGAGAGGGGGTGGAGCGAAAAGAGAGTTGAACCAGTGGGATTAAGCCAGTGCCCTGCAGGCAGGGCGGGTCTCAGGTAAAGCAGCGATTATGTAAATAGACCCCAGCGTTAAGCAATGCAACAGAAGGGGTCTTAGAAGCAGAATTAGAAGCAGACCAACAAGAGGGCTCTGTGGATCGGCTTGCCCCTCCAAGCTTTAAACAGAAGTCAGCCGGGGCTGGCACAGCAGAGGCGTGTTCGGCTCTCGAGTGTGGGTCTCTGGTTCAGTCCCTGGCAGCACATGTGCCAGAGTGATGCTCTGCTTGTCTTTCCATCCATCCATCAATCATTAAAAAAAGACTTAAGGGGACTAGGGGGTGGCACACTTAGTTACAGGGCACAAGGACCGGGGTTCGAGCCCCTGGTTCCCACCTGCAGGGGGAGCTTTGTGAGTGGTGAAGCAGGGCCGCATGTATCCCTCTGTCTCTCTCCTTCTTTATCTCCCCTCCTGTCTCAATTTCTCTGTGTCTTACCCAAAAAACAAACAAAGGGAAAAAAGGCTTAAAATAGTCTCAGGGGCTGGGAAGACAGCAATTTCCTCTTCTCTCTCTCTCTCTCATTAAAAAAAAAAAAAACCAGAGGGAGTCGGGCTGTAGCACAGCGGGTTAAGCGCAGGTGGTGCAAAGCACAAGGACTGGCATAAGGATCCCGGTTAGATCCCCGGCTCCCCACCTACAGGGGAGTCGCTTCCCAGGCGGTGAAGCAGGTCTGCAGGTGTCTGTCTTTCTCTCCCCCTCTCTGTCTTCCCCTCCTCTCTCCATTTCTCTCTGTCCTATCCAACAAGGACAACAACAATAATAACTACAACAATAAAACAACAAGAGCAACAAAAAGGAATAAATAAATAAAATAAATATTTAAAAAAATAAAAAAAATATTTAAAAAACAAACAAACAAACAAAAAAACCCAGAAAGACATGTTTCTGGACAGGGGAGGCAGCACATTGGTTATGCAAAAGACTTTCACTCCTGAGACCCTTGAGGACCCAGTTCAACCGCTCTGGGCCAGTCTGTTCTCCCACTTCTCTGAGTATCACCAAGTTCTTCCTTTTTTAATACTTATTTTTTATTATCTTTATTTATTGGATAGAGACAGCCAGAAGTTGAGAGGGAAGCAGGTGATACAGAGGGAGAGAGACAGAGAGACAGTCTGCTTCACCACTCGTGAATCTTTCTCCCTGCAGGTGGGGAATGGCGGCTTGAACCGGGTCCTTGTGCACTGTAACATGTGCACTGAACCACCTGGACCACCTCCAGGCCCTGAGCTCTTATCTGAAACTTGATCTCTGCATCGTTGCTGTGTGGGAACGATGAAGAGGAGCCCAGATTCCCTCTTCCTCTGCACCACCGCAGAGGACGCTGGGACACACACACTCGCTTTCGTGCTTGGATTTTCAAGCTATTGAGAGATGGACGAACACAGGGATCAAGTTTCAGATAAGAGCTCAGGGCCAGGAGGTGGCCCAGCTGGACCTTCTGGTGAGACAAAGAAGAAAAAAGTCTTGCTCGTGGAACACTTTAATCACTATGAGAAAGGCAAGAGAGGATACACGGAAGTGGAAAGATGTGCTGGGCTCCTGCCTGAAATCCCAAGCTCCCCAAGCTCACTGAGGCACGGTTTCAGGAAGCTCAGCGAATGTCACTTCATCACAGACCCCTGCAAGCGTCCACCCGGCTCTGACCTAGCACGTGATGATCGGGCCCTCCTCAATCGCTATCGAACAGGCCATGGCCGGTGCGCCGCTATGTTCCACCGCTGGGGAGCCAGAGACGACCCGAACTGCCCCTGCGGCTCCAGACAGACTATGACCCACATAGTCAACGACTGCCACCTCTCCAGATTCAAAGGAGGTCTCGAAACTTGACATCAGGCTCAACCTGACGCTGTTGACTGGCTACGGAAGAAGGGCAAACGCTAGCGAATGTCACACAGGCAGAACCCAGAGACGCTCGCGCCAGATGCATGACGGTCCGTCCAGAGCAGACAGACAGCAGCCGGGCAGGTGGCTGGTGGGCTCGGTGCCAGGCTCTCCGTCTCTGCAAGACTTTTTTCTTCTTTGTTAATTTCTTCCTAGATGTCAAGATCCAGCATATTGAGTAGAGAGGAGAATTCAGATTTATTTTTGCTGATGTTGTCAATGTAATCTGCATTCTCTCGCCTCCTGGTATAGACTCATTCATGAATCTCTCTCTTTCATATATATTTTTTATTTATCTTTTTTTCCCCCCAGAGCACTGCTCAGCTCTGGTTTATAGTGGTGTAAAGGGATTGAACCTCAGACTTTGGAGCCTCAGGCATGAGAGTCTCTTGCATAACCACTATGCTGTCCACCCCCTGCCCGATAATGAATCAGTCTCTTTACCCTCCAGGGTGTGTGAGTATCCGACAGCAGAGATGCGAGGCTCTGTGTTCCTGCTTGGCCCCAGCGGCTGGCTGACCCTGAGACCCATGTCTCTAGAATGTGCATCTTCCCTTCTGATCTCACTCGGCTGGTTGCTGTTCTTTCCCAAGTTCCTGATGTTGCAGACGCCCTGCTTCCTGACTTTCCCCGCAGTGAGCTGTTATGGGCTGAGGTTAGCTGCACGCTGCCTGCAGTCCTGTGTCTGACACACTCACTCCTGTTCTGACTGTCACTTCACACCTTGATTGTTAAGAAACCAACTGCTTTATTATATTTATATTTATTATTGTTCTCTTGGCAGGTAGAGTTGAGAGTTGGGAGATGCCCCACCCCCAGGAGCCTGGGAGTCCTCGCTGACTGTGTCCAGGTGGCAAGTGTCCAGGTGAGGAGAGAAGGCTCTGTGACTTCTGGGGTCCCTGTAGTCTAGCCCCCTGTGCTAGTGGGTGGCCAGAGCAGCGTACAGGCTGGGCTCCTCGGGGGGCTCCTCTGACCAGGAGGAAGGGGGTGCCGTCCCCTGCCTGAGGGTCAGCTGGGCGTAGGTCACTTCCTGGAGGACTGTGGAGGCAGCAGCCTATGGGGGAAGGGAAGACAGTGAGCAGGTGTGGGGCTGGGGTGGAGAGGAAGGGGTCTGCCTGACTGCCCACCTGTCTGTCCCCTTCTTCGGCTCTGTCCTGTCTGTCCCTGCCTGTTGGTGGGGAAGCAGTGGTGGCCACTCTCCAGCTGAGTCCCTCCTGGTTCACCTGGGCATAGGTGGCTTCCTGGGGGTCTTCGACCCCCCTGGGCTATTGAGAGACAACAGTGGGGCACAGCCTGGATGCTCTCCACGTCCACGTGCTGCCTCCACGTCCACGTGCTGCCAGGCGGGTCCCTTTCCTGGGGGTCCTGGGGCCGTCCTCAGACAGGGGTGCTGATGCCCTGGGGTGTAGCTCAGACCCTCACCTCACCCCTCCTGCTCATCTACTCCAGCCGCCTGGCCCCTTTGGAAAGGGGTCGGCCCTTGTTCAGGTGCTGGCACCTGCTGTCCCAGGCCCCACCCGCCCATCCCTCCTTTTCAGGGGACACTTTGCTCTCCTGTGTGACCCATCCCAGAGTGTGTCAGCGTGAGGTGTCAGGGGCCTTGATGCCGGGGGAGAGGCGAGTATGGACCCCAAGATTTGGGACACAGGGACGGGCACATCACTGGGTTCAGACTGGAGACGAGAGCAGGGCTCACCAGAAGGTCCAGCTCTACCCCCTCCTCAGGCTGCGTCTCTGTCTCTGCAGCATCTGGGGGGCAGAGCAGAGGGTCATGTGTGTGGGTCCCCTAAGGTCTCTCAGGGCTGTGACCTGAGAGCATTTTATTTTTTTATTTTATTTATTTATTTTTGTCTTTTTATGTTTTTTTATTTCATTATATTTATTTATTGGATACAGACAGCCAGAAATCAAGAGGGTAGAGAAAGATTGAAAGGGAGAGATAAACCTGTAGACCTGCTTCACCACTCCCTAAGCTTTTCCCTGCAGGTGGGGACCAGGGGCTTTAACCCAGCTGAGAGCATTTTAGAAGCTGAAAAAGTCTATCAGAACCATGGACAACACCTAATATCAGAGAAAAGGAGGGTAGAAATGAAGGAAAAATTGAAAAAGGCTTTGGGAAAAATTCAGTTCATTTCACCCGGACAGCCATGGGAGGAAGTCTGGGCTTCATTATGGGAGATGAAGCCTTTACAATATATCACTGAAGCTGATAGCAAAGAGGTTTATGGGAGACATCAGGGAGAAATAGTTGCAAAAGCCAAAGGAGAGTTTCAGGAAATACTCTCTGAGCATTCAGAACTTTTTTATGCTCTAGATCTTAATGCAACCCCTAGTTCAGATACAGTGAGTGAATTCCACACAGTTTTGAGTGAAGAGCCTAGATACAAAGCTTTACAGACTTGCGCCTGACAGGGCGATTTGTTTCCTCAGTTCCCCGTTGTTCAGTGGGAAAAGCCTCACCACCCTCAACCTGGTTCTCATTGTTCCCAGCATCTGCTCCCCAGTGGGGCCCTGGCATGCAGGGGAGGGGTGACCAGGTCACACAGGTGGGTCTCCGTCCACACCCCACCCCACTCCTCCCAGCCCCTTCACCCAGAAACCTCTGTCCCCCTGGCTGCTCCTCCTCTTCCTCTCACTCAGGGCGTCTTCCTGGGGGGCGGCTGCAGCACTGTGGGGGGAGGGGAGACACAGTGTCAGGGTAGTCAGGGGCTGTGAGTGGGGTGGGGGGTCCTCGGGGTGGGGGGTACCTGGTGTGCAGGCCTCTGTCCTGTGGCTCTGGGCCAGCAGCCCCTGTGGGAGTGAGAAGTGAGTCTTGCCTGGGGATGACCCCACTGCACAAGGGGTTCCAGAGGATTGGGGACCCTCTGCCACTTGTGTCCCAGGAGCTCAGGAGTGGAGTCACGGACCAGCCCTCAGCTACACCTGCCATGTGCTGGCTGGGCCCCTGGCTTCTGCCCCTCTGAGCGGCCCCTTCTGCGTGGCTGCTAAGGCCCCTGAAGCTCACGGGAACTGCTCACCGGCCTTCCTGTGTGCACCCCGACAACTGCGTCTCAGGAAAAGGAAGAGGAGGAGGAGGGAGAGCAGTGCTGCCAGGGCCACCAAGACGCCGATCAGAATGTTCATGTCCCATCGGTGACCTTGGGCAGGAGCTGTGTCATGAGTGAGGGGTGGTGTCACCTCACTGAGCCCCTCAATGTCCCAGCTCAGGCTGGGACTGTCGACCCTTCCCTCACACACAGGGGTTTCCCTCCCCACACAGACAGGGAAACTGAGGCTGAGAGGGAAGTCAGGAGCCCTGGATATTGGTCTGCCATGCAGACTAGGACTGGGGCAGGGTGGGGTCCCTGAGGCCCCCGATGTCACACCCCCAGAAGACACCAGCAGGGCTGAGTGTCTGCAGGTGGACAGACACCCCAGAGTCTCCCCTGCAGTGTGGGCCCTTCCTGTCACCTGCCCCAACACCTGGGGGCATGAGGGCTCAGCACCACCCCTGGGCCCTGGGAGCCGAGGCACAGCCACTCACCAGCTTTGGAGTTGGGCCCTTTGGCCTGGGGGTTGCCATCCCCAGGCCCTGTGAGTGACACCAGATGGGGTCTCTGTCCACAGCAGCCCCTCGAGGGCTGGGAGGGGCTGGGGGCTTCTCAGGCAGAAGCCTTGCCGTCACCTACTCTGACTCAGGGTACTTGTTCCCACCCTACCCAGCTCCTGGGGCAGGACCTGAGGACTGAGCTCAGAAGGTCGGGGGCCTCACCTGAGACCAGGAGCTGCAGGGGGGCACTGGGCTGGGACAGCAGGTGGGGGACGCTGTCACTGGAGCTGTAGCACCTGTAGGTGCCCCCGTGGGCTGCGGTCACAGGCTGGAAGGAGAACTCAGCCTGGAACCCCTGAGCTCGGGACTCTGACCTCAGACGCTGGGGGGGCAGGAGTGTCCCCTCCTTGGACAGAAGGAAAGAGTCCCTGGAGCTCTCTGACTGACAGAGCAGGGTCACCTTCTCTCCTGGGGCGACAGAGGGGCCCGGCTGCACCGAGAGGGAGGGGGTGTCAGCCAGCTGTCCTAGAGAGAGGAAGGGGTGAGGGCTGCTGCCCCCTGGCTCTGAACCCAGTCCCTAGGGCCTGTCTCTGAAGACCCTCCTCTCTGTCTCTGCCCCATCAGTCTCTCTTCCCCTCCCCCATCTCTCCCTCCCTCCCTAGGGACCCCACATCCCTCCCCTGCCCTCACCCTGAGGCTCCCCCTTGCAGAGTCTGTCCAGACTGAGCTGCAGGCTCCTCACCTGCCACCAGGATGTCCAGGGGGCTGCTGGGTGCTGACCACAGAGGGGAGCGGCTATGACCCCCATAGCACTGGTACCGGCCCCTGTGGGAGTTTCTCACAGGGCCCAGGGAGAACTCGGCCTGAGAGAGCCCGGCCTGGGTCTGCTGGCCAGGGAGCTGGGAGAGTCGGGGGTCGCCCTCCCGGGACAGAACGAATCTGTCATAGCCCACAGCAGAGCCACACTGGAGGGTCAGCATCTCTCCAATGGCCACGACAGGGCCCTGCAGGCTCAGCAGGGAGGGCTTCCCAGATGCCCCTGCAGAGACCAGCGGGCACTCAGGAAGGCCCACCCTCCCCTGCCCTGACCCAGGACACTGCCCCATACCCTGTGTCTCTCAGAAGGGAAACCCAGGTCCCCTCGCCCAGCTGCCCTCCTGGGGCTCCCCTGAGAGCAAGACCCCAGTAACCTGTGTGGGACCTCAGGCCAAGGAGGGGGCAGGAGGGGACCCTCACCTGGGACCAGTAGCTGCAGGGGCCCACTGGGGGGTGACCACACCTGGGGCCAGTCACTGTAATAGCCATGGCATCTGAACGTCCCCCTGTGGTTGGGGCTCATGGGGCCCACACGGAACAGGGCCTGGACCTGCCCACTAGGGTGTGGCTGTGTGTTCAGGGTCCAGGACGTGTCTTCTCCTTGCTGAGTCAGAACCATCCTGTCAAATCCCTGCTCTGAGGCACACTGGAGGGTCACGGTCCCTCCTGGGCTCACCACAGGGCTCGACAAGGCTGACAGGGAGGGTTTGCTGTAGGATCCTAGGAGAGGAGAAGGCAGCATGGGAAATGGAATCTCCTTGGTCCCCAGGGCTGGTGTGATGAGGCCCCATGAAAAAACCCCTTCCTGAGGGAGAACCTGAGCTGGGACCCCTGAATGAGTCTCACCTGTCATCACCACCAGCTCCAGGGTGTCACTGGGCTCTGACCAGTCAGTGGGGCTGACACAGTAACAGCGGTATCTGCCTGCATGGAGATCTAGCACATTGGTGATGGAGAACTTGGCCTTGTCTCCGGGCTCCCATGGCCTCGGTATGTTCCAGGGCTCTGCGCTTCCATCTTTATAGAGACTGCAGCTCTGAGTCCCCAGAGTCCCCTGACACCAGAGGGTCACAGGGCTCCCCCAGGGGACCACAGGGCCTGGATCAGCCCAGAGGGTGGGTTTGGGGAGGGTTCCTGGAAAGAAATCAGAGATAGGGTCACAGCACAGTCCCACCCCCAGACCCCAGCTCTCAGCCCAGGACCCTCCTAGATGCCCCCCACTCTCACATCAGCCCAGATCTGCTCATAACCATCCCCAGGGACAGGAGTCCCCTGTCCTCAGTGAGAGTCCTGAGAGCCTGAGGACAGACTCACCTGCCTGCACGTGAGTCCTGGGCCCCACACTCAGCCCTGGAAGAGAGTCCCTGTGAGAGGGGTGTCCTGAGTCCTGAACACCAGCCTACCCCCACACAGCCCCTGAGTTCTGGGGCCCTGACCCAGCAGGCCTGGCTGTGGGGTCCCTCCCACACTGGGGTGTCCCCCTGGTCCATCTCACCCAGGCAGAGTAGGACTGTGAGGGTGGGGGACATGGCGTGTCCTCCTCTGAGGCAGCTGTGCACACGGAGGGAGCCTGGGGCCCAGCAGGATGGACAAACTCAGGGTGTGGCCACTCTGTACTGACCCTTTCTGTCACGGGGTTTTCTCGTCAGCCCCACAGGAAGGGGAACTGCCCCCCACTGCCCCATCCTGGCTGTAGAGTTTGTGGAGCAACCAACAGACCTGCAGCCTTCCTAAACTCCCCTTCCAAGTGAGAGAGTCAGGGGTCTTTCGTCTCTCAAAGCCTGCCCCACAGGGTCCCTCCCTGTCAACCTGATCCTCACACACCCTGGGCTGTGGGATGAGGGTCCCGCGCCCCCAGCTGTCAGAGGATGCTCAGGGCTGCTGCCCGAAAGCTCCCCTGTCACTGTGCGGTCAGCTCGTGTCCTTGTGGTCTGGGTACCGAGAAGCCCGGGAAGAGAGGGCAGGAAGCAGGGCCCCTCCTGACCAGAGGATGGGCTTTCTATCCATCACACACTTCTCTTTTTTTCTGAAGTGGTCCCCACCACTTCCTGGCACCTCCCCTGAGCCTTTTTGACCTCAGGGACCCTGGTCCCCTGGGCGGAGCCTTGTGGCATAGTGTGTCCCCTCCTGCTTTTAGGGGATGTGAGTGGTCAGGGCTCTGGAGTGGGGGTGAAGGTGCCTCTACTCTATTGCCTCATCTTCCTGTGTTGGGCCCTGCTGTCATGAGCTCCAGGGAAGTGCTGGTCACATTTCTGAAATCTGAAGCCACAGAGAAAGCAGAAGCAGGGGCAGGGGAGACAGCGCAATGGTTCTGCAGAGAGACTGTTAGGCTTGAGGCTTCTGAGTCCCAGGTCAGTCCCCGCAGCGCCATCAGCCAGAGCTGAGCAGGCCGCACTCTGGAGAAGGAGCATCAGCAAGGACAGAGACATTGGCTCAGAGACCGCAGGGTGGGCCACCCGGCTCACCACGAGGGGCTTTTCTGTGTGGCCAGGCGGGTGCCCAGCGGCAGCCAATGGAGGGAAGTCTCTTCCCGAGGCTGCTGTGAGTCACTCCCCTGAGGGCCTGGCACAGATCGCGTGTGGGCACTCATGTGGGCACCCCATGTCCGTGTGCACCTCCCACTGGCATCGTCCCCTGGACACGGCCCCCCGGTACCCAGGGAAGCTGAGGGAGCGGCTGGCCCCAGTTGGAGCTGCTGCAGTGCTGCTCTGATGGCCTGAGCCCAGGACAGCCCTGGGGATGCTGTGCAGTCTGAGGGGCCGGGCGTTTCCCTGAGTGCAGGCAGAGGGGGTCCCGCCACACAGGGAGCCCTGCAGCACAGCTGTGCACGGGCCTCGCCAAGTGTGGGAAGGGAGTGTCCAGTGAGGCTTGTCTGCAAGTTGTGTTGGGAGAACAGGGCCGTTTCCTCAGAACAGAGACCACTGGGGGTCTCAGCACTAAGGCACAAAACTCAACCAGAGCTGCAGAACTAAAGGAAGAGACCCAGGATGGCTGGGAGGCGGCACAGTGGGCTAACCACTGGGATTTCTCCTGTGAGGTCCCACAGAGAGTCCTTGGCACCAAGTGTGTGCGATTAGTGCCTGGCCCCCTCACTTCAACAGGAGTGTGAGAAAGGGAGAGCTGAGCTGCTGACAGTAGGGTGGAGGAGACCCAGGCTGTGGAGAGGGCGTGTGAGAAAGGGAGACGCCACTGCCACATTGAGCTGCTGACTGGAGTGCGGGGAGACCCGGCTGTGGAGAGGGCGTGTGGGCGCTGCAGCAGGCGGGCTGCTTGGCTCTCTGTCCCCAGGCTCACTGCTGGGCTTTGCTGCCAGTACAGAGAACCCGCCGCTCCCGGGGGCCATTCTTTCCTTTTGATTTGATGAGGCAGAGAGAAACCGAGGGGGGAGAAGGAGATACCCGCAGTCCTGCTTCAACACTCATGAAGCTTCCCCCTGCAGGTGGGGAGCAGGAGCTTGATCCCTGGTCCTTGTGCCTGGTGACGTGACAGACTTCCAGGCCTGAGGCACTAGAGGTCACAGGCAGGGTCGATCCCTGGTGGCACTGTCAGGCAGGTCTGAGTAGTGCTCTACTTGGAATAATAATAATTAAAAAGGCCACAGATGAAGTTTTGCCAAGAGATTTTCCACTAGGTGGAACAGGTTCCTCGAGAGTCACAGGCTACCGACATGAATGGGGGGATAAATGTCTGCGGAAATTCACGCTCCATTTATGGTGGGGTCAGCACTTGGAGCCTCTGCGCGAAGAAAAGTAAGAGACAAAGGGGGAGGGAGGGCGGGCATGAGACCAGAGCCTGCTCAACTCTGCTAATGCTGCTGCATGGTGCTGAAGCTGGGTCTCGGGTGTGTAAACCCTGTGTCTCTGGTACTGGGCTGTCTCCCCATCCTGATCATATTCTTAAAACACACTCTGTCCCTTTTTAAATTATTCTTTTAATAATTTCCTTTATTGGGGGATTAATGTTTTGCAGTTGACAGTAAATAGAACTGTTTGTACATGCATAACATTTCCCAGTTTCCACAGGAGAAGTCACCCCCCACTAGGTCCTCCTCTGCCATCCAATTCAGGACCCGAACCCTCCGCGCACCCCAGAGTCTTTAGTTTGGCGCAATACAGCAACTCCAGTCCACGTTCTGGTCAGAGTTTCCCTTTTGATCTAGTTTTTCAGCCTCTGTGTATGAGTGAGATCATCCCATTTCATCCTTTCTTTCTGACTGATCTCGCTTAACATGATTTCCTCAAGCTCCATCCAGAGGAGTCAAAGAAGGTGAATTCACCATCTTTTAAAAAAAATTTTAGGGGGTCGGGCGGTGGCGCAGTGGGTTAAGCTCATGTGGCGCAAAGCACAAGGACCGGCGTAAGGATGCTGTTTCGAGCCCCCGGATCCCCACCTGCAGGGGAGTCACTTCAAAGGCGGTGAAGCAGGTCTGCAGGTGTCTGTCTTTCTCTCCTCCCTCTATCTTCCCCTCCTCTCTCCATTTCTCTCTGTCCTATCCAACAATGAACAACATCATCAATGGCAATAATTATAACCATGAGGCTACAACAACAAGGGCAAGAAAAGGGGGAAAAATGGCCTCCACGAGCAGTGGATTCATGGTGCAGGCACCAAGCCCAGCAATAACCCAGGAGGAAAAAAATTAAAAATATTTATTTATTTTCCCTTTTCTTATCCTTGCTTTTTAAAATTATTGTGGCAGTTATTATTGTTGTTATTGATGACATTGTCATTGTTATTTATAAAAAGGAAAAATTGACAAAACCATAGGCTAAGAGGGGTACAGCTTTGCACAATTCTCACCACCAGACCTACTATACCATCTCCTCCACTGATAGCTTTCTTCTTCTTTTTTTTTTACTCTTTTTAAATATTTATCTTTATTTTTATTTATTTTTAAAAATTTATTTCTTTATTAGGGAATTAATGTTTTACATTCAACAGTAAATACAATAGTTTGTACATGCATAACATTCCCCAGTTTCCCATTTAACAATACAACCCCCACTATGTCATTTATCATCCTTCATGGACCTGTATTCTCCCCACCCATCCACCCCAGAGTCCTTTACTTTGGTGCGATATGTCAATTCCATTTCAGGTTCTACTTGTGTTTTCGTTTCTGATCTTGTTTTCCAACTTCTGCCTGAGAGTGAGATCATCCCATATTCATCCTTCTGTTTCTAACTTATTTCACATAACATGAATTTTTCAAGGTCCATCTAAGATCGGCTGAAAACGGTGAAGTCACCATTTTTTACAGCTGAGTAGTATTACATTGTGTATATATACTACAACTTGCTCAGCCACTCATCTGTTGTTGGACACCTGGGTTGTTTCCAGGTTTTGGCTATTACAAATTGTGCTGCCAAGAACATATGTGTACACAGATCTTTTTGGATGGATGTATTGGGTTTCTTAGGATATATCCCCAGGAGAGGAATTGCAGGGTCATAGGGTAGGTCCATTTCTAGCCTTCTGAGAGTTCTCCAGACTGTTCTCCACAGAGGTTGGACCAATTGACATTCCCACCAGCAGTGGAGGAGGGTTCCTTTGACCCCACACCCTTTTGCACACATTTGCTGCTGTTACCTTTTCTGATGTATGACATTCTCACAGGAGTGAAGTGGTATCTCATTGTTGTCTTGATTTGCATTTCTCTGACAATCAGAGACTTGGAGCATTTTTTCATGTGTTTCTCGGCCTTTTGGATCTCTTCTGTGGTGAATATTCTGTCCAAGTCCTCCTCCCATTTTTGGATGGGGTTATTTGTTGTCTTGTTGTTGAGTCTGGCAAGTTCTTTATATATGTTGGTTATTAAACTCTTATCTGATGTATGGCATGTAAAGATCTTCTCCCATTCTGTGAGGGGTCTCTTGGTTTGGGTAGTGGTTTCTTTTGCTGTGAAAAAGCTTTTTAATTTGATGTAGTCCCATAGGTTTATACTTGCCTTAGTCTTCTTTGTAATTGGATTCGTTTCATTGAAAATGTCTCTAAAATTTATGCGCAAAAGAGTTCTGCCAATATTTTCCTCTAAGTATCTGGTAATTTCTGGTCTAACATCCAAGTCCTTGATCCACTTGGAATTTAGTTTTATATTTGGTGAAATACAGTGATTCAGTTTCATTCTTCTGCATGTTTCAACCCATTGTTCCTAACACCATTTGTTGAAGAGACTCTGCTTTCCCCATTTAATAGTCTGGGCCCCTTTGTCAAAGATTAGATGTCCATAGGTGTGGGGCCTCATTTCTGGGCTCTCAATTCTATTCCACTGGTCACTGTGTCTATTCATGTTCCAGTACCAAGCAGTTTTGATGACAATGGCCCTATAATACAGTGTGACATCTGGGAGTGTGATGCCTCCGGTTCTGTTCTTTTTTCTCAAGATTGTTTTGGCAATTTTAGGTTTTTTCTGGTTCCAGATAAACATCTGTAGCATTTTTTCTATTCTCCTAGCTTTCCTATTCTTTAACCATCTGGGAGTATGGACCCTATATCACTGTGGGATGCGGAAAGTTGAAGGTCTGGCTTCTGAATAGCTGAGCAGTATTCCATCTGGGTGACAAGTCTAGCAGATGGAGACTTGTCTCAAGTGGCCTCCCCAAAGGGCTCTGTTCTGGCTCCTACGCTATTTAGTATTTACATCAATGACCTCCCAGAAACTTCTTCAAGGAAGTTCATCTACGCCGATGACATCTGCTGTGCAACTCAGGCATCAAAGTTCGACATCCTCGAGGAAACACTCATGAAAGACATGTCTCTGATATCTGATTACTGTAAAAAATGGCGACTAATCCCTAGCACTGCAAAAACGGTATCATCTGTTTTCCATCTACACCATGCCTCGGCCTCGAGTGAGCTTAATGTGCAGCTTGGTGATACGAGAATCCGGCATGAAGCCCAGCCAGTCTATCTTGGCGTTACTCTTGATCGCACTCTGTCATTTTGAACATCTCATAAAAACTGCAGCAAAGGTGGGCGTGAGGAATAACATCATTGCAAGACTGGCCAGCTCCTCATGGGGCGCGAGCGCTTCCACACTACGATCATCATCTCTGGCATTATGCTATTCCACTGCAGAATACTGTGCCCCAGTATGCTTCCGTAGCCCCCATGTCCACTTGGTCGATTCCAAATTATATTCTTCCATGAGGATCATTTCTGGAACCATCTGTTCCACCACAGTTCCATGGCTGCCAGTTCTTAGCAACATCGCCCCGCCAGATATTCGTCGGGATGCGGCATCATTTAAGTTCATTTCCCACGTCTACGCTCGACCGGACCTGCCAATATACGCGGATATCTTCGCCCACCCTGTCCAACGCTTGACGTCTCGTCACCCAATCTGGTCCCCTACGCCTACACTGAACTTCTCTGTTCCAGTCTCTTGGAAACAGAGTTGGCAGTCAGCTGAGGTAAAGAACAAACACCTCATCACAGACCCCTGCAAGCGTCAACCTAGCTTTGACCTAGCATGTTATGATTGGGCCCTCCTCAATCGCTATCAAACAGGCCCTGCCCAGTGCGCCCCTATGTTCCATTGCTGGGGAGCCAGAGACAACCCGAACTTCCCCTGCGGCTACAGACAATGACCCACATAGTCAATGACTGCCACCTCTCCAGATTCAAAGGAGGTCTTGAAACTTTACATCAGGCTCAACCTGACGCTGTTGACTGGCTACGGAAGAAGGGCAAACGCTAGAAGAAGAAGATTCCATTGTATATATAGACCACAACTTGCTCAGCCACACATCTGTTGTTGGACACCTGTGTTGCTTCCAGGTTTTGGCTATTACAATTGTGCTGTTATGAACATAGGTCTGCTGGGAAATTGTGCTGATGCAGTCACATTTGCCATGTTGTCCCCTCAGGCTACTGCTAGTACCAGCGAGAGTTGGGACATTCTCGGAGTGCCTGTTCAGCCATATTGTGCCCTCAGGGCATTGTCTATATCCCTGCGATATTTGGAGTGCTTTGGTTACTCCTCCCCCCTCCCATTATCATGAGAGTTATTATCCTATCCTGGATTGCTGTGGTTACTCCTCCCCCTTCCCATTCTCGCGAAAGCTACTCCTATAAAAGCCCTTCTTCCGCACCTCACTCTCTTGCCAGCGCTTCACTCCGGTGTTCAGATGCAGGAAAGGTTACTGCGTGAGGCGGCCATTTTCGCTACCTCCACGTGGCCCAACCTGCCTCTCCAGCACCCAACTCTGAGGTGCCAGCACAAATAAAGATTTGTGTTTCCTCTTCGCTCTGGACCCCCCCTCTCTCTTCTCCGCGGCCTGTGCACAACAACATAGTTGCACATAGATCTTTTTGGATGGGTGTGTTGGGTTCCTTAGGATCTATCCCCAGGAGAGGAATCACAGGGTCATAGGGTAGGTACACTTTTAGCTTTGTGAGAGTTCTCCAGACTGCTTTCCACAGAGGTTAGACCCATTGACATTCCTACCACCAGTGCAGGAGGGTTCCTTTGTCCCCACAACCTCTCCAGCATTTGTTGCTGCTGCCTTTTGTGGTTTATGACATTCTCATAGGGGTGAAGTGGTATCTCATTGTTGTGTTTATTTTCATTTCTCTGACAATCAGAGACTTGGAGCATTTTTTCATATATTTCTTGGCCTTTTGGATCTATTCTATAGAGAAAATTCATATCTTCTCCCCATTTTTGGACGGGGCCATTTGTTTTCTTGTTGCTGAGTTTGGTGGATTCTTTATATATGTGGGTGTTAGCTTTTGTCTGATGTATGGCATGTAAAGACCTTCTCCCTTTCTGTGAGGATTCTGTTTGGGTGATGGTTTGTTTTTCTGTGCTGAACCTTTTTAATTCTATGTAGTCACATTAAAAAATTAGTCTTCTCTGTAACTGGATTTGTTTTACTGGAAGGTATCTTTAAAATTTATATGGAAAAGAGTTCTGCCAATATTTTCCTCTATGTATCTGATAATTTCAGGTCTAACATTCATGTCTTGATCCATTTGGAATTTACTTTTTTGTTTGGTGAACTATAGAGGTTCAGTTTTCTTCTTCTGTGTGTTTCAACCCAATTATTCCAACACCATTTGTTTAAGAGATTCTCCTTTCCCCATTTAGTGATCTGGGCACCTTTGTCAAAGATGAGATGTTCACAGGTGTTCTCCAGGGATTTTTATTTTCTCCAGGGTTATCATTGGGGCTCGGTGCTTGCCTTACAAATCCACTGATCCAGGAGGATTTTTCCCATTTGGTTGCCCTTGTTGTTTATTATTGTTATAGTTATTATTGTTGTTGTTGTTGATGCCGTTGTTGTTGGATAGGACAGAGAGAAATAGAGAAATGGAAACAGGAGGGGAAGACAGAGATGAGGAGAGAAAGACACACCTGGGAGAGAGACCGATAGACACCTGCAGACCTGCTTCTCCACTTGTGAAGATTTTTTCTTTTTTCAACATTTTTTGTATTTATTTTATTTATTTATTCCCTTTGTTGCCCTTGTTGTTTTATTGTTGTAATTATTATTGTTGTTGTCATTGTTGGATAGGACAGAGAGAAATGGAGAGAGGAGGGAAAGACAGAGAGGAGGAGAGAAAGATAGACACCTGCAGACCTGCTTCACCGCCTGTGAAGCAACTCCCCTGTAGGTGGGGAGCTGGGGCTCGAACCGGGATCCTTATGCCGGTCCTTGTGCTTTGCGCCACCTGCGCTTAACCCTCTGCTCTACAGCCCGACTCCCCTTGTGAAGCTTTTTTCCCCTGCAGGTGGGAACCCGGGGCTTGAACCCAGGTTCTCGGACACTGTGGTGTGTGCTTGTATCCAGGTGCACAATCACCTGGCCCCCGATTTATTCTTTAGAATCTCTTTATGGGGGATTCATGGTTCCCAGTCAGCAGCGTGCTGTACAGTACAATAGTTTGTACCTGCAGGACATTTCCCACTGTCCACATAACCGCTCACCCCCACGAGGTCCTCCGTCATGTTCCAGGGCCTGACCCTCCACCCCAGGGACTTTGACACTGGGACAAAGGGCCTATCTCCACTTGCTCCGACGTCTCCCAGCACTGGGGCCGGGGCTCCTCAGCCTCCCTTGACCTGCCGGCTTCCCACCTGCCCCTTCAGGTCTTTGGCAGAGCCCAGCACCTTTGCTGACAGAAACCAGCTCCAAGGCCTCTCGTGGTTCATGGTGGGCCGGGGGGGGGGGGGCTCAGAGGGGCGCCGACGCCCCTTTTGCATCAGCTTCTTTCATTTTATTTTATCGTCATTATTTTCCCCAGAGCCCTGCTCAGCTCTGGCTTC
The DNA here is from genome assembly GCF_950295315.1 of Erinaceus europaeus. Taxonomy (NCBI): domain Eukaryota; kingdom Metazoa; phylum Chordata; class Mammalia; order Eulipotyphla; family Erinaceidae; genus Erinaceus; species Erinaceus europaeus. The sequence goes on from NC_080163.1 coordinate 919,768, forward strand.
TGGTGGTGCAGGGGATAGAAGCTGGGACCCGGGAGCCTCAGGCAGGAGAGTCTGTTTGCAGAAGCCCTGTGCTGCCTGCCCCACTGGCACCAGCTTCTTGTACCGCGGAATAAAGCCAAAAGCCCGGTGTGAGAGAGCAAGACGGGCAGGCAGCTCCCTGCAGACAGACGCCCCAGATGCAGGGCCTCTCCCGCTCAGATCCGACACCTGCTCCTAACACGGGACTGGGCCGGCTCCCCCTGACCTCCTGACTCAGGTTGCGACCTCTGTGCCCGCCAGCACTGGTGCCTCCGACCCGGGTGCTGCCCTCAAGTCAGCACAGCCGCCTCCAGGAGCCGCAGCAGAGCCGCCTGGAGGACTCGCATCCTTCTGGGACCAGGGGGATGTGCGAGCAAAGAAGCCCGCCCCCCACCTGCTCGGCCCGCCCACTGCGCTCTGCCACGCCCACTCGGACAGCCCCTCCCATCAATTCTTTCCCCGCCCACTCCGTCAGCCCCACCCATCACATCATGGACCCCTACCAGGACAGCCTCGCCCACTGCGCTCTGCCCCGCCCACTCGGACAGCCCCTCCCATCAATTCTTCCCCGCCCACTCAGTCAGCCCCACCCATCACATCATGGACCCCTACCAGGACAGCCCCGCCCACTGCACTCTGCCCTGTCCACTCCGTCAGCCCTGCCAATCAGACTCTGCCCCACCCAGCCAGTCAGCCCTGCCCACTGCAGTCTACCCCGTCCACCTGCTCAGCCTCACCCACTTCCAGCTACCCAACCACCAGGTCAAATCCTCCCACAGCACTCTACCCCATCTACCAGGTCAGCCCCTCCCACCGCACTCTTTTCCGCCCACCCGGTCAGCTCCACCCATGCACTCTTCCCTGCCCACCAGTTCACCCCCTCCCACTGCACTCTGCCCTGCCCACGTGCTCAGCCATGCCTACTGCACTTTGCCCAACTGCCAGGTAAGCCTCTTCGACCACACTCTAACACACCCACTAGTCAGAACAGCCCACTGCACTTGCCCCATCCACCACACCAGACCTTCCCACTGCACTGTGCCCTGCCCACCAGGTCAGAACCGCCCACTGCAATATGCCCCATCCACCTGGTCAGCCCCACCCACCCGGTCAGCCCCTCCCACCCGGTCAGCCCCTCCCGCACACTCTGCCCCACCCACCAGGTCAGCTCCTCCCACCGCACCTTGCCACGCCCACCAGGTCAGCCCCGCCCACCACACTGTACCACGCCCACCAGGTCAGCCCCGCCCACCGCACTCAGCCCCGCCACAATATGCTTACCAACAATGGGCATGATTTTCTGCCCCCTTGTGGACACCATGCGGAATGCAGCTAATAGAGAAACTTCAAGACTCTTCATACATTCATAGATATGATGTCATTTAAATCAAGCAGAAGGGCAACTGGAGGTGCACCTGGTTAGATGCACACACTGCCATGGGCAAGAACCCGGGTTTGAGCACCTGGTACCCATTTGCAGAGGGAAATCTTTGCGACAGGTGGAGTAGGGCTGCAGGTGACTCTCTCCCTCTATATATCTCGCTTCCTCTCAATTTCTGGCTGTCTCTTTAAAATAAATAAATAAATAAATAAATAAATAAATAAATAAAATAGAAAAGAAAGAAAATTCAGTGGACAGAACCCGGGCCTACAGATCTGCACAAATGCAGAGCAGCTTCCTGGGCTGCGGTTCTGCTGCCGTCTGGTGGACACGGAGGGGAAAGCGCCCGTGCAGGGAGCTCATCACACTCACAGAAAGGATGACAGCGCCCGCCAGACAGGCTGACGGAATCCTGAAATAGCGAGTGGTTTGTGCTTAACAGTAAGTAAAGCGAGTCCATTTTTATTTAAATAGCATGCAATATCAGCAACCAAGCAACAACTTATTTTTATTTGAAAGAGATTATCTTTTAAAAAACTATATTTTTTAGAATCTTATTTTAAAAAGTATTTTATTTATTTTTGATTTTTGAGAGAGATGCAGAGAAAGACACAGAGAGAAACACCAGAGAACTGCTCAGCTCTGGTTTATGGTGGTGCGTGGGATTGAACGTGGGGCTTTGGAGCCTCAGGCATGACAGTCTCTTTGTATAAACACTATGCTATCTACCCTGCCTCTTTTATGTAAATATTAAATCTTATTTCCTTAAGTGGACTGTTGCTGCATGTGAGGGGCACTACAACCCCTCCTCTCACGGTGACCTTACTTGGCTCTCCTTCCTTCTGTTTTATGTCAGGACAGAGAGCCGCTGAGAGGGGAGGGAGACAGTGCACAGGAGCCAGAGGAGCAGCGCTGCCATCCGGCCTCCCTGGGACTCAGGTCCTGAGCTGAGTGTCCGTGTGTCCTCGGCGCTCTCCAGCTCTGACGGCCCCCGGTGGAGGCTCTTCACCCCGGTGTGGGGAGACGTGCACCTGGTGCACCTGTAACCTGCACTTGCTGTGGGTTCAGGGACCCATCGCGACAGGACAGCACCTGCAGGGGCAGCCTCTCCAAAGGGAGAGACACCTGCAGCCCTGCTCCACCGCCCGTGAACCTCCCTGCCAGTGGGGCCCAGGGGCTTCTACCCGGCTCCTCGCCCAGGGCACTGTAGGCACGTAGCCAGGGGCCCGGTGCTACCCCTCCCCCGGCTTTAAAGGCTCTTGACAAGCTGTTGGCCGCCCGTCCTCTCCCGCTGATTCTGCGGCGTCCACACGCGGCAGCACCAGGTCGGGTGTCGGCAGCTGCCTGTGGCCTCCGGGGCTCCGCTCTGCCCGGGGCTGCGCCGGGGAACCGCACGGACTGAGCCAGACGCTCCGGTGCTGCCGTGCGTCCAGGGACGGGCTTTTCACTCTGTTCTGCTGAGCTGTGTTCGCACGGCGGGTCTCAGGCTCTTCGCGGGTCTGAAGATGGTGAGCGGCACGTGTCTCCTTTTATCCAGAGCGAGGGTGTGGATGGAGGCAGGAGGGAGGCGGAGGCAGGCAGAGGAGAGGCCTCCGGGAGCTGCCGCGCACCTGGACTCTCAGCTCAGGTGTGCGGGGCACAGGCCGAGATCTGCACCCACGGCCTCGCGACCCTTGTGGACACCCGCAGAAGGTGAGGACGGGGCGTCAGTCCCCATGGAGTCTCAGATCAAGATGTAGAGACACAGATTTGAAGGGCCTCCAGGCGGCGACATGCCCCCGGCTCCCTGCTGCCACCAGGGGGCGGCTGGACTCTCCTGCCAGCCCTGTGACTCCACCTGCCAAGGGTGCTGCCCTCCACCAGCTCCAGGGACTGGAGACTCGCACATGCCCAGTGCTTGACTCTCACTGGCCAGTGATCTCCAGCTCCGCCCAGTGAGGGCAGGGCTCCTTGTTCCCATTGGCCTTTCATCTGGAGGACCGCCCAGAGGGGCCTCCCCGCACGCTCATTGGACAAGATCTGTAAAGTCCGCCTCTGAGCTCCCGTAGCTGATTGTCCTGTGACTGAACACGCCCCCAAAGCCCATATCAGGGCTCACATTGCTCAGGTTTCGTAAGGCCCGCCTACTGGTTGCTGTCTGTGCTCTGATGGGTCAGGACCTTATGGCAGGCCCACAATCCCTGCCAGCAATCTCACTGGCTACTGTCCTTAGGGCACACCCACAACAGCTACTGGCAATTTCACTGGCTACTACTGTCCTTAGGGCACGCCCTGGAAGGTCGTTCCTCCTGTTTTGTCATTGGTCATTCACTTGAGGACTGCCCACATGGCCTTCCCCACTTGCTCATTGGACAGGGTCTCAGAGGTCCACCCACAAGGCTCTTCCCCTGGACTGTTATTGGATAATTTCTCTAAACACACACACACACACACACACACACACACACACACACACACACACACACACACACACACACACACACACACACACACACACACACACACTTTGTGAGTCGTGTACAACTCACACATGAAAATGCGCTGTGTCCAAAGCCTGAGCGCTCCTCATTCCACAAGCTGCTAGACAACTTGGGTGCTTTGCTGCCGCCCTGTGGACACGCAGCAGAATGCAGCTGGCACAGAAATGACCAAGTCCCCTGGAGTCTTCCCCTTGTCACAGGACAGAAAGCCTAGGAAAAGGCAAACAGCCGACTGCCCGAGGGAAGAACCGGTGTTCTGTGCATCGCACGTGCAGTCCTCACATGAAAATGTGCTGTGGCTGACAAGTTAGCTTGTTTGGATACTGAAGGTGCTTTCTCATGGACACAACCCAGGTTCAAGCCCAGCCCCACCACCTGCGGGCGGCTTCAGTGCTGTGGCCCCGGCCCCAGTGTGTGTGTGTGTGTGTGTGTGTGTGTGTGTCTACCTGAGAAAACAATGCGGCCTGAAATGGGGAAGCCCCAGTGGTGGCCAAAAATAACAATGTGCTTCAAGTAGAATGGACTAGCAGATCATTCTTTAGGAACTTGGGTATCAAGTCACTAATTTTTTTTTCTGTTTCCAGGGTTATTGCTGGGGCTCATTGTCAGCACTAGGAATCCACTGCTCCTGACAGCAATTTTCATTATTATTATTGTCGTAGTTATTATTGTTGTTGTTATTGATGCCGTCGTTGTTGGATAGGACAGAGAGAAATGGAGAGAGGATGTGAAGACAGAGACACCTGCAGACCTGCTTCACTACCTGTGAAACTACTCCCCTGCAGGTGGGGATCTGGGGGTCGAACTGGGATCCTTATGACAGTTCTTGTATTTTGGTATGTGTGTTTAACCCACTGTGCTACTGCCCGACTCCCAAATCTCATTTTTTCTATTCATTTTTTTAAACCGAACTTCCCTTCTCTCTCGTTGTATATAAAATGGCCATCAGGAGCACTGGATTTGTTATTGGCACTAGAGCCCCAGAAATTATGTTGCAGGAAAAAAAGAAAGTAAAGAGAAAGGGAAGGGATGTCTGCCCAGTAATGCGGTGATATAAAGTTGCACTGAAAGTGATGAGGGAATGCCGCTGTGACTGTAGAAGCCACAAACAGGAAGTGTCCTGTCATTTTGCCAGGGAGAAGGAGTCAGTGAGAGCCAGCAAGGTGGGAGGGGAAACCCGGTTTGTCTTGGAGCAGAGGGGCCATGTCTGCCTGGTCATCTGGTATCACACTGGCTTGCCCCCACCCCAGCAGGCAGCTCCTAATATAGTCCAGGGGCCTCAGCACCTGCGGGCTCATCTTGTCTTCCAGGGTCTCCCTTCAGGTCAGCACCTGGATCCCCCGGGGGTCCCTCCTGCTGGTGGTGGCACCCTGGGTGCTCCTCTGGCTGTGCCGAGCCTCCCTCAGCAGGACCCCGAGGGCCAGCAGCACCAGGGCAGCCACGCCCATCCGGATCAGGTTCTCCACCCTGTGGTCCTGGGGCTGAGGGGCTGCCACTGTGGACACAGCAATGTGGTCTTTAAGGGGAGAGACTGGATTTGTGGACACAGAGGACATGGGGGTCTGGGGAGGTCATTGTCACCCAGGCCCTGACGTCACCCAGGCGTCACCTCCCCTGACATTATGAGACCCTCTGCCCAGCCCTGGCCCTGACCATCCTCACCATTTTCAGAGCTGGGCTTGTTCTGCATGGGGCTGGGTGGCTCAGCTGCTTTTGAGGTCAGGAAATGGGTGAGAGGGAGGATCAGGGGAGCCCAGGCTGTGTTCTGGATGCTGTGCTCCCTGTGCCTCCACTTGTCCTGCCACACTGTGCACAGACCAGATGAGCCTGTAACCCCCATGCTGTTCCTTCTGTCTCCCCATCCTGGTCACCTCTGTTCCTCGTGCTGGTCCCCTCTGTCTCCCAGTGCTGGTCCCCTCTGTCCCCCCACACTGGTCCCCTCTGTTCCCTCATGCTGGTCTCAATTGTCACCCATTCTGGTACCCACTATCACCCATGATGTTTCCCTCTGTCCTCCATTATGGTCCCCTTTGTCCCCTGTGCTGGTCTCCTCTGCCCCCATGCTGGTCTCCTCTGTCCCCCCAGGCTGGTTTTTCTGTCCCCTGTGCTGGCTCCCTCTGTCCCCCTGTGCTGGTCCCCTGTGTCCCCCATGCTGATCCCCTCTGTCTCTGCCATGCTGGTCCCATGTCCCCCATGCTGATCCCCTCTATCTCTTCCGTGGTGGTCCACTGTGTCCCCCATGCTGGTCCCTTCTGTCCCCCATGTTGGTCCCCTCTGCTCCCTCAGGACTTCTCTGTGCTCCCTCAGCTCCTGCTCACACCTGCCTCTACCTCATTTCACAAGACATTGACTCTAAGACTCAAAAAATCATAACAAGTTAATATTCACAATAAAGTAGTAATGTTTTCTGCTCCAGGAGGTGGTGCAGTGGATAGAGTACTGAACCCTCAGCATGAGGCCCTGAGTCCAATCCCCAGCAGCACATGTGCCAGAGTGATGTCTGGCTCTTTCTCTCTCTCCTATCTTTCTCACAAATAAATAAAATCTTTAGAAATCTGCACTTTTCATATTAATCCTCGCATAGGACTCAGTGTGGATGTGCAGCTGGTGAGAGCTGAGGACACAGGGCCCAGAGGCAGGATGTCACCATGGCAGTCTGCTGTGCTCTGGGGCTTGGTCCTCAACTACTGCTGCTCAGATACCTGGCAGAAACTGATGGCACATCAGGGGCCTCACCTGAGACCAGGAGCTACAGGGAGACACTGGCCTGGGACATCAGTTGGGGGGAACTGTCACTTGTGCTGTAGCACCTGTAGGTAGCCCCATGGGCTGGGGTCACAGGCTGGAAGAAGAACTCAGCCCAGAACCCCTGAGCTCAGAACTCTGACCTCAGATGCAGGGGTGGCTGGAGCACCCCCTCCTTGGACAGGAGAGAGTCCCTGGGGCTCTGTGACTGACAGCGCAGGGTCACCTTCTCTCCTGGGGTCAGAGAGGGCCGGGCTGCATTGAGAGGGAGGGGGTGTCAGCCAGCTGTCCTAGAGAGAGGAAAGGGTGAGGGCTGCTGCCCCCTTGCTCTGAACTCAGTCTCCAGGGCCTGTCTCTGAAGACCCTCCTCTCTGTCTCTGTCCCATCAGTCCTTCTCCTGCCCCATACCTGCCTCCCTCCCTGGGGAACCCACACCCCTCTCCTGCCATGACCCTGGGGCTCCCCCATTGCAGAGTCATCCAGACTGAGCCGCAGGCTCCTCATCCGCCACCATGATGTCCAAGGGCCTGCTGGGTACCAACCACAGGGAGGAGTGGCTGTGACCCCCATAGCACTGGTACCAGCCCCCATGGGAGGTTCTCACAGATCACAGGGGGAAGTGAGTCTGAGAGAGCCCAGCCTGGGTCATCTGGCCGGGGCACAGAGGGAGGCTGGAGTCTCCCTCCTGAGAAAGGGCAAGTTTGTCATAGGCCACAGCAGAGCTACACTGGAGGGTAAGTATATGTCCAGTGGCCATGACAGGGCCCTGCAGGCTTAGGAGGGAGGGCTTCCCAGATGCCCCTACAGAGACCAGCGGGAATTCAGGTGGCCCACTCTCCCCTGCCCTGACCCAGGACACTGCCCCACACCCTGTGTCTCACAAGGGAAACTCATGTCCCCTTGCCCAGCCTCCCTCCTGGGGCTCCCTTAAGAGCAAAGATCCCTGTAACCTGTGTGGGTCTTCAGACCATGAAGGGAGCAGGAGGGAACCCTTACCTGGGACCAGGAGCTCCAGTGGCTCACTGGGGGTTGGCCACACCTGGGGTCTGCTGCTGTAATAGCCATGGCATCTCAACGTCCCCCTGTGGTTGGGGTTCACAGGACCCACAGGAACAGGGTCTGGACTTGCCCACTGGGGTGTGGCTGTGTGTCCAGGGTCCAGGGGGACTTGTCTTCTCCTTGCTGAGTCAGAACCATCTTGTCAAACCCCTGCCCTGGGACACACTGGAGGGTCACGATCCCTCCTCGGGTCACCACAGGGTTCAGCAGGGTTGACAGGGTAGATTTTCTGTAGGATGCAAGGAGAGGAGGAGGCAGCATGGGAAATGAGGTCCCCCTGCTCCCCAGGGCTGGTATGATGGGGCCCCATGAAAGTAGTGCCCCTTCCTGAGGGAGAACCTGAGCTGGGACCTGTTGTTTGCTTCACCTTGGTTTGGCCTCCCCCCCACCTCTGGGAGACTGTGGTTTAGCCCCTGCTAGTTTCATGCTACTCCCTTCTCCCCGCCCCCTACCCATGTACTTCCTGAGTTCCTGCTGCAGCCGCAGGAGGAGAAGGATGCAGGACAGATCTGTGTGGTGATTAGTTTAGGAGTTCCTTTCTGCCGCCGAAGGAGAAAGACAAGAGAGCACATGTCTGCCCACTCGCTCGTGAATAAAGATTAAACTGTGTTCTCAGCTCAGTCATGTGTCTCTGGTCATCTCTGTTACCCGCCCGTGAAGCCAGCCCAGATAAAACAACAGGGACCCCTGAGTGAGTCTCACCTGTAACCACCAGCAGCTCCAGGGGGTCACTGGGCTCTGACCAGCCAGCAGGGCTGACACAGTAACAGGGGTATCTGCCTGCATGGAGATGTAGCATATTGGTGATGGAGAACTTGGCCTTGTCTCCGAGTTCCCGTGGCCTCTGTGTGTTCCAGGGTTCTGAGCTTCTGTCTTTATTGAGAGCACAGATCTGGGTCCCCAGAGTCCATTGACACCAGAGGGTCACAGAGCTCCCCCAGGGACCACAAGGCCTGGCTCAACCCAGAGGGTGGGTTTTGGGAGGGTCCCTGCAAAGAAATTAGAGATAGGGTCACAGCACCATCCCATTCCCAGACATCAGCTCTTAGCTCAGGACCCACCAGATTCACCCACCCAATATCTCAGATCTGCTCTCCTTATCAGGTCTGGGGTCCCCTGTCCCCAATGAGGGTCTGGTGAACCTGGGGACAGACTCACCTGCCTGCACACAGGCCCTGGGACCCAAACTCAGCCCTGGAAGAGAATCCCTGTGAGAGGGGTGTCCAGAGTCCTGAGCACCAGCCTCCCACATACAGCCCCTGAGTCCTGGGGCCCTGACCCAGCAGACCTGGCTGGGGGGTCCCTCCCAGACTGGGGTGTCCCCCCTGGTTCATCTCACCCAGGAAGATCAGGGCTGTGAGGCTGGGGGTCATGGCATGTCCTCCTCTAGCCCAGAGGCCCCTCTGAGAGCAGCAGTATGGACAGACACACAGTGTGTTCTCTCAGAGCTGGGCCTCCCTGTGACAAGGTTGTCACATCACCACACCCACAGGAAGGGGAACTGCCTCTACAGGAGCCTCACCCAAATTTTATAAGAGAGCAGCCAGCCCCAGTGCCTCTACCACAGGGTCCAATCCCTTCAGCTGACCCCCAGACCCCTGGAACCTCCCCTGGCCAGTGACCCCCACCCCCACCATCTGTGAGGGTTCACAGGGATGCTGTCTGCAGGCTCAGATCTGCAGACTAGGCTCCAAGGTCACTGTGCTGTCAGCTCAGGTCCCTGTGGCCTGGGCACCCAGGGGAGCCAGGCAGAGAGGGAAGGAAGCAGAGCCCAGAGCGTGGGCTTTCTCCCCACCACGTCTGCATGGACTTCTCTTTTTGGGCAGCTGACTCCTCCTCCCTCTGTGAGCATCCCGGGCCCTCCTGACCCTCAGACCCTGTCTCCTGGCAGAGCTCCCACCTCCTGTGCCCCTCTGCTTCCTCTTCAAGGATAGTGAGGGGCTGGGATTTCGCGTGAAGTGGCTGATTCTCAGACAAAGTTGGGTGTGGCTGCAAATCTGAGGTGTGGGTGCAGCCTCAGGGCAGGGCAGAAGGAAGGCAGACATCACATCCAGACTGTGGGAGGGAAGAACCAGTTTAATCCAGATCTCTCACAGCCCATGTTTCCTGATTCCAACAGCCTCACTGCTTTGTGTTCTCAGTGCCAGTTCCTGGGACTTGGGAATCCAGATGATCTTCCAGAACCTTCTGAACATGAGGCTTTGGCAGCCACCCTCATGTCTCAGTGCATGAATGTCCCCTGGTGGGGTCCCAGGGGTCACCAGGGTCAGGGAAGCAAAGGCATCCTGGGGAGAGTCCATCAAATGTCCCCGGGTGGTCAGAGCCCTGAGGTGCAGGGAAAGTGCACAATCCCCGGAGTCTGTCTTCTCCCAGGATTCCTCCCAGCTGGATCCTGGGCTCTTCCTGTGCTGGTGAATCGGGCTTGAAACAGAAGGACCCCAAGCACCACCAGGACCAAGGCGGCCATGGCCAAGTAGACAGCGTTCTCCACCGTGTGGTCTTGCCGGGCTAGCTTTGTGGGCGGGAGAGAGAGACGACCAGGGACTCATGGCTGAGTGGTATGCAATTTAGTCTTTATTCGTGTGGAACGCAGCACAATCTAAGCTATCTCTAATCACAATGCTGTCCTTATATATCCTGAGGCGGAAGTGTCAGGTCCGAAGAGGATGTACTATGATAGGGGGTGGTGAGAAAGAAAAAACGCATGAACCAGTGGGGATTAAACCAATGCCCTGGAGGCAGGATGGTGCTTAGTTAACAGTGGTTTATGTAAATAGACTGCAGCTTTAAGTGGGATCAAACCAATGCCCTGCAGGCATGGTGGTGCTTAGTTAAGGAGGATTAGAGACAGAGGCTTTAAGCCGGGGGGAGCTGGCATACTACCCAACATGGTCTGATGGGGCTGGAGGTGTTGGCGAGGTCACAGGGGTCAGAACAGCAGCTCCCTGGAGCTTGAGCCCACCTGGGATGCCCACCCTGCACAGGTGTTTCTGCTGAGGCCTGCGCCCATCTGAGGGCTGCTGCTCTCTCTCCCCTGGGACACAGGACAGGGGCCTCACCTGAGACCAGGAGCTTCAGGGGGGCACTGGGGAGGGACAGAAGGTGGGGGGCACTGCTGAGGGAGCTGTAGCACCTGTAGCTGCCCCCTGTCCTGTTGTATGCTTTACATTGGGTTGTTCTAGCTCTCCCCCTGCCAAGAAAATTGGTTCAGTCCTGCTAGTTTTGCGGGCCCGCTTGTCCCCACCCCGAAGGAACCCCGAGAGAGTTCCAGAGTTGGAGAGTTCCAGAGTTAGAGAGAGTGCTTGGCGCCGTCGTGGGGGAAAGAGGCAGCAGAGTTCCGTTTGGTGATTAGCTTGTGTTAGTTTATGAATCGTTGTTCCTGAATAAAGAAATACAGCTCCCCTGCCCAGCCGTATGTCTCTGGTCATCTCTGTTACCTGCTCGTGAAGCTAGCCCGGCCAGCTAGAGCCTCCGAATTTTAACAACAAATGGCGCCCAATACTCCTGTCTTTGTGATTAAAAAGCGCTTGGGAAAATGGCGCCTCCTTCAAGATCTCCATGCAGTAAATAAAACCATGCAGGTCTGGGGCTCCCCCCAAAGGGGTTTGCCTCTTGCTTCTGTAATTCCCACGGGAATTCCAATCATAGCTATTGATATACAAGATTGTTTTTTCTCTATCCCCTTGCATCCGCAAGATTGTGAACGTTTTGCCTTCTCTGTTCCGTCTATTAATAATGCCAGCCCTGCTGATAGATTTGAATGGGTGGTGCTGCCCCAGGGTATGGCCAATAGTCTTACTATTTGTCAGGAGGCTGTTAAATCTGCCCTTGTCCCATATATTCATAAGGGCCTTAATATTTTTCATTATACAGATGATATTTTAATATGGGGAAAATCAGATACAGATCTCTATGCCTTATGTGATTTTCTCATTCCTGCATTAAAGAAAAGCGGCCTTAATGTAGCCCCTGAGAAGATACAGCTAATCCCTCCAATATCCTTCCTAGGTTCAGAGATTTCTCTAACCCAAATTCGTCCCTTAAAACCTAATGTTACCTTCCCTTCTAACCTTACTCTTGCTTCTTTACAAAGTTTTCTAGGAAATTTAAATTGGCTTAGGCAGTATCTCTATCTGCCCACAAGCTTCCTCCAACCACTGTTTGACCTGTTGAAAGGAAACAAACAGCCCTCCTCAAAACGTAAGTTAACTCCCGAGGCCTCCTTGGCACTGGAAAGGGTTAAGCAGGCCCTCCAGGACATGCACCTTGTTCGATTCTCCCCCTCCTCTCTGGTAAACCTTCTAATCTTCAACTCCACCCCCACAGTAGTAGGGGCACTGTGGCAAGACCATGGGGTTCTCGATTGGCTTCACACGCCAGTAGGAGGAGCTCCAATACTCCTTACTGAGATAGACGCGTTAGCATTCATGGTTCGCCAAGGGAGAAATAGGTATGTGCAGGTCTTAGGGAAAGAACCGGATTTAATCATTCTGCCCTTTTCTCTCACAGATACAGAGTGGCTTATACGCCATCATTCCCGCTTTGCCATAAGCTTCGTGGGGTTTCCAGGACAAATAAATAACCATTTTCCTTCTAATAAATTGATAGCTTCTTTACCTCTTCTGCCTCTACTAGCACCTAAACTTTTCTCTCGGGATCCCATTCCCTCTGCTTCTACAATCTTTACTGATGGCGGAAAAAGGGGAGCTGCTGCCCTTATATATTACCCAGACAAACAATCTCCTAAACCTCTCTTTACTGAGCTTCCTGAGAATTCCCCTCAGTACAAAGAACTTTATGCTGTTTTCCTTGCACTAAAAGCTGTACCAGAATCCTTCAACCTTTTTTCTGACAGTGTGTATACTGTTAACTTACTTCCATGGCTTGCTCGTTCTTATGTGAAAATTGATGACAACCCACTTTCCCCTCTCTTGATTCAAATCGCCTCTATGCTCTCTTTTCGAACCCAACCACTGTATATTCAACACCTTCGTTCCCACAGCCCTCTTTCTGGTTCCCTGTCCGAAGGGAATGCCGCAGTTGACCGCCTTGCCTCCACAGGAACTTTCCCAGTCTCTGTCTCTGATCCTGCTAATTTTCATTCTCTAACCCATGTTAATCTTAAAGGCCTTCGAGCTCGATTCCCTGATGTTCCTGTACCACAGTTAAAACATATCCTCACTACATGCTCTTCTTGTGCAAGTCTCATAAAGACACCTGCTATCCAGACCCTTGGGGTTAACCCCCGAGGTTTAAAAGCTAATGCTATTTGGCAAATTGATGTCACCCACATACCAAACTTTGGCAAACAAAAATATGTGTTTGTCTCAATTGATACCTTTTCTAAATTTATGTGGGCTACAGCTCAGACAGGAGAAAGTGCTAAAAAGCTTGTAAGCCATATGCTCTCTTGTTTTGCTGTTATGGGGGTCCCATTATTTTTGAAAACAGACAATTCAGCTATTTACAAGCAAACAATTTAAAGATTTTTGTTCCCTCTGGAATATTACTCATACCACGGGTATTCCACAGGGACAAGGCATTGTCGAGAGGGCCCATCAAACTCTGAAGGCTCAACTAAATAAAGATAAAGGAGGAACATATCCCCCCAATATCCAGTTAGCAAAAGCCTTAACTACGTTAAATCTCTTTAATATTTACAATAACTCGGCCTTACCCCCTATTATTCTTCACTGGAAAACACCATCTACCCTCCCATCTATTAAGGTCAAATTGAGAGACCCACTCGATAAAATTTGGAAAGGGCCTGACCCATTATTGACCATGGGAAGGGGTTTCGCATGCATTTTCCCTCAAAATTTCTCTAAACCTGTGTGGGTTCCTGCCCGCCATGTCCGACAATACCCGCAGGATGGCGCTGTTATTCCTGAAGAACAAGAAATACTACAAGAGGACCAGATGCAGGATACATCCCAGGACCCGTAATACGACATGGCAGAACCTACAAAATCTGGCTCACAGAGACCTCTCTCCTACCCTTTCCCTGTATGTCTTATGCTATAACGCCAGTTGTTTTTGTAAGTGAGTGTGTGAATGAAAAAAAAAATTTTTTTTTTTGCATGACCCATCTGCTCAGAGTACTCTAAAAGGTAATTGGCTTTATATAAAAATGCTGGACGCAGCCAAAGTTTCTGGAGACGTCCAGAAACATTCCAAATTTTTTTTTCTTTCTCCCTCTTTTGATTTTTATATATAGTTTTGGTATATATGTAAGTGTTTAGTCTTAAACTGTGTGACTAATGACAGATATAAATTTGTTTTTAAATAATGTGTTTTTATAACAAAAGTTCTTTTTCCTCCAGTTTGTTATAACTAAATGTTTATGGGTACGTCTCAAGTTTGGTAACACTAACTTAACGGTCAAAAGTGAAACCCTACAGCTACACTTTTACCAGACAAGGTAAAAATTAATTTGTTAAGATAACTTACTATTTAGGTAAAAGTCTAAATGTTCAACGTGACTATTCATTCCCAAAACTAAACTATATAAATTTTATATACAGGACACCTTTGAAGGGCCCCCAAAGGTGCCCTGTAAACTATCTTGTGGAAATTAATCCACAACAGATCTGGCATCAATCTGGCACTGTAAATGTTAAAATCATTGTCACGAATATGCGTTAACTGTCTAAGCAATTTGAGTATGTTTAAAATACATATTTTAGCTAAAGTTGGTCTCAAGATCCTTCGGTAGAGGCTGCTACAGGAGGTCACATTAGATGACCTTCAAATAAAATCATAAAGAGATTTTAAACCAATTATAATCATCGAGGTATCAACTATAACAAACCTATAACTTGTTACAAGTTCAGATTAACCACGAGAAGCAGATTGTTTGTGTTTCTTTCACAGGAATCCCAGAAAAACCATCTGAACCCCTGCACACCCTGACGTCACCCACTAGATGGCACGACTACCGTGGCACACCCCCCAAAACCCTAGATGTCACTCAACGCGATCTGAAGAACCTGATACACAGTCTCCAAGGACAGAACTTTCTTCATGCCTGGTTGCCGTTCCTGCTTCTGACCTGCCTGTCACGTGTTGGCGGTTCCAGCTAGCTATCTACAAAAGAGCAACATTCCAGCGGCTGACCTCCCTCAATTCTAGCGGCTGACCTCCCTCATGCAGCGTCGCATCCCCTGCCAATTCTTCCCCTAGCCATCTACTTCAGACTGAGACTTGTATCGGACTTTCTGACATAGCCTATATACATTTTACACAATTTTGAAGCAGCTTATTTCCCTTCACGCTGCTGGTTTTTCATAGACTGATCCTGAGTAATTCATAGACTTTACAGACTGTTGCCTTGAGGACTATACAATGCCAAATAGCCCCTCTGTTTGGTGGGTCATGCCCTCCCGCCTCCCCCTCTTTATGTACCCTTGCCCTTTCCCCACCGCAAGCAGGGAATGTTCCTTTACACTCCAATCCTTCCCTTCACACCACACTGGCTTTTACTACTCCCCTACTTGTCCCTTCCTATTTTGTTATATCATTTAGGCTTATGCCCAAAAGGTTTCTGCCCCATGATAGTCTTTTACAGACTTTGTACATCTTATGCAATTACTAGATAGAAAGATAGAAAAGATGTAGAGATATTGTGAAGAGATGGTTGAGCAGGCTGCGCTTAAACCTATGAGATGAGTCTCTCCAGGTAAGTCTCTCTCTCTAAAGAGGGGTTGAGCACAAGAGGACGCATAAATATCACAAGGTTCACAGCCATTTAAGCCTTCCCTCCTCCAGAGAAAGTCCTACATCTTCCCACCTGAGCACGGCATTCCTCTAAAACATTTAAGCCTGCTCCATTCCATTTTTCTTTACTGTGTCCATTTAGATATAAAGGGATAGGAGGAGATGTTGCTGAGGAGTTATTCTGATGCAGTCTCCACCCCCAGGTTTTACTACGCCATGCGAAATCCTAGCAGTGCCCCCTTCAACCAATCCTGGCCCCACACGTCACCCCTGGTTGTCGCCCAATAAAAACCCCCCTGACCACCCCCCTCTCTGGGCTCTCAGCTCCCCCTCTCTCAGATCTCGCCCCCTGCTCTCCCCCCATGGTCAGGTAGTGGGGACGGCCATTGCCGGCTGGCTCCACGTGGTCTGAACCAACCCCCCATCCTATAATAAAGATTTGTGTACCCCTTTGCTCTGGACGTCCACTCTCTTCTCCACGGTGCAGCCCAACACCAGACCGCCACAACAACACTGTCCCTGGGTCATGGCACTGAAGGTGAAGTTGGCCTGATAGGGCACAGCTTTGTACAATAGCCACTGAAACTGAGGGGGAGCAGGGGACCCCTCCTTGGACAACCAGAAGATGTTAGCAGGGATGTCAGAGTGGCACTGCAGGGTCATGTCCCCTCTCCAGGGCACCCAGGGCCCCGGCAGGGCTGACAGGGTGGGCCTGCTGTGTGTACCTGGGGGAGGTTTGTGGGGTCACAGCAGCCCCCACCCCAGAGACCCTGTCTGGGGCCCCCATCCTCCAGGGACCCTGCTGTGGCCCTCCCAGACCCCACTCCTCTGGGGTCCCTCCTCTACTCCCCCTGCTACCTGTACCAGCCTCCTCCCAGCACCCCTCTCTGCACCTTCACCCATGGGTAGGGAGGCCCAGCACCCTGGGGGGCTCCTCACCCACCACGAGGAGGTCCAGGGGGTCACTAGGAGCTGACCACACGTGGGCCAGGCTGTGTCTCCCGAGACACCGGTACCGGCCCCCATGGGAGCTGTTGACGGGGCCCAGGGGGAAGTCAGGGCTACGCTGCCCATCCAGCCGCTCTGGGCCCCAGGGATCTTCTTCCCTGGTCAGGCAGAATGTGACAAAGCGGCCTGGGAGCGACACTGCAGGGTCAGGCTGTCCCCAGTCACTACCAGCTGGAATGGCTGGGCCACCAGGGAGGGCGCCTCCAACACCCCTGGGGACAGACAGACACATGGAACTCACCTCAGGCACTAGAGGCTCAGGGTCCTCACTGCTCCCCAGGCTGCTCTGCAACTCTGACCCCCGGACATCACCCCCAACTATCCCTGAGGCCCACTGGGCACATGGTTAAGGGGTCACCCCCCATCCCTGGGCCTACTGACACATGGTTTAGGGCGTCAAGGGCACCTGGAGGGACAGAACAAGCAGGGTCCCTCACCTGTAACCTTGAGATGCAGGGGGTCGTTGGGCTCTGACCACTGCTGGGAGTAGGAGCTAGAGGAGCCGTAGCACCTGTAGGTGCCCCCGTGGGAGGCATTCACGGGGCCCACAGGGAAGAGGACCTGGGGTCTCCCAGGGGAGGGTCGCTGTTCCATGTGGAGGGGCGGGTCAGCGCCCCCCTCCTTCAGAAGGTGGAAAGTGCCCGATGCTGTCTCTGAGCTGCAGGAGAGGGTCACCCTCCCTCCTGCCTCCACCACAGGGCTCGGGTGGGCTGAGAGGGAGGGTGGGGGGAACACTCCTGAGGGAGAAGAGGAGCTGTGTTAGGGGGCCGTCACCCCAACACCCCAGGCTGCACTGTGGGCTGAGGCCCCTGAGCCCACACTCTGCTCCTCTCCTGTGAGGAGGAGCCCCCGTGGGGAGGGTCCCAGGTTCCCTCTCAACTGTCACCACCAGGGCCAGGGGCTCGCTGCGCTCTGAGGAGGAGTTGCAGTTGAGGGGGCCACACCGGTACAGCCCCCCATAATGTGAGACTACAGGCTCAAAGACGAACCGGTCTTGTTTGAGGATTCCTGCAGGACATCACTCTCCCAGTCCACAAAGACGTTCCCTTTATACAAACGGAGGCCACCAGCCTGCAGGGACCCTCACACCACAGGGTCAACCAGCTCCCCTTGGGGACCATCGCACCTGGCTCTGCCCAGATGGAGGGTTTGGAGAGGGTCCCTGTGGAGGAGTCAGAGCTGAGAGTCAGGGCTGCCTCTGCCTCAGTTTCCCCAGCTGTCCTCTGGCTCCTCCCACAAGGGAACCTCCCCACCCACACTGTGCCCATTTCCCTGGGTTTCTGGGCTGAGGCTGAGGAGTGGGGGCTCACCTGCCTGGACCTGGTCCCACAGCCCCCAACACAGCCCAGGAAGAGAGTCCCTGTGAGACCCTCACCCACCCACCCATCACACACAGCAGCTCCAGGCCTAGTCTGGGCCCTGAGCCTGGGGTCCCCTCTGGGCTGAGAACACCCCCTACCAGAAGGCCTGCCCCCACTGAGCCCTGAGTCAGGGGTCCCTCAGGGACAGGACCTGGGAGGGAGGGGACCCCTCCTCTGTCCCCAAGCTCACCCAGGCAGAGAAGGGCAGTGAGGGTCCAGCTGGGGCTGCCTCCCATGGTCCCCAGGGTGCAGAGCTGGGGAGGCCCAGGGCTGGCAGGGTAGCACCACAATGTGAGAAGTTCTGTGTTCATGTGGAAATCAGGGTTCCTCATTCTTGTCCTCACAGGAAGGGGAAGGGCCTCTCGGGGTCCCAGTCTCTCCCCGGAGGCCCAGACTATGGACAGAGGCTCTGGGTCCTAAAAGTAGACCTGTCTGTCACTAGATCCACAGGATCATCCAGCACCTCAGGGATGTCCCGGTGTCCCTGTGAGAGGCCCTTGTCCCAGTCACTGGAACGCAACTCCCCTGTGGGGAGGGAGCCCCTCTGTCCCAGGGGGCCACGTCTTGGCCCTGCTCCCTCCGGGGGCTCTAGTGCTTCCAGCTGTGTTTCTCTGGGTCAGTCCTGCCAGGTGCATTGAGCTCCGGGATGTGCATGTGTGTGGGTGGTGACCAGATGGGGAGACATCAGCACTGGTGTCTTCAAGGTTTATTCAGGCTGATCCTCCTCCTCCTCCTCTCTCTCTCTCAACTTCTCTATTTCACTTTCTCTCTTTGCATTCTAAGATTCCACCACCAAACCTGATCTCATTTAATTGTTTACTTTTTGTTTTTGAATTGTGATTAATAGTACATTAGAAATTATAGGATTTTAGCCAATGGACCACAAAAAAGGGGAGCAAGAATAGCTGTGCTTATATCTGTCATGATAGACTTTAAAATAAATAAAATTTTAAAAGATAGGGATGGACATTACTTAGTGCTCAGAGGATCAGTCAATCAAGAGGACTTAGTGATTATCAACATCTATGCCCCCAAGGAGAGGCCATCTACTACTACTAAACATCTACTCAAAGAGCTACAGCATCATATTATCAGCAACACAGTCAGAGTAGGGGACTTCAACACCCCACTCTCTCAACTTGACAGATCACCCAGGCAGAAAATCAAGAAAGAAACAAGGGAGCTAAATGAAGAGATAGAGAAACTAGCACTATTGGACATTATCAGAGTAAGGATGGTGATTTTACCATTTTTGATAACTCACGAATCCCAATTAGAGACAAGAATACACCTGCCCAAAGGAAAAAATAAATGCCATGCATTTACCTGAAGCAAATTCCAATAGATAGACTGGAGACCATGGTGAGAGCTGGCAGGCTCCAGGTGATCCAGGTGGGCTAGCACTTTTGTATGTGCATGGGCACATGTCTGCACATGTCTCCCCAAAGGCGTTGTCCTTTTTATTTATTACTGACTGGATAGAGTCAAACGAAGGTTGATGGAGGAGATAGACTGGAGAGAGCAAGAGAGAGACAGCTGCAGCCCAGCCTCATTACTCATGAAGCTTTCCCCCTGAAGCTGGGGACCAGGGGCTTGAACCTTAGTCTTTCTGCATTGCATGTGTGTGTTCAACCGGGTGCACAACCACCAGCCCCCTCTTCAAGGACTGTATCAGTCATTTAGTAGTTCACCTGAGCATGTGATTTTAGAACCTCATTCCCACTGCACCCACCACCAGAGTTCTGTGCCCTCAACCCCCACCCAGTGACAACCTCCAAACTTCTCCCAAATCTTAGAGACACTTAACCTAGTCCTGTGTGTTTCTTCTCTGCGAGCTCAGGTGTTCCTGTTCTCTCGGTCCCACATATGAGCAAAACCACCTGATAGTGGGCTTTCACCTTGCTGACCTCACTGCAGAATCACCTCCACTACTGTCCATTTTATATGAAGGACTCATGATTCTATTTTCAACTTGCTGGGAAGTCTCCCACTGAGTGTGTATCCATAACTTTCTCCAGTCACCTGTCACTGGGCATGTAAGCTGCTTGCACTTCTTGGCTGACGTGAGTATCACAACTCTGAACGTGGGTTTCATGTGTCCCCTTGAATTGACATTTCCATGTCATCTAGAGACATGAGTACCATGGTGTTGCTGGAGCTCAAGGTCTTTCCATCTGCACAGGATTAAGGATGCTCTGTGCTGTTTGCCATGGAAGCTGCACCAATGTGGACCCAGGCGTGTGGCAGGGTCTCTCTGTCCACATCCGCCAATTCCTGTTGTCTCCTGACTTGTTAGTGGTCTACCTTCTTACTGGTGTGAGGTGTAGTGGTGCTCAAGAGGTTCATAATAGCTTCTGGCCATGAACACTTTCTACATTTTATGTATTTATTGGGATGTTTGCATAAAGACATAAATTGGGGGAGATTGAGAGGGAGAGAGAAGGCAACACCTGCAGTCCTGCTCCACTACTCATTGTGGGATTATGTGAAATTTGGTAGAGCTTAGAGAAGCTCCCCCCCATCCTCGGATGGAAGTCTGGAAAGACACCCCACTTGTTAGCCTCTCTCCTTATAGAGATGAGCCAAGAGGTAAAAGTCTCCCAGACTTAGTTTCTCCTTGTTAGACTCTCAAGCTTACAGAAATCCTACAGGCCTCTTATGCTTAGTTTCTCCCTGCTAGCAGGCCACATGGCTGCCTACTTTGAGGTTCATTCAAAGTTCATATAGTCACTCGAAGTTCACACATCCACTACACCTTTATATCACATAGTAGAACACACTCTATCATACACCTCAAACACCAGTTAGAGTAACCCCAAAAAACTCCATTTCCCTATGCCCTGTGATATCTATGATTTACAAAAATCACTGTTTTTCTTTCTCTACCTCACCTTACTGGTTTAAGCCCTATGCTTCTCTCCAATGCCTTTGGATAGTCAACTTGCCTGCACCATGGAGATTAATTGTCTTGACCTTTATGTGTCACATCAATACTTGTCATGCCAGCCCCCACCATAGGGGCAAGCTGACCTTTAAGAAACCTGTAATTTCTGATGTATTTGAAGAATGTTCTTTGTTAACTTTCTATATATACTCAAACCCACCTTCCAATAAATGAGTGTTTGTACCAAAATGCTCCCCGACTTTTTCTGAATCAGTGTGAGGGAAGAGCAGCAGGCTTACCTCCTGGCTGGAGCCACCCCACGTGAGCCCCAACAACTCATGAAGTTTTCCTCCTATAAATGGGGGCCTGCGACCTGAACCGGGAACCTTGAGCACTGGACTGTGTGTGCTGAGCTAGATGCATCACCTCCCAGCTGTCCATGAATACTCTGTCCTGCAAAGCTATCTATCAAACATGAAAGAGTATACATGTGTTTGTTTGTGTATAAATATCAGATCCACAGCAAGCTAAGGGAGTTTTCCATTACCAGAACTCCATGACAAGCACTATGGAAAGGAATGTGACAGAAAAACATGAAGGCACATTTAACTCTCAACTAAGTGAAATACAGAAACACAGAGCCACAAACAAAACCCTAGAAATGTAAGGCAATGATGAAAGAAGAAAGAGGGCAGATGGCTAGCAGTGTTTGAATCCCGCAGTGCATTTCGTCATCCCAGGTCTCCTGTGGATGAGGCTCCCATGTGTCAGAGTCTTGGTCTCATGTTCAGGAGCTCTCTGCTGCTCTTCCTGAGGGGGTTGGCCTGTTACCTCGTCTGTGGCTGGGCCTCCTTGCGGCTTGGATGCTTTCTATTGCCAAAGGCACTGTGTTCAGCACTTAGGTTCTAAAGGGTGTCCTGGGTCAGCTCCAGTACTTGTTGCCTCTGTGGCTCTTAGTTGCAGTCGTGAGTGGGGTCCTGTCATGGCTGAAGGCTGCTGCAGTCTGGCGCTGGCTGGGGTGCTAAGTCTTAGCTGAGTCTTGCTCCCTGACCTCTTCCCTGCACCACATGCAAGTCCACCATTTTCCAGCTGTGACGCTGTTTCTTGACCAGGAGTCCAGAGTGCTGATGGAGGCTATCATGACTTGTCATTTCACTGCTTGTGGTTCAGAGGAGAACAGCTCCCCAAGTCTACTTTCCTGTGGCTTCAGCCTGAAGTATACTGCACATGCACTTCAAGACCAAAGACTTTGGAGTGTGTGTGTGTGTGTGTTAGAGAGAGAGAAAACAAGAGAACATTTGAAAGTTCTCAGACATCTGCTAATAACTAACATCCTTTTCCTGCCTAAATGAAAAGCTGAATAAGAACAGGTCCCAAACATCTTCATTAATACTCTAAATACTCATCATTATACTCTAAATACTCATCAGTAATACTCTAAATACTCATCTGCAACCACATATGAGACCAAGGAGGCTTCCTGACAGCACATGTTACCTCTTACCGGTGACGTTGTATCAGGAAACTGTCAGAAAGACAGAACACTGTCTGGATATCAGAAAAGACTTTAAGGAACTGCAGAATTGTTGGGGCTCACGGAGGGGTGTCTCTCAGCCTGGAGGTAAGCTTACCGAGGCTCTATCACCAGCTCAAGGGACTGAATGATAAAGAAAGAGACTCGGGGTGGATTCTGGTATGAACAAACTCATTCATTGGGGAGTGAGTTTTGGTTAATATAGAAAGTTAAAAAAAAGAACATTTTTCACATACGTCAGAATTCACAGGTTTCCTTGAGGTCAGCTTGCCCCTTATGGTAGGGGTTGGTATAACAAGAGTTGATGTGATACATAAAGGTCATAACAATCTGTCCCCTGATGCAGGCATTTAATTATCCAAAGGCATTTGAGAGAATAATAGGGGTTGAACCAGTAAGATGAGGTAGAGAAGGAAGAACTAAGCTTTAAGGACATCAAAAGGGCTCCAGGAAATAAGATTATGGGGGCTTTTCACTTGTCCGGTGTTAGGAGTGTGTGACAGGATATGTTCTTCCTTTGTGATCAAAAGGTGAAGTGGAATGAGTCAAGTTTTAGTGAGTGAATCCTAAATCAGGCAACCATTTGGCTGACAGCAGAGGGAACTAAGTGAGAGAGGGTGTAGGATTTTTGTGAATTTGGGAGTCTTACATAGGGCAAGCTAAGTGTGATAGATTTTTCCCTTTTGGCTTATCTCTATGGAGAGAGGCTAACAAGAGGGGTGTCTTTTCAGACCTCCATCCATGAAGATAGGGGGAGCTCCCCTAAGCTCTACCAAACTTCCACATAGTCCCACACTGAATGTTCTTTGTGTTTTCTGAGGCTAGAGGCAGACACCATGTTGGTGCCAGGACTCTGGAGCCAGGCTGGCAGAGTCCCGGTTAATCTGTGACAGAACTTGGAGATAGAGATTACTACAGGAGCTGGGGAGCAGCACAGGGGTTATGTAAAAGATTCTCATGCTTGAGCGTCTAAGGTGGCATGTTCAATCCACCATACCACTTTTTAAAGATATTTCTTTATTTAGTTTCCCTTTTGTTGCCTTTGTTGTTTTATTGTTATAATTATTATTGTTGTTATTGATGTCATTGTTGTTGGATAGGACAGAGAGAAATGGAGAGAGGAGGAGAATACAGAGAGAGGGAGAGAAAGATAAACACCTGCAGTCGTGCTTCACCACCTGTGAAATGACTGCCCTACAGGTAGGGAGCCAGGGACTTGAACCAGGATCCTTACTCTGGCTGTTACACTTCATGCCACATTCGCTTCTTCTTCTAGCATTTGCCCTTCTTCCGTAGCCAGTCAACAGTGTCAGGTTGAGCCTGATGTAAAGTTTCGAGACCTCCTTTGAATCTGGAGAGGTGGCAGTTGTTGACTATGTGGGTCATTGTCTGTAGCCATAGGGGCAGTTCGGGTCGTCTCTGGCTCCCCAGCGATGGAATATAGCGGCACACTGGCCATGGCCTGTTTGATAGTGATTGAGGAGGGCCCAATCATAACGTGCTAGGTCAAAGCCGGGTTGACGCTTGCAGGGGTCTGTGATGAGGTGTTTGTTCTTTACCTCAGCTGACTGTCAACTCTGTTTCCAAGAGTCTGGAACAGAGAAGTTCAGTGTAGGCGTAGGGGACCAGATTGGGTGATGAGACGTCAAGCGTTAGACAGGGTGGGCAAAGATATCCGCGTATATTGGCAGGTCCCGTCGAGCATAGATGTGGGAAATGAACTTAGATGATGCTGCATCCTGACGAATATCTGGCGGGGTGATGTTGCTAAGAACTGGCAGCCGTGGAACCGGGGTGGAACGGATGGTTCCAGAAATTATCCTCATGGAGGAATATAATTTGGAATCGACCAAGTGGACATGGGGGCTACAGAAGCATACTGGGGCACAGTATTCTGCAGTGGAGTAGCATGATGCCAGAGATGATGATTGTAGTGTGGAAGTGCTCGTGCCCCATGAGGAGCTGGCCAGTCTTGCAATGATGTTATTCCTCGCGCCCACCTTTGCTGCAGTTTTTATGAGATGTTCATGAAATGACAGTGCGATTGAGAGTAACGCCAAGATAGACTGGCTGGGCTTCATGCCGGATTCTCGTATCACCAAGCTGCATATTAAGCTCACGCGAGGCTGAGGCATGGTGTAGATGGAAAACAGATGATACCGTTTTTGCAGTGCTAGGGATTAGTCGCCATTTTTTACAGTAATCAGATATCAGAGACATGTCTTTCATGAGTGTTTCCTCGAGGATGTCGAACTTTGATGCCTGAGTTGCACAGCAGATATCATCGGCATAGATGAACTTCCTTGAAGAAGTTTCTGGGAGGTCATTGATGTAAATATTAAATAGCGTAGGAGCCAGAACAGAGCCCTGGGGGAGGCCACTTGAGACAAGTCTCCATCTGCTAGACTTGTCACACAGATGCACCTGGAATCTTCTGTTTTGGAGAAGAAACTATATAGTGTTGGCCACCCATGGAGGCAGGCATCTTAAGATCTTGACTAGGAGACCATGGTGCCAGACCGTGTCATAGGCTGCTGTGAGATCAACAAAGACAGCACCCGTCTTTAAATTCTTCTGGAATCCATTTTCATCGTAAGTTGAGAGGGCCAGGGCTTGTTCACAGGTAGATCTTCCTGGGCGGAAACCAGCTTGGGCGGGTGATAGGAATTTCTCTGTAAGATGAGAAATACGTGACAGAAGCAGTCTCTCAAGGAGTTTGTAACACACGGAGAGGAGAGAAATTGGTCTATAGCTGGTGGCCAGTGTTGGGTCTTTCTTTGGTTTCAAAACCACTATAATCTTTGCACGATGCCAAACTTTGGGCATAGACTCAGATTCCAAGATGTGGGACAGGAATGAAGCGAGCGGGACCCAGGTTAAGAATGAGTTCTGGGGTGATGTTATCATAGCCAGCAGCTGTTCCAGGTTTAACCCTCTTCAAAGCGTCTTCCAGTTCAGACAGTGTAAAGGGAGAGAGTTTTGGAGATGGACAAGATAACTGGAAGTGGGATGACCACTCATGGGAAATTTCTCTTTTCCAGACTGGGTCGATCTTAGCACGTCCAACTTGAGTTAGGTGACTGGCCACTGAGTTTGGAGATTCGGGAGGATGGGAGATGGGAGGGGGTTGGCTACCAGCACCCAGTCAGTGAAGAAGCTTCCAGGCCTTCCTACTTGAGTGGATGAAGTTCAGACTTTCTGTGAGTTGTTGCCAGTGGGCTTGGCGTGCTGCATCCAGGGAGGCAATGAGATGGTCAGCCACATCTGGGTCGCCCGACTCATCATACTGCTTTAGTAGTTGCTCGCATTCAGCATGAAGACAAGGCGTATAGTTAGCACATCTCCCACGAGGAATGGCTTGGGAAGCTGCTTTGAAGATGGCTTGGCGGAAGCGCCTGTAGGAATCTTCAGAGGGGATAGAGTTAATTGGAATTGCAGGAATAGATTTGTTGGTAAGATCACTGAACAGATGCCAGTTTGCTTTCTGAAAGTTCCATCTTAGTTTCTCCGAGCACAGAATCAGTGGGTGCTGGAGATCAATGTGGATGATAGCTGGGCGGTGATGACTGTGCGGGAAGATCTTGAGAACTTGTCTCGTAGCGGGAAAGGCTTGGCCGTTGACTGTGCTAATCCAGCACAGGTTAGGTGACGAGTCTTTATTCCATCTAGCACTGTGAAAAGAGCCTGGCTGTTTGGGATCGTATAATAGGGAGAGGTCATTCGCTGAAGCCCAGTCGGCTAAGATAGAGCCATCAGCACGAGTGGAGGAATATCCCCAGTCTTGGTGATGACTATTAAAGTCTGCAACGTAAACGGCTGGGTGATTCGGGCTAGGCAGGACCTCATTATCCCATGAGGCACTAGGAGGCTTATATACGTTGATGAGCTGAATAGTTCCAATAGTAATGGAGTCGTAGAAGGTCGAAGAGGCCGTACGGTAAACGTCCGCAAGACACGATTTGGCATAGATGGCTTGGCCGTGTTTAGGATGGAGATTATAGCATATTAAATTGTTAATATAATTAACAATTGTTAAATTGTTAATATAGCATATTAACTTTTTAAATTGTTAAATTGTTAATATAGCATATTAACTTTTCTCTCCACCTTCTCTGAATCTCATCCTGTTCCCACCCTACTGGGCTAGTATATTTATAAGGACAAGATTGTAGTTTTAGTTTAGCTTAGCTTGGTATAGATTGCGCTGTATCCTGCATGAATAAAGAGATACTGCGTACAACCCAGCCATGAGTCCCGGGTCGTCTGTCTCCCATCAGTGAAGCTCAGCCCGACATCCCTGGTCAGAAACAAGCCAATTCAGGCCAGTGTGAATAGTGGATTGAATGGCACTGAGACAGGGACCTCATCACACACCATATCCCATGGTTAAAACAAGAAGAAACATTGCAGAAATTAACCAGGACAAAAGTCCAGACAGAATCTTCCTAAGTGTTTTGAGTACAGGACTCAAACACTAATTGACCTATTAGTCACAGGAGTGAGAAAAGAGTTTGAAAATAGCATCATCAGAAATGAGGAAACAGCACATGAGACTCTGAAAGAAAACACTATCTGGAGGTAATTGGAGAGATGGAAGCTGAAATAGCTGAGCTAAGATCACAGCTAGCTGAACAAGCTAAGACAGTATCATAACAGGGTAACAAAATAACTGAGCTACAGAAAACAACAGAGGGGAGAGAGAAGAGAATAAGTGAGACAGGAAATAGAATTAGCAAGACTGAGGATGAATTAGAGAAAACTAAGAAAGGAAGAAATCTCAAAAAGAGATTGAGAGTTACTTAAAACTACAACAGAGACCTATGGGATGACTTCAGATGAAATAATATGCTCATTATTGGCTGGCCAGAGGAAGAAAGAGAGGGAGGGGAAGAAAGCATTCTTCAGGACATAATAGCTGAGAACTCCTGTAGTCTAGACAACATCAAAGACGTAAAGGTTCAAGAAGCTCAGAGTCCCAGATGGAATAAACCCAGACTTAAAGACAACAAGATACCCAAAACACCAAGACACATCATATTTAGAATGGAAAGAAATAAGGATAAAAAAGGATCTGAAGGCTGCAAGAGAAAATTAGAGTCACTTATAGAGGAAAACCCATAAGATTAGCAGCAGACTTCTCCACACAGACACTACAGGCCAGAAGAGAATGGCAACATACCTATCGAGTGCTCAATGAGAGAGGCTTTCAACCAAGACTACTGTATCCTGCTAGACTGTCATTCAGACTAGATGGAGGCATAAAAACCTTTTCAGACACGCAAAAGCTGGAAGAATCAACTATCACCAAGCCTACCCTGCAAGAAGTTCTGATATTTCTCCTATAAACAATCAGATCACAGTGGTCTGGGAGGTGGTGCAATGGATAAAGCACTGGCTTCTCAACCATGAGTTTCTGAATTCAATCCCCAGCAGCACATGTACCAGAGTGATGCCTCGTTTTTCTCTTCCTGCCTATCTTTGTCATAAATAAATAAATTCTTAAAGAAAAGATCAATAAAGTTTGAAAAAAACCAGACCACAAATATACCATAAATCAGGACACTCTAAAATTTTGGAATAATTTTATGGAATTGATGGAAATAAATATAATGGAATGGCATTAAAGTATCTTCATTCTATAATATCAATTAATGTCAATGGCCTGAATTCACCTATTTTAAATAAGGCTTTTTATTATTTATTTTCCCTTTGGTTGCCCTTGTTGTTTCTATTATTGTTGTAGTTATTATTGTTGTTGTTGATGTCCTCACTGTTGGATAGGACAAAGAGAAATGGAGAGGGGAGGGGAAGACAGAGAGGGGGAGAGAAAGGGAAACACCTGCAGACCTGCTTCACCGCCTGTAAAGCGACTCACCTGCAGGTGGAGAGCTGCGTGTTCAAATCAGGATTCTTATTCTGGTCTTTGCGGTTTGCACCACCTTCGCTTAACCCACTGTGCTACTGCCCAGCCTCTGTATTCACCTATTAAAAGGCATAGATTAGGAAGATGAATCAGAAAACACAACCCAATCTTATGTACTCTGCAGGAATGTAATGTAACTCAACAAGACAAACACAGACTCAACGTGAAAGGATGGAAAACTACCATAGAAGAGAGTGGACCATAAAAAAGGAGCAGGAACAAGTATTCTGAATCTGAAATGATAGGCCTTAAAGCAAGTACACATTTAGAACATAGGGGTGGACAACTACTTAAGGCTCAGAGGGTCAATCAATCAAGATGTCTTAATGATTATTAACATGCAGAGCACCCAAGGAGAGGCCATATAAATACATCAAACATCTACTGAAAAGGCTACAACAATAAATTAACAGCAACACAGTAATAGTGTGGGATTTCGACACCCTTGGATATTAGACAAGAAACTATCAAATACTTAGAGAAAAATATTGCATAACTCTTTACCATCTAAATTTTAAAGGCACCCTCAATGACACAAATCCAATTAAAAAATGAAATAAAAAAGTTGAACCATAAACACAAAGCAGACTTGGACTGGGTCTGGTGTATTGCACCAAAGTAAAGGACTCTAGGGTAGGCGGTTAGGCAGAACTTGAAAAACAAGCTCAGAGGGGAAAACTCTAAGCAGAACTTGGACTGGAGTTGGTGTATTGCACCAAAGTAAGATTCTGGGGTGGGGGAGGTTTCAGGTCCTGGAACGTGATGGCAGAGGAGGACCTATGGAGGTGGTATTACTGTGTAGCAATGTTAAGAATATACAAACGATTGTATGTTCCTGTGTAAACTATTAATCCCCCAATAAAGAAATTTAAAAAACAAACAAAGAAACAAACAAGCAAACAAAAAATCCTGGGGTGTGGAAAGACAGCATAATTCTTCTGCAAAAAACTTTCATGCTTGAGGTTCTGAGGTCCCAGGCTTAATCCCCAGCACCACCATCAACCAAACTTAGAAAAATAAAATCCTTCTCAACTTTAGTATTAGAGAGACACAGATGAGGAGTTCTTGGTCCTGTCGTCTGTCCCTTGGGCAGGCTCTATAATGCCCTGCTTCTCTCAACACAGCTATCCCTGAGTGACCCTTCCTCTGCTGTGAGGGTTCAGTTCCACTGGACTCTCTCAAACTTCTCTTTTGCATTTAGACTTTGCCTCTGTGTCACTTCCACAGCAGCCCCTCCTTCACCAAGAGCTGCAAACATCTCTCTCCCGCCTGAGTTGTGAGCTCACTGGGACATCACCTGGCCTCAGCTTCCTGTGGGGACTCTGTGGGTCTCTGCGAAGGTCAGCTGTGAGCACTGCTCTGTGAGGTCACTCTTGGGGGCCACAGCCCAGCTGACTCCTGAGCACCAGGAGTCTGTCAGGAGCCCACGAGACTAAGAGGAGGCAGAGAGCATGACAGGGTCAGCTGGCCTGGGTGCTGGGGAAGGCCAGGGTCCCCTCCCAGGACAGATCAAATCTGTCAGAGCCCAGAGCAGATCCACAGAGGAAGGTCAGCATCTGTCCAGGGGCCAAACAGGGCCCTACAGGCTCAGGAGGGAGGGCTTACCAGATGCCCCTCAGTGACCAGTGGGCACTCAGGGCAGCCCACACTCTCCTTCCCTGACCCAGGCATTGTGCCACACTCTGTGTCTCTCACTGGGGTACCTGAATTCTCCTCTCCCAGCCTCCCTCCTGGGGCTCCCCTGACACCAATACCCCAATAAATTTTTGGGAACCTCAGACTATGAATGGGGCAGGAGGGGACCCTCACCTGAGACCAGGAGCTCCAGGGGCTCACTGGGGGGTGACCACACCTGGGGTCTGTCACTGTAATAGCCATGGCATCTGAAGGTCCCCCTGTGGTTGGGGGGGGGTCACAGGGTCCACACGGAACAGGGCCTGGACCTGCCCACTGTGGTGTGGCTGTGTGTCTAGGGTCCTGGGGGACGTGTCTTCTCCTTGCTGAGTCAGAACCATCCTGTCAAATCTCTGCCCTGAGGCACACTGGAGGGTCACGGTCCCTCCTGGGCTCACCACAGGGCTCGGCAGAGCTGACAGGGAGGGTTTGCTGTAGGATCCTAGGAGAGGAGGTGGCAGCATTGGAAATGGGGTTCCCGCTACTCCCCAGGACTGGTGTGATTGGGACCCCTACAGGGCAGACCCCCTTCCTGGGGAAGAGCCTGATCTGGGGCTCCTGAGTGAGTCTCACCTGAAACCACCACCAGCTCCAGGGGGTCACTGAGCTCTGACCAGTCAGAGGAGATGAGATAGAGACACCTGTATATCCCTGCTTGTTGCTCTGCCAAGTAGGTGGCAGAGAACTTGGCCTTGTGACTGGGTGTCCGCGTGATCTCTATGACCCAGGGTGCTGGGCTTTGCTCTTTATTCAGATGGAACTCCTGGGCCCCCAGAGTCCTCTGACACCAGAGGGTCACAGGGCTCCCCCAGGGGACCACAGGGCCTGGCTCAGCCCAGAGGGTGGGTTTGGGGAGGGTTCCTGGAAGGAAATCAGAGGTGGGGTCACAGTACAGTTCCACCTCCAGGCCCCAGCTCTCCGGCCCCCGCCCTCCCCGATATACCCCCACTAGATGTGGGCCCACTAGAGGCCTCCAAAGGGCCTCTAGTCCCCAGTCCCCAATGAGGGCCCCAGGAGCCTGGGGACAGACTCACCTGCCTGAACACAGGTCCTGGGGCCCACACTCAGCCCTGGAAGAGAGTGCCTGTGAGAGGGGTGTCCTGAGTCCTGAGCACAAGTCTCTCCCCCCACAACCCCTGAGTCCTGGGGCCCTGACCCAGCAGGCCTAGATGTGGGGTCTCTTCCAGACTGGGGTGTCCCCCCTGGTCATCTCACCCAGGCAGAGCAGGGCTGTGAGGGTGGGGGTCATGGTGTGTCCTCCTCTGGGCCCAGTGGCCCCTCTGAGAGCAGCAGAATTGACAGACACACAGTGTGTTATCTCAGGGCTGGGCCTCCCTGTCACAAGGTTGTCATGTCAGCACCCCCACAGAAAGGGGGAACTGCCCCCCACAGGAGGCTCAGTCTCAGTTACTAAGAGAGCAGCCAGCCCAGTGCCTTCCTGAGGGGACCTTGATGAGCAGGGACCAGACCATGTCCTATCAGGACTCATCCACAGGGTCCATTCTCATAAGATGATCCCACACACTCTGGACTCATGGGCAGTGCTAGGTGTGAGGGGACTCAGGGCTGTTGCCTGTAGGCTCAGATCAGCAGACTTGATTCCCAGGTCACTGTGCTGTCAGCTTGGGTCCCTGTGGTCTGGGCACCCAGGGGAACCAGGCAGAGAGGGAAGGAAGCAGAGCCCAGAGTGTGGGCTTTCTCCCTACCACACCTGCATGGACTTGTCTGTTTTGGACAGCAGTCTCCTCCTCCCTCTATGAGCATCCTGGGCCATATTGCCCCTCAGGCCCCGTCTCCTTGCAGAGCTTCCTTCTGTCATGTGGGAGGTAAGAACCGGTTTAATCCAGATCTCCCACAGCTCATGTTTCCTGATGCCAACAGCCTCACTGCTCTGTGTTCTCAGTGACAGTTCCCAGGACTTGGGACCCAAATGATCTTCCAGAAACGTCTGAACATGAGGCTTTGGCAACCACCCTCAGGGCTCAGTGCAGGACTGTCCTGTGGTGGGGTCCTGGGGGCCTCCGAGGTCAGGGAAGCAGAGGAAACCTGGGGAGAGTCCATCCAAAGTCCCCGGGTGCTCAGGGCCCTGAGGTGCAGAGCAAGTGCACAGTCCCTGGTGTTTGTCCTCCCCTGGGCCTCCCACAGCTGAGTCTTGGGTTCTTCATGGGCTGGTGAGTCAGGCCTGGAATAGAAGGACCTGGAGTGCCACCATTCTGTTCTGCTGAGCTGTGTTCACATGCGGGTCTCAGGTTCTTCTAGGGTCTGAAGATGGTGAGCGGCATGTGTCTACTTTTATCCAGAGCAAGCAGGGTGCCAGAGTGCGCAGGTATGGATGGAGGCAGGAGGGAGGCAGAGGAAGGCAGAGGAGAGGCCTCTGAGAGCTGCCGCCTCACCTGGACTCTCAGCTCAGGTGAGGGGGGCACAGGTCGATCTCTGCACTCGTGTGGGTTCACAACCCTTTGTGGACATGCTGCAGAAGGCGCCCAAGGACGGGGCGTTAGTCCCCATGGAGTCTCAGATCAAGATGTAGAGCCACAGAGTTGAAGGGCTCCCAGGTGGCGAGATGCCCCCTGGCTCCCTGCTGCCACCAGGGGACAGCTGAACTCTCCTGCCAGCCCTGTGACTCCCTTGCTGCCCTCCACCAGGTGCCAGGGAATGGAGACTCGCCCATGCCCTGTGGTATTCTCTCATTGGCCAGAGCTATCCAGCTTCACCCAGTGAGGGCAGCGCTCCTTGTTCCCACTGGCCTGCCTTCCAGAGGACATCCCAGAGGGGCACACTGGACAAGGTCTGTAAGGTCTGCCTCCAAACTCCCTTGTTGATTGGCCTGTGACTGTAAACATGCCTCAAAAGGCCATATCTCGACTCACATTTGTTGGTCTGCTTCAAATTCTGCTTCTAAGACTGCCAGGATAGCCTGAGGGTGCTTCTTCCTTAGCAAGTGCTCTCTGGGTTGGAGAGAACTCAACTGGAGTCAACCTAGGATGCTGCGTGGGAGAGGGATCAGGTACTTGTGATGAGCTAGCATCGCAGGAGAGAGACTCTGGGACTCTTGGAGCCGGAAGGCAATCCCAAGTGTGTTTACTTCAGAAGAGCAGCTGTATTTATACTCGCCAAGTAGGGTGGAAACAGGGTGTGAGGTAGAGAGGGCGGAGCAAAAAGAGAGTGGTGGAAATCAGGGTGTGACTGGGAGAGGGGGCTGAGCAAAAAGACAGTTTGAACCATGGGGGATTAAACCAATGCCCTGCAAGCAGGGCGGTTCTCTGGTTATGTAAATAGATCGCAGAGTTAAGCAGGGGGAAGCTGGCATACTTCCCAACATCTCCCCCTTTCTTTTAAACTAATGGCCATAGTATCAGAAGTGTGGGGTGAACAGAAACCTATATCATAGAGGCATTTTCAAAAGAAATGGCACAAGACATGGAGGAAAAAGTAAGAGAGCAGCAAGAACCAGTGTGATGCCAAGGGGAGGTGTGAGGGGATGTTTCCTACCTCAAAGGGCAGTGCCTATCAGGCGAAAGGGCGTTTCTCGCCTCTGTGGGCATCTCTTGCCTCTGGGGGCATTTCCTGCCTGAAAGGGCATTTCCTGACTCTGTGGGCATCTCTTGCCTCTGGAGGCGTTTCATGCCTCAAAGGGCATTTCCTGACTCTGGGGGCAGGACCTAGTAAGGAGGGGGGTTTCCTGCCTCTGTGGGCAGGGCCTGAAAGGTAGGGGGCGTTGCCTATAGAGTCCCAAGGCGGCTGGCTGCAAAGTCTATAGATTGCTGAGGTCAGTCTTTACAGCAGCGTAAAAGGAAGCTGCTGTAAAGTTGTATAAAGTGTCCACGAGGTGTACCAGTAAGTCCCATAGACATGTCAGTCCAAAGCAGATGACCACGGAAGAAATGCCAGGGGATGAAATGCTGCATGTCTGTCTTTATGGGGAAGGTCAGCCACTGGAATTCCAATTTTCTCTCAAGAGTGAGCTTTGGAGTTTGTTAATCTGTTTCTTCAGGTCGTACCAGGTCACATCATTGATTTATGCGGGGGGATGCTGTAGTCATGCCATCTTGTGGGTGATGTCAGAGAACAGGGGTCCAAATGGATTTCCAGGGATTCGATTTGAGCAGATGGTTTTTCATGTGATACTTGACAGCTGTAAGTCACTTAATTGTGAAGCAAAATTTGTAGCAGATTAGAAGTTTACTATAATTGATAACTCCATTATAATTGGTTTAAGTACCTTTATAATTTTGGAAGTCTTTTATAGTATGATTTCAAGGTTGTTTAAACAGTATAAGCTCAATAGAAGAACCATGGTTAGAAGCCTCAGGCATGAGAATCATTAGCATAATCATAGCACTATACATCCTGCCCATACTCATACAGTTTTCAAGATTAAACGTTTTATATTTATACCAAGATGTAAAAAAATCAAAAGAGGAAAAACAATTTTTTGGACTGTTTCTGGATTCTCTAGAAATCATGGCTGCATCCAGCATTTTAAAAAATATTTTATTTTATTTATTTATTCCCTTTTGTTGCCCTTGTTGTTTTATTGTTGTAGTTATTATTGTTGTTGTCGTTGTTGGATAGGACAGAGAGAAATGGAGAGAGGAGGGGAAGGCAGAGAGGAGGAGAGAAAGATAGACACCTGCAGACCTGCTTCACCGCCTGTGAAGCGACTCCCCTGCAGGTGGGGAGCTGGGGTTTGAACCGGGGTCCTTATGCCGGTCCTTGTGCTTTGTGCCACCTGTGCTTAACCCGCTGTGCTACAGCCCGACTCCCCAGCATTTTTTAAAAGTCAATTAAATTTCAGAATACTCACAGCAAAATGGACCATACAAAAATTCAGTCATTCAAATCACTTTCTTACGAAACACAACTTGAACCAGATTATTAGATTCCACTATGTCGTATCATGAGTCCCCCGTAGGGAGTCCTAGCTTAAAAAGCTCCTCAAAATTCCATTTAGGGTGCTTCTGACAGTTCCTGCAGGATTTCAGGCATCCATCCCCCAAAAAGTCTTCCCATAGAAGAAAGAATTGAATGAGGAGGGTAGAACTAACCATGTGTCTCCATTCTTGGGGATTGCCAGGGTACTCGAGAATGCTCTTCAAGTTAGGGTAGTCCTTCTCCATGGGAAACATGCTAGAGTGAGTCCAGAAAGTCCCAGGGGAAATCTCCGTGCATCTCCCAAGCTCTAGGATCACAGTCATAAGGAACCAAAGTTCCCTACAAGTAATCCCATTGGCCAGTGTCCATAGGCCCCTCCCAGGAGAGTCAAGTCCTATCGATCAAGTGTTTTGCTGCCACCTTGTGGACACGCAGCAGAATGCAGTTGGCACAGAAATGACCAAGTCCCCTGGAGTCTTCCCCTTGTCACAGGAGAGAAAGCCTAGGAAAAGGCAAAGAGCCAGCGGCCCCGAGGGAAGAACCAGTGTTCTGTGCATCGCATGTGCAGTCCACACATGAAAATGCGCTATGGCTTGCAAGTTAGCTTGTTTGGATACTGAAGGTGCTTTCTCATGGACACAACCCAGGTTCAAGCCTAGCCCCACCACCTGCGGGCGGCTTCAGTGCTGTGGCCCCAACTCCAGTGTGTGTGTGTGTGTGTGTGTGTGTGTGTGTGTGTCTACCTGAGAAAACAATGCGGCCTGAAATGGGGAAGCCCCAGTGTAGGCCAAAAATAAAACTGTACTTCAAATAAAATGGACTAGGAGATCATTCTATAGGAACTTGTGTCTCAAGTTACTTTTTTTTTCCTTGCTGCCAGGTTACTGCTGGGGCTCAGCGTCGGCACTAGGAATCCGCTGATCCTGATAGCCATTTTCAGTATTATTATTATTATTTTTAAATTGTATTCAATGGGACAGAGAGAAATTGAGAAGGGAGGGGTAGATAAATAGAGAGAGAGAGCCTAACACCTGTTGACCTGCTTCACTGCATGTGAAGAGACCCCTGGCAGGTGGTTAGAGCAGGAAGCCCAGGTCTTCACGTGGCTCCTTGCACTTAGCACTATATCAGCTTAACCGAGTGCATCACTGTCAGCCCCCTCAGTTTTACATTTGAAGTAAAAATCACGAACATTCTAGGAAAATGTTTAATTTCCTAGCAATGGAAAGTTTTGGGAACTAAAAGACACTGCTAATTTTGAGACATCTGGGAAGA
This sequence comes from Erinaceus europaeus, assembly GCF_950295315.1. Taxonomy (NCBI): domain Eukaryota; kingdom Metazoa; phylum Chordata; class Mammalia; order Eulipotyphla; family Erinaceidae; genus Erinaceus; species Erinaceus europaeus. The sequence goes on from NC_080163.1 coordinate 955,701, forward strand.
AGAAACTGCTCCTCATGGTATTTCTGGAGAAGCCAGATGGGCAAAATCCAGGAGACATTTTTACAAGTCACAAACAAGAAGAAAGCACAGGGAGACCCAACTTAGGCCACGTCATACAGGCAGAAGTCTATCAAGTGGAGGCTGCTCCAGGGATGCCCTGGATGTCCATGTCCACGGAAACTGAGATTTCTGTGGAGTGAAGGGAAATGCAGGAACATCAAACTCCATTAGATCAGAAGAAAGCAGGCGACCCTTTTGCCATGATGGATGAAATGAATGGTTTTATTTAAAAGATAAATGCCAGGGAAAGAATGGAGTCTGATTTTTACGCTGAGAGAACCTGCTCCATGCATATGCAAGGAGCCTGTGAAAAAGGAATCAGGAGAATGTGGTGATTCTGAATAAGATCAATCACATGCTCAGCAGTCCCCAAGTTCACCACCACAACCCACAGTGTGCTTTTGGGGAATTATGCTCAGGATCCTGCAAACAAACACCAAGTCAGCCCTGTCTCTGCTGCTGGAAACGCCCCTGCTGGACCAGGAGGTGGGGTGCAGGTCCGGCTGAGTCACTGGTGGCACCTGCGGCTGCGCTGCCACCCTCTCTCCAGCCTCCTCAGGAAGTTGCCATTTGGGCTCGACATGGAGGAGAGAGAGAGGAGATCCAGAGCTGAGAAGGGACACAATTCTTTATTCGCGAGGGCACCTCAGAGTTGGGTAAGAGCGCAGTAGTTGGGGCCACGTGGAGCTAGCAAAAATGGCCGCCTCCTGCTAAGTGCAGCCTCCTTCCCTTGTGTCCAGTCACCGAGGTGAAAAGCGGGCAAGAGAGTGAAGGGCGGAATAAGAAGGGATTTTATGGGAGAAAGTCGGGACATGATTAGTTAGGAAACAAGGCACTTGGGGATAGGATAATGGGGAGGGGAGGAGTAACCAAAGCACTCCAACTAATGCGGGGAATTGACAATGCCCTGAGAGGACAACATGGCATATGTGACTGAATCTGCACAATTTCCTGGCATCTCCCCCTTTCCTTTTCCCTAATGGCCACAGTATAGTAAATTTAGAGTGGATCAGGCTTAAATGTTTTTTAAGGAATGCCATGCTCAGTTGGGAAGATGTAGGATGTTTTTGTGGGGGGAGGGAAGACTTACATGGCTGACAACCTTGTGAGATTTATATGTCCCCCCTGTGCTCAACCCCTCTGTAGAGAGAGAGACTTATCTGGAGGGACTCATCTCATAGGTTAAGCTCTGCCAGGCTCCATCATCTCCCCACAATATTTCTACATCTTTCCCTATCTTTCTATCTGGTCATTGCATTAAGATGGGTCAATGTCTATAAAAGACTCCATCTGTGACAGAGGAATAGTAGTGTAGGGGTGCACAGAAACCTATTGGGCATAAACCTGAATGCTATAACAAAACAGAAAGGAACAAGTAGGGGAGCAGTAAGAGCCAGTGTGATACCAAGGCAAGGCTGTTGGGCAGGGAGGTGTTTCCTGTCTCTGGGGGTGTCTCCTGCATCTGGTAGCAGGGCCTAGTAATGAGGGAAGGGCATTTCCCACCTCAAAACATAGGACCTGCAAAGGGGAGGGCATGGCCTGATAATCGGAGGGGCTATTTGGCGTTGTATAGTACTGAAGGCAACAGGCTGCAAAGTCCATGAACTACTGTGGGTCAGTCTTTGAAAAACCAGCAGCGTGAAGGGAAGGAAGCTGCTGTAAAATTGTGTAAAGTGTCCAAAGGGTATACCAGCAAGTCCATTAGAAGTCTCAGTCCAAATTAGGCGACTAGAGGGAGAAATGCCAGGGGATGAAATGCTGCACGTCTATCTCTATGGGGAAGGTCAGCCACTGGAATTCTGCTTTTCTGTAGAAAGTGAGCTGGAACTGCCAAAACATGATAGGCAAAGCAGAAGCAGGAAAGGCAGATAGTGAGAAAGTCCTGTCCTTGGAGTCTGTGAATCAGGTTCTTCAGATTGTGTCAGGTCATATCATGAGTATCGGGGGGTGTGCCACTGTAGTTGTGCCACCTAGTGGGTGATGTCAGAGTGTGCAGGGGTCCAGATGGTTTTTCCAGGGACTCCTGTGAAAGAATCATAAACAATCTGCTTCCCATGGTTAGCAGGGCATCTGAATCAAATTTTTTTTATAGGAAAAGAGGTTTGGTGCCTTAGCCAACTGAATAGTGGGGGGATGTATTTCCCCTTATTTCTTACTTTACTTAATTGAGCCTAGGCGTTTGGCAGGCCTTCTCAACAACCATTTGTCTTTGGTGGTAGTATGGGATGTCTGTGGCACGGGTGATGTTATAAAGGGAAAAATCTTTAAATTGTTGGCTGACAAAGGCAGGCCTGTAGTGGCAAAATGAGACACACCAGTTAAGTGTAGAAAAATATGTTAATGTTGTTAATTCACATAAGTTCTACATGGATGTTGTTTAAATTCGGAGGCTCCAGCGTGTTGGGCTAGCTTCACGGGCGGGTAACAGAGACTCAAGGACACACGGCTGGGCAGGGAAGCTGTATTTCTTTATTCAGGAACAACGATTCATAAAATAAACCAAACTAATCACCAAACAGAACTCTGCTGCCTCTTTTCCCCGCAGCGGCGCCAAGCACTCTACAACTCTGCCACTCTCTCACTCTCCAACTCTGGAACTCTCCAACTCTCTCGGGGTTCCTTGGGGCAGGGACAAGCGGGCCCGCAAAACTAGCAGGACTGAACCAATTTTCTTGGCAGGGGGAGAGCTAGAACAACCCTATATACAGCATACAATAATTCCCCTTTTTCTTTTTAACTAAATGACTACTGTATCAGGGGTGTGGGGTTAACAGAAACCTATATCGTACAAGCATTTTTAAAAAAGAAACTGGCACAAACATGGAGAAACATGTAAGCAAATAACAAGAACCAGTGTGCTGCCAAGGGAAGGCCTGAGGGGGCCATTGTTTTGTCTCCTTGGGCAAAACTTTATCAGCTTAAAAAATTTCCTGCTTCTGGGGGGCATACTTGTCTCGACGGACATTTGCATGGGGGCAGGGAACAGTCTAGAGTTCCAAAGGCAGCTGGCTGTAATTTACTTACTATGAAACAAAACTTGTTATTAGCATAACCATAGCGCAATCTAACGTTTCTAATAGAGAAGGAATTTGAGGCTTTTACATATCAACAACGTCTTTTTAACCTTTTGTTACCCCCATTTAAGATGGAGATGCAACCTAGGTGTGCGCAGGAAAGAAAACCTCAGGCATGAGAATAATTAGCATAGCCATTGTGCGTTCTACCATTTCTAATAGAGAAGGTAATCGAGAGTTTTACATATCAACAAGTCTATTTAACCTTTTGTTACACCCACTTGAGATGGAGACACACCTTAGGTGTGCGCAGGTCTTGTTTAGACCAACTTAGTTAAAATATATTGATTGTTAACTAATTTTTACCTCAGACTTTAAATGAAAGTTAATTTTATCTTTATGAGAATTATGTTGAAAACCTTTTTCATTTAACTTTGCCTAGTAAGAATTTAGCCTTAAAGTTATATTTTTAACCTTAAAGTTATTGTTTACCAAACTTTAAACATACACATAAACATGGTCATTAATACACAAGGAGAGAAACCTTTGTTACGAAGACATGTCATTTCAAACACGAATTTAGATATGTATTGTCTTAGTTGTTGGGGGGGTCACCATCTGGAGGTGGCCTCTTGCGCAGCTCCACTGTTAGGAATTTTAGGTTGTGATCTCTGGATGAATCTCTGTGTACTCCAGCTTGTCTGCCTTCAGACCGGGGCTGAGGATCTCGTCCAGGGTGCTCAGTTTTGGCAGGGAGCCTGGGGGGGTCCGGGAGGTCCGGGATCTGTATAGAATTCATATCCCTAGGGCGGGCGGGCCAGTCTTGTAGAAGGCACAGGCCAAGGTGCCCAGGGGTGGCAGCCATGATAGGCCACCGTGGCCCTGCCCCATGGCCCTGTCATATATGCTGCCCTGCTCGCAGTGGCCGAGCAGCGTGGAGGGATCCCGCGCCTAGTGCCCTGCACCACGCGGTGGAGAGCTGGCTCCTGTGGGCTGGCCTGCATGCTGGCATTGGGCTCCTGTGTGCTGGCATCGAGTTCCTGTGTGTTGGCATCGGGCTCCTGTGTGCTGGCGTCGGCCTCTTGCGGGCTGCTGGGCTGCGGGGCTGCGGGTGTGCTGTGTGGGGTTGTCCGGGCGCAGCCAGCTGGTTGGCTGCTCCACCAAGTGGAAACTGCAGCTCCGCGCCTAACCTCTTCCCGACTCCGCTGGCTGTTCTGAGTTCGCCCGAGCGAGTGGAAACCACAGAGTGGCCCAGAGATAAATGTTCCAGAAACAGCAAAACAGTCTCGTGAAGAAAGAGCAGAGGCCTTTGGAGATATCTTCACAAGCAGAAGTGAAGGCCATAGTACATAGGTAGCCAAATTGTCTTCACTTATCTGAGAGATGCGCAGGTCAGGTCCACGTGGGCGCCATTTGTTGTTTAAATTTGGAGGCTCCAGTGTGTTGGGTTAGCTTCACGGGTGGGTAACAGAGACTCAAGGACACATGGCTGGGCAGGGAAGCTGTATTTCTTTATTCAGGAACAACGATTCATAAAGTAAACCAAACTAATCACCAAACAGAACTCTGCTGCCTCTTTCCCCCGCAGTGGCACCAAGCACTCTCCAACTCTGCGACTCTCTCACTCTCCAACTCTGGAAGTCTCCAACTCTCTCGGGGTTCCTTGGGGCGGGGACAAGCGGGCCCAAGAAACTAGCAGGACTGAACCAATTTTCTTGGCAGGGGGAGAGCTAGAACAACCCAATGTAAAGCATACAACACATGGAGGAACTTCTCATAGCTTAATGCGTTACCATATGAGCAGATGTTTCTTCATGTGAAGGCTTTGACACTGTTGTAGTCAATTACTTGTGAGAAAAATTTTTTTGATAAGTTAGAAACTTACTATAATTGATAATTCAATGATTATAATTGGTTTAAGTATCTTTATAATTTTGTTTAAAGGTCATCTAATGTGACCTCCTGTAGCAGTCTCTACAGCAGGATCTTCAGACCAATTTTAGTTAAAATATATATTTTGATTTTACATATATTTTTAAATGTTTATTTATTCCATCTTGTTGCCCTTGCTGTAGTTATTATTGTTGTTGATGTTGTTGTTGGATAGGACAGAGAGAAATGGAGAGAGATGGGGAAGACAGAGGGGGGAGAGAAAGACAGACACCTGCAGACCTGCTTCACCGCCTATGAAGTGAATCCCCTGCAGGTGGGGAGCCGGGGCTTGAACTGGGATCCTTACTCCAGTCCTTGCACTTTGCATGACCTGTGCTTAACCCACTGCGCTACCACCCTGATTCCCTAGTTAAAATATATATTTTGATTTTTAAACTATTTTTACTTTGGACTATAAACAGACTCAGGTTACATAGAGGGTTAACGCATGTTAGTGACAATGATTTTAACATTTATAGTGTCATATTTATGCCAGATCTGTTGTGGGTTAATTTCCACAAGATTAGCTTACAGGGCACTTTGGGGGGCTGTCCAAAAGTGTCCTGTATAGAGAATTTGTATTTTAATTTTGGGGATGTATTGTCACGTTAAATATTTAGACTTTTGTCTTAAAGAGTCAGTTACTTTTAGCAAATTAGTTTTACCTTGCCTGGTAATAATGTAGTTTCGAGGTTAAACTTTTAACCGTTAATGTTTACCAAGCTTAAAACATACCCATAAGCATTTAGTTATAACACACAGGAGGAGAAAAACTTTTGTTACGAAAACATATCATTTAAAAAACGAATTTAGATCTGTCTTTACTCACACAGTTTAAGACTAAGCACTTTACATTTATACCAAGACTTATATATAAAAAAATCAAAAGAGGAAAAAACAAATTTTCTGGATGTCTCCAGAAACCTTGGCTACATCCAGCATTTTTGTATAAAGTCAATTAAGTTTCAGAGTACTCTGAGCAAAATGGGTCATACAAAAATTTTTGGTTATTTAACACACTCACAAAACACAACTGGCCAGTCATAGCATAAGATATTTGGAGAATGGGTAAGAGAGAGGGCTCTGTGAACCTTCGAGCACCCTGCTGAGACACGGAGATAGAGTGGGGGCAGGCAAGAAGGAGGCAGATTCCACCTAGGACCCCCACCTGGGGCTGCAGGGTGTCATGGGCTCAGCCTGGACACCTGGGGAACCAGCTCTGTACCCTCAGTGCACAGGACCTACCGGGGTGAAGTGGGGTGTAGTGGGGGTGGGGGGAGCAGGAAAGACAGTGCAGCTGGGAAGGCACCTCCTGGGACACTCTGACCCAGCCCCACATGGAGGAAGCATCTGTGTTATGTATTTGTGTGGGGGTGTGTGAGAGGCAGAGGCAGAGACAGAGACAGAGACAGACACTGAGCCCAGAGCAGTGAACCCCTGGCAACAGCAAATAATAATAAGAAATGTCTGTGGATGATAATGTAGGACTCATATACGTAATAAGGACCATATGTGAAGCATCCAGAATGCTGCAAAGGCAGGGACTGCAGTTCCGACTTGTTTCAGGCCCACAACCCCCAAACCAGCCCGCAGACTCAGACAAAACTGCTCTTGGGGTGCAGGGGGACTGGAGAGACACTCACCCCTCTGTGAGGAGGTCAGCTGGCCCAGACAGAGACCTGCGAGACAAGGTGGTGAGGAGAGACGCCCTCCCCCAGGCTGCCCAGCCGCTGCTGGATAGAAATGGGCAGCCCCCCATGACTGCCTCCTCACCAGGCACTGAGCATAATCCTGGGCTCTGCACAATCTCTGTGGCCCTCAACCCCTCCCAGCAGTCCCTCAGCCTCCTCAGTGTGGAGGGACCCTGTGTCCTGAAACCCTCTAGCTGGACCCCTCCCCACTGAGACCTGGGTCTGTCCCAGAGCTGAGGGAAAAGCTGGGGAGAGGGGCATGTGGCTCAGAGTCTCTGGGCAGCAGTCAGGACCCAGCAGGGATCACCCCACCCCAGGCCAGGACTCACCGAGGACCAGGATGATGGGAGGTTGGAGGGCCATGGCCCAGTGCAGACACGGAGCCCAGGACTGTGCTGGGCTCCTCCCGGCAGGGCCTCCCCAGAAGACATGCTGCCCTGCTGCCTGACCATAGAGGGCCCTGAGAAGGTGCCCGCCTGCTGAGCTCTACCCACAGAGCACCCCAGCCCTGTGCCCTGCCCCAGCACCGGTGAGCCCTGGCAAGGGTGGGTGCCTCTGTGGCTCCTGCTGGTGGCTTCTCCTAACTGCTTGGCTTAGGATGGGAAGCGTGCGCCTGTGCAGACAGAGACAGACAGACAGACAGACAGACAGACAGACAGACAGACAGATGTGCAGCTTTTGCAGGCACTGATGAAAGACCTGTGCAAGCCCCAGTCTCAGCCCAGCTTTCTGTCTGGCTGGAAGCAGCCCTGTGGGGGGTTGGGGAGGAGAGGACACCTTCAGCCTTGGGGCATCACCTGGGACATGGCTGGGTGTGGCTGACATGCTCCCCTCAGAGCACAGCAGGCCTCTCAGGACCCTTTGTGCCTGCACTATAAGGACTCCCCTGGCCTCCTCTGTGCCTGTGCCCTGTTGTGACCCTTTGCTTCATTGGAAGCACAGCCTCCCTGTCCTGAAAACCATTTCACAACCGTGAGGCAAGGAGCTTGAGCAGAGGAAACGGAGCAAACTGGATCCGTGTCCTGAGGACTCTGCTGAGTTGCCAAGCACCCCGGGCTGCCTGTGCCTGTGCTTCTAAACATGCAAGAGCAGGCGGCCTGGCTCAGCTACCAGCGTGCCAGTCTAGGTCTGTGGCACAGTCGTGGTGATGCTGCAGGCCCAGCTTACATCCCCAGAGTGTTCCAGGATGGACAGAGAGAAACTGAGAGAAAAGGGGGAGACAGAGGAGGAGATAGACACCTGTGGCCCTCTTTCTCCTATTGTGAAGCTTCCCAACTGCAGCTGGGCACTGGGAAGTGGGGACTGGGGGCCTGAACCCACTTTCTTCCACATGGTGACATGAGTGCTGAACCACGTGCACCAGACCTGCCACCTCTTTTTTATTAATAAATTTTTATAGTATTTTAAAAATATTTACTTATTTATTTATTCTCTTTTATTGCTGTTTTTTATATTGTTTTGTTATTGATGTCTTTGTTGTTGGATAGGATAGAGAAATGGAAAGAGGAGGGGAAGACAGAGAAGGGTAGAAAAGACAGACACCTGCAGACCTGCTTCACCGCCTGTGAAGTGACTCCTCTGCAGGTGGAGACCGGTGGCTCGAACCAGGATCCTCTCACTGGTCCTTGTGCTTTGGGCCATGTGCACTTAACCTGCTGCACTGCCACCTGACTCCATGATTCTTTATTTCTTTTTTGGATACATACATCCAGAAATTGAGAAGAAAGGGGGTTATAGAGAGGGAGAGAGACAGAGACACCTGCAGCACTGCTTCACCACTTGTGAAGCTTTCCCCCTGTAGGTGGGGTCTGGGGTCTAGGAATCTGCCTCCTTGCACTCAGTCAGATGAGCTCTCAACCAGGTGTGCCTCCATCCAGCCCCGAAGCTTCCCATTTCTTTATCCTTCTAGACATAAGGACCAAAGATGTCTATGGGGCCCAGAAGGCCAGAGGTCTCGCTTTTGTAATTGCTTCTCCACTTGACATGGGCATGGATAGGCTGATCCATAACCCCAGGCTGTCTCTTCCTTTCCTGAGTTGAGTAGATCTCTGAGGAGGTGGAGTTCCAGGGCACAGTGGTGAGGTCTTCTGACCAGGGAAGGCAGGTTGGTGTCATCGTAGCCTTTTTCACCATCTGTCTATGAGTGAAACCATCCTGTATTCCTCCTTCTCTTTCTGACTTATCTCACTCAACATGATTCCTCCAAGCTCCATCCTAGATGATGTGAAGAAAGTGAAATCACCATTCTTTTTCTATTTCTTTATGTGAGGATTTATGGTTTACAGCCAACAGTAAAATATAATAGTTGATACATGTGTGACATTTCTCAGTTCTCCACATAACAATTCAACACCCACTAGGTCCTCCTCTGCCATCTTGATCTGGGACCTGAACCCTCCCCACCCCCTCTCAACAGTCCTTTGCTTTGGTGCATGACACCAGCTCCAGTGTGACTCTGCTTTGTGTTTTCCCTTCTGTTCTTATTTTCCAACTTCTGTCCTTGAGTGAGATCATCCTTTGTTCTTTTTTCTCTTTCTGGAAGATCTCACTTCACAGGATACCTTTAAGCTCCAGCCAAGATGAGGTTAGATTGAGGATGAATTAGAGACAACTATAAAAGAAGTAAGAGATCTCAAAAAGAGATTAAGAGATGCTGAAAACAACAACAGAGACCTATGGGATGACTTCAAAAGAAACAATATACACATTATTGGCTTACCAGAGGAAGAAAGAGAAGGAGAGGAAGAAAGCATTCTTCAGGCCATAATAGCTGAAAACTTCTCTAGTCTAGACAACATCAAAGACATAAAGATTCAAGAAGCCTAGAGGGTCCCAAACAAAATTAACCCAGACTTAAAGACACCAAGACACGTCATATTTAGAATGGAAAGGAATAAGGATAAAGAAAGGATCTTTAAGGCTGCAAGAGGAAAACAAAGAGTCACCTACAAAAGAAAACCCATACGATTAGCAGCAGACTTCTTCATACAAACACTACAGGCCAGAAGAGAATGGCAAGATACCTATCAAGTGCTCAATGAGAAAGGCTTTCAACCAAGAATACTATATCCTGCTAGACTGTCATTCAGACTAGGTGGAGGCATCAAAACCTTCTCAGACAAGCAACAGTTGAAGGAATCAACTATCACCAAGCCTGCCCTGAAAGAAGTTCTGAAAGGTCTTCTATAAACAGTCAGACCATCATAAATAGGACATATATCAGAACACTCTAAAACTCTACAAGAATGGCATTAAAATATCTTCAATCTTTGATATCAATGAATGTCAATGGCCTGAAATCACCTATTAAAAGATACAGAGTAGGAAGATGGATCAGAAAACGCAACCCAACAATATGCTGTCTACAGGAAAACCACCTAACTCAACAAGACAAACACAGACTTAAAGTGAAAGGATGGAAAACTATCATACAAGCCAATGGAACAAAAAAAGGGGAGGAACAGCTATTCTCATATCTGACACGATAGACTTTAAAATAGATAAGATTAAAAAAGATAGGAACGGACACTACTTAATGCTCAGAGGATCAGTCAATCAAGAGGACTTAACAATTATTAACATCTATGCACCCAATGAGAAGCCATCTAAATACATCAAACGTCTACTGAAAGAGCTACAGCAATATATTAACAGCAACACAGTCATAGTAGGGGACTTCAACACCCCACTCTCTCAACTTGACAGATCATCCAGTCAGAAAATCAATAAAGACATAAGGGAGCTAAATGAAGAGATAGATAAACTAGAACTATTGGACATTTTCAGAGTCATTCACCCCAAGAAACTAGAATACACATTTTACTCAAATCCACATGGGTCATTCTCAAGGATAGACCATATGTTAGGCCACAAAGACAGCATCAGCCAATTCAAGAGCATTGAAATCATCCCAAGCATATTCTCAGTCCACAGTGGAATTAAACAAACACTTAACAATCAACAAAAGATTAGAAATATTACTAAGCTGTGGAAGCTCAACAGTACACTTCTTAACAACTTCTGGGTCAAAGAGGAAATCAAGGAAGAAATCAAAATGTTTTGAGACTTCAATGAAAATGAAGACACAAGCTATCAAAATATTTGGGACACAGCTAAGGCAGTACTGAGAGGGAATTTCATAGCTATATAAGCACCCATTAGGAAACAAGAAAAAGCACAAATAAACAGCCTGGTTGCACATCTTAAAGACCTAGAAGAACAACAACAAAGGAACACTAAAGCAACCAGAAGGACAGAAGTCACTAAAGTCAGGGCCGAAATAAATAACATTGAGAATAAGAAAACCATACAAAAGATCAACGAAAGTAAATGTTGGTTCTTCAAAAGTGTGAACAAAATTGACAAACCTTTAGCCAGACTAACAAAACAAAAACAGGAGAAGACACAAATAAATCGCATACTAAATGAAAGAGGAGATATCACAACAGACATCAGAGAAATTCAACATATCATGCAAGGCTTCTATGAACAACTATATACCACCAAGCTAGAGAACCTGGAAGAAATGGACGATTTCCTAGATACCTACCAACTTCCAAAACTAAGTAAAGAGGAAGTGGATAACATGAACAGGCCCATCATAGCTAATGACATTGAAACAGTTATCAAAAATCTCCCCCAAAATAAAAGTCCTGGACCAGATGGTTTTACAAATGAATTTTACAAAACATTCAAAGAAGAACTGCTACCTCTACTTTTAAAAGTCTTCCAGAAGATTGAAGACACTCGAATACTCCCTGCCAGCATCTATGAACCCAACAACACTCTGATACCAAAAGCAGACAGGGACACAACCAAAAAAGAAAACTACAGACCAATATCTCTGATGAACATAGATGCTAAAATACTCAACAAAATTCTAGCCAACTAGATACAGCAGTATATCAAATAGATTGTCCATGATGACCAAGTGGGGTTCATCCCCAGCATGCAAGGTTGGTTTAATATACTTAAATCAGTCGATGTGATCCACAACATCAACAAAAGCAAGACCAAAAACCCCATGATAATATCAGTAGATACAGAGAAAGCCTTTGACAAAATTCAACATCTCTTTATGATCAAAACACTACAAAAATGGGAATAGATGGAAAATTCCTGAAGATAGTGGAGTCTGTATATAGCAAACCTACAGCCAACATCATACTCAATGGTGAAAAACTGGAAGCATTTCCACTCAGATCAGGTACTAGACAGGGCTGCCCACTATCACCATTACTATTCACATAGTGTTGGAAGTTCTTATCATAGCTATCAGGCAGGAGCAAGGAATTAAAGGGATACAGATTGGAACAGAAGAAGTCAAACTCTCCCTATTTGCAGATGACATGATAGTATACATGGAAAAACCCAAGGAATCCAGCAAGAAGCTTTTGGAAATCATCAGGCAATACAGTAAGGTGTCAGGATACAAAATTAACATTCAAAAGTCAGTGGCATTCCTCTATGCAAACACTAAGTTAGAAGAAACTGAAATCCATAAATCAATTCCTTTTACTATAGCAACAAAAACAATAAAATATCTAGGAGTAAAGCTAACCAAAGAAGTGAAAGACTTGTATACTGAAAATTATGAGTCACTACTCAAGGAAATTGAAAAAGACACAAAGAAGTGGAAAGATATTCCATGTTCATGGGTTGGAAGAATTAACATCATTAAAATGAATATATTACCCAGAGCCATCTACAAATTTAATGCTATCCCCATCAAGATCCCAAGCACATTTTTTAGGAGAATATGCTACAAATGTTTATCTGGAACCAGAAAAGACCTAGAATTGCCAAAACAATCATGAGAAAAAAAGAACAGAACTGGAGGCATCACACTCCCATATCTCAAACTGTATTATAGGGCCATTGTCATCTAAACTGCTTGGTAGTGGAACATGAATAGACACATTGACCAGTGGAATAGAATTGAGAGCCCAGAAGTGAGCCCCCACATGTATGGACATCTAATCTTTGACAAAGGGGCCCAGACTATTACATGGGGGAAAGCAGAGTCTCTTCAACAAATGGTGTTGGAAACAATGGGTTGAAACATGCAGAAGAATGAAACTGAATCACTGTATTTCACCAAATACAAAAGTAAATTCCAAGTGGATCAAGAACTTGGATGTTAGACCACAAACTATCAAATACTTAGAGGAAAATATTGGCAGAACTCTTTTCCACATACATTGTAAAGACATTTTCAATGAAACGAATCCAATTACAAGGAAGACTAAGGCAAGTATAAACCCATGGGACTACATCAAATTAAAAAGCTTCTTCACAGCAAAAGAAACCACTACCAAACCAAGAGACCCCTCACAGAATGGGAGAAGATATTTACATGCCATACATCAGATAAGAGTTTAATAACCAACATATATAAAGAGCTTGCCAGACTCAACGACAAGACAACAAATAACCGAATCCAAAAATGGGAGGAGGACTTGGACAGAATATTCACCACAGAAGAGATCCAAAAGGCAGAGAAACACATGAAAAAATGCTCCAAGTCTCTTACTGTCATAGAAATGCAAATCAAGACAACAATGAGATATCACTTCACTCCTGTGAGAATGTCATACATCAGAAAAGGTAACAGCAGCAAATGCTGGAGAGGGTGTGGGGTCAAAGGAACCCTCCTGCACGGCTGGTGGGAATGGCAATTGATCCAACCTCTGTGGAGAACTCTCAGAAGGCTAGAAATGGATCTACCCTATGACCTTGCAATTCCTCTCGTGGGTATATATCCTAAGGAACCCATCACACCCATCCAAAAAGATCTGTGTACACATATGTTCTTGGCAGCACAATTTGTAATAGCCAAAACCTGGTAGCAATCCTGATGTCCAACAACAGATAAGTGGCTGAGCAAGTTGTGGTATATATACACAATGGAATACTACTCAGCTGTAAAAAATGGTGACTTCACCGTTTTCAGCCGATCTTGGATGGACCTTGAAAAAATCATGTTGAGTGAAATAAGTCAGAAACAGAAGGACGAATATGGGATGATATCACTCTCAGGCAGAAGTTGAAAAACAAGATCAGAAAAGGAAACAGAAGTAGAACCTGAAATGGAATTGGCGTATTGCACCAAAGTAAAAGACTATGGGTTGGGTGGGTGGGGAGAATACAGGTCCATGAAGGATGATAAATGACATAGTGGGGGTTGTATTGTTAAATGGGAATCTGGGGAATGTTATGCATGTACAAACTATTGTATTTCCTGTTGAATGTAAAATATTAATTCCCCAATAAAGAAATAAATAAAAAAATAGCAGACCAACAAGAGGGCTCTGTGGATCGGCTTGCCCCTCCAAGCTTTAAACAGAAGTCAGCCGGGGCTGGCACAGCAGAGGCGTGTTTGGCTCTCGAGTGTTGGTCTCTGGTTCAGTCCCTGGCAGCACATGTGCCAGAGTGATGCTCTGCTTGTCTTTCCATCCATCCATCAATCATTAAAAAAAGACTTAAGGGGACTAGGGGTGGCACACTTAGTCACAGGGCACAAGGACTGGGGTTCGAGCCCCTGGTTCCCACCTGCAGGGGGAGCTTTGTGAGTGGTGAAGCAGGGCCACATGTATCCCTCTGTCTCTCTCCTTTATCTCCCCTCCTGTCTCAATTTCTCTGTGTCTTACCCAAAAAACAAATAAACAAAGGGAAAAAAGGCTTAAAATAGTCTCAGGGTCTGGGAAGACAGCAATTTCCTCTTCTCTCTCTCTCATTAAAAAAAACCCAGAAAGACATGTTTCTGGACGGGGAGGCAGCACATTGGTTATGCAAAAGACTTTCACTCCTGAGATGCTTCAGGTCCCAGTTCAACCGCTCTGGGTCAGTCTGTTCTCCCACTTCTCTGAGTATCACCAAGTTCTTCCTTTTTTAATACTTATTTTTTATTATCTTTATTTATTGGATAGAGACAGCCAGAAGTTGAGAGGGAAGCAGGTGATACAGAGGGAGAGAGACAGAGAGACAGTCTGCTTCACCACTCGTGAATCTTTCTCCCTGCAGGTGGGGAATGGCGGCTTGAACCGGGGTCCTTGTGCACTGTAACATGTGCACTGAACCACCTGGACCACCTCCAGGCCCTGAGCTCTTATCTGAAACTTGATCTCTGCATCGTTGCTGTGTGGGAACGATGAAGAGGAGCCCAGATTCCCTCTTCCTCTGCACCACCGCAGAGGACGCTGGGACACACACACTCGCTTTCGTGCTTGGATTTTCAAGCTATTGAGAGATGGACGAACACAGGGATCAAGTTTCAGATAAGAGCTCAGGGCCAGGAGGTGGCCCAGCTGGACCTTCTGGTGAGACAAAGAAGAAAAAAGTCTTGCTCGTGGAACACTTTAATCACCCTGAGAAAGGCAAGAGAGGATACACGGAAGTGGAAAGACGTGCTGTGCTCCCCAAGCTCACTGAGGCACGATTTCAGGAAGCTCAGCGAATGTCACACAGGCAGAACCCAGAGACTCTCGCGCAAGATGCATGACGGTCCGTCCACAGCAGACAGACAGCAGCCGGGCAGGTGGCTGGTGGGCTCGGTGCCAGGCTCTCCGTCTCTGCAAGACTTTTTTCTTCTTTGTTAATTTCTTCCTAGATGTCAAGATTCAGCATATTGAGTAGAGAGGAGAATTCAGATTTATTTTTGCTGATGTTGTCAATGTAATCTGCATTCTCTGGCCTCCTGGTATAGACTCATTCATGAATCTCTCTCTTTCATATATATTTTTTATTTATCTTTTTTCCCCCCAGAGCACTGCTCAGCTCTGGTTTATAGTGGTGTGAAGGGATTGAACCTCAGACTTTGGAGCCTCAGGCATGAGAGTCTCTTGCATAACCACTATGCTGTCCACCCCCTGCCCGATAATGAATCAGTCTCTTTACCCTCCAGGGTGTGTGAGTATCCGACAGCAGAGATGCGAGGCTCTGTGTTCCTGCTTGGCCCCAGCAGCTGTCTGACCCTGAGACCCATGTCTCTAGAATGTGCATCTTCCCTTCTGATCACTCTCAGCTGGTTTGCAGTTCTCTCCAAGATCCTGATGTTGCAGACTCCCTACTTCTTGACTTTCCCCGCGGTGAGCTGTCGTGGGCTGAGGTTAGCTGCACGCTGCCTGCAGTCCTGTGTCTGACACACTCACTCCTGTTCTGGCTGTCACTTCACACCTTGATTGTTGAGAAACCAGCTGCTTTATTATATTTATATATATTATATTTATGTTTATTATTGTTCTCTTGGCAGGTAGAGTTGAGAGTTGGGAGATGCCCCACCCCCAGGAGCCTGGGAGTCCTCGCTGACTGTGTCCAGGTGGGGAGTGTTCAGGTGGGGAGAGAAGGCTCTGTGACTTCTGGGGTCCCTGTAGTCTAGCCCCCTGCGCTAGTGGGTGGCCAGAGCAGCGTACAGGCTGGGCTCCTCGGGGGGCTCTTCTGACCAGGAGGAAGGGGGTGCCGTCCCCTGCCTGAGGGTCAGCTGGGCGTAGGTCACTTCCTGGAGGACTGTGGAGGCAGCAGCCTATGGGGGAAGGGAAGACAGTGAGCAGGTGTGGGGCTAGGGTGGAGAGGAAGGGGTCTGCCTGACTGCCCACCTGTCTGTCCCCTTCTTTGGCTCTGTCCTGTCTGTCCCTGCCTGTTGGTGGGGAAGCAGTGGTGGCTGCTCTCCAGCTGAGTCCTTCCTGGTTCACCTGGGCATAGGTGGCTTCCTGGGGGTCTTCGTCCCCCCTGGGCTATTGAGAGACAACAGTGGGGCACAGCCTGGATGGGCCCCAGGGGCCCCGTGACGCTCTCCACGTCCACGTGCTGCCAGGCGGTTCCCTTTCCTGGGGGTCCTGGGACCATCCTCAGACAGGGGTGCTGATGCCCTGGGGTGTAGCTCAGACCCTCACCTCACCCCTCCTGCTCATCTACTCCAGCCTCCTGGCCCCTTTGGAAAGGGGTCGGCCCTCGTTCAGGTGCTGGCACCTGCCGTCCCAGGCCCCACCCGCCCATCCCTCCTTTTCAGGGGATACTTTGCTCTCCTGTGTGACCCATCCCGGAGTGTGTCAGCGTGAGGTGTCAGGGGCCTTGCTGCCGGGGGAGAGGCGAGTATGGACCCCAAGATTTGGGACACAGGGACGGGCACATCACTGGGTTCAGACTGGAGATGAGAGCAGGGCTCACCAGAAGGTCCAGCTCTACCCCCTCCTCAGGCCGCGTCTCTGTCTCTGCAGCATCTGGGGGGCAGAGCAGGGAGTCATGTGTGTGGGGTCCCCTAAGGTCTCTCAGGGCTGTGACCTGAGAGCATTTTAGAAGCTGAAAAAGTCTATCAGAACCATGGACAACACCTAATATCAGAGAAAAGGAGGGTAGAAATGAAGGAAAAATTGAAAAAGACTTTGGGAAAAATTCAGTTCATTTCACCCGGACAGCCATGGGAGGAAGTCTGGGCTTCGTTATGGGAGATGAAGCCTTTACAATATATCACTGAAGCTGATAGCAAAGAGGTTTATGGGAGACATCAGGGAGAAATAGTTGCAAAAGCCAAAGGAGAGTTTCAGGAAATGCTCTCTGAGCATTCAGAACTTTTTTATGCTCTAGATCTTAATGCAACCCCTAGTTCAGATACAGTGAGTGAATTCCACACAGTTTTGAGTGAAGAGCCTAGATACAAAGCTTTACAGACTTGCGCCTGACAGGACGATTCGTTTCCTCAGTTCCCAGTTGTTCAGTGGGAAAAGCCTCACCACCCTCAACCTGGTTCTCAGTGTTCCCAGCATCTGCTCCCCAGTGGGTCCCTGGCATGCAGGTGGAGGGGTGACCAGGTCACACAGGTGGGTCTCCGTCCACACCCCACCTCCACCCTCCCAGCCCCTTCACCCAGAAACCTCTGTCCCCCTGGTTGCTCCTCCTCTTCCTCTCACTCAGGGTGTCTTCCTGGGGGGCGGCCGCAGCACTGTGGGGGGAGGGGAGACGCAGTGTCAGGGCAGGCAGGGGCTGTGAGTGGGGTGGGGGGTCCTCGGGGTGGGGGGTACCTGGTCTGCAGGCCTCTGTCCTGTGGCTCTGGGCCAGCAGCCCCTGTGGGAGTGAGAAGTGAGTCTTGCCTGGGGATGACCCCACTGCACACGGGGTTCCAGAGGATTGGGGACCCTCTGCCACTTGTGTCCCAGGAGCTCAGGAGTGGAGTCACGGACCAACCCTCAGCTACACCTGCCATGTGCTGGCTGGGCCCCTGGCTTCTGCCCCTCTGAGCGGCCCCTTCTGCATGGCTGCTAAGGCCCCTGAAGCTCACAGGAACTGCTCACCAGCCTTCCTGTGTGCACCCCGACAACTGCGTCTCAGGAAAAGGGAGAGGAGGAGGAGGGAGAGCAGTGCTTCCAGGGCCACCAAGACGCCGATCAGAATGTTCATGTCCCATCGGTGACCTTGGGCAGGAGCTGTGTCATGAGTGAGGGGTGGTGTCACCTCACTGAGCCCCTCAGTGTCCCAGATCAGGCTGGGACTGTCGACCCTTCCCTCACACACAGGGGTCCTCCCTCCCCACACAGATGGGGAAACTGAGGCTGAGAGGGAAGTCAGGAGCCCTGGATATTGGTCTGCCATGCAGACTAGGACTGGGGCAGGGTGGGGTCCCTGAGGCCCTTGATGTCACACCCCCAGAAGACACCAGCAGGGCTGAGTGTCTGCAGGTGGACAGACACCCCAGAGTCTCCCCTGCAGTGTGGGCCCTTCCTGTCACCTGTCCCAACACCTGGGGGCATGAGGGCTCAGCACCACCCCTGGGCCCTGGGAGCCGAGGCACAGTCACTCACCAGCTTTGGAGTTGGGCCCTTTGGCCTGGGGGTTGCCATCCCCAGGCCCTGTGAGTGACACCAGAGGGGTTCTCTGTCCACAGCAGCCCCTCGAGGGTTGTGAGGGGCTGGGGGCTTCTCAGGCAGAAGCCTCGCTGTCACCCACTCTGACTCAGGGTACTTGTTCCCACCCTACCCACAGCTCCTGGGGCAGGACTGAGCTCAGAAGGTCGGGGGCCTCACCTGAGACTAGGAGCTGCAGGGGGGCACTGGGCTCAGACAGCAGGTGGGGGTCACTGTCACTGGAGCTGTAGCACCTGTAGGTGCCCCCATGGGCTGTGGTCACAGGCTGGAAGGAGAACTCAGCCTGGAACCCCTGAGCTCGGGACTCTGACCTCAGACGCTGGGGGGGCAGGAGCGCCCCCTCCTTTGACAGAAGGAAAGAGTCCCTGGAGCTCTGTGACTGACAGCGCAGGGTCACCTTCTCTCCTGGGGCCACAGAGGGGCCCGGCTGCACCGAGAGGGAGGGGGTGTCAGCCAGCTGTCCTAGAGAGAGGAAGGGGTGAGGGCTGCTGCCCCCTTGCTCTGAACCCAGTCCCCAGGGCCTGTCTCTGAAGACCCTCCTCTCTGTCTCTGCCCCATCAGTCTCTCTTCCTCTCCCCCATCTCTCCCTCCCTCCCTAGAGACCCCACATGCCTCCCCTGCCCTCACCCTGAGGCTCCCCCTTGCAGAGTCTGTCCAGACTGAGCTGCAGGCTCCTCACCTGCCACCAGGATGTCCAGGGGGCTGCTGGGTGCTGACCACAGAGGGGAGTGGCTGTGACCCCCATAGCACTGGTACCGGCCTCTGTGGGAGTTTCTCACAGGGCCCAGGGAGAACTCGGCCTGAGAGAGCCCGGCCTGGGTCTGCTGGCCAGGGAGCTGGGAGAGGCGGGGGTTGCCCTCCTGGGACAGAGCGAATCTGTCATAGCCCACAGCAGAGCCACACTGGAGGGTCAGCATCTCTCCAATGGCCACGACAGGGCCCTGCAGGCTCAGCAGGGAGGGCTTCCCAGATGCCCCTGCAGAGACCAGCGGGCACTCAGGAAGGCCCACCCTCCCCTGCCCTGACCCAGGACACTGCCCAACACCCTGTGTCTCTCAGAAGGGAAACCCAGGTCCCCTCGCACAGCCTCCTTGCTGGGGTCCCTTGAGAGCAAGACCCCAGTAACCTGTGTGGGGCCTCAGGCTATGGAGGGGGCAGGAGGGGACCCTCACCTGGGACCAGGAGCTGCAGGGGCCCACTGGGGGGTGACCACACCTGGGGCCAGTCACTGTAATAGCCATGGCATCTGAATGTCCCCCTGTGGTTGGGGCTCATGGGGCCCACAGGGAACAGGGCCTGGACCTGCCCACTGGGGTGTGGCTGTGTGTCCAGGCTCCAGGGGGACGTGTCTTCTCCTTGCTGAGTCAGAACCATCCTGTCAAATCCCTGCCCTGAGGCACACTGGAGGGTCACGGTCCCTCCTGGGCTCACCACAGGGCTCGACAAGGCTGACAGGGAGGGTTTGCTGTAGGATCCTAGGAGAGGAGGAGGCAGCATGGGAAATGGGGTCTCCCTGATCCCCAGGGCTGGTGTGATGGGGCCCCGTGAGAGCAGACCCCCTTCCTGAGGGAGAGCCTGAGCTGGGACCCCTGAGTGAGTCTCACCTGCCACCACCACCAGCTCCAGGGGGTCACTGGGCTCTGACCGGCCAGCGGGGCTGACACAGTAACAGAGGTATCTGCCTGCATGGAGATCTCGCACATTGGTGATGGAGAACTTGGTCTTATCTCCGGGCTCCCATGGCCTCAGTATTTTCCAGGGATATGAGCTTCCATCTTTATAGAGACTGCAGCTCTGAGTCCCCAGAGTTCCCTGACACCAGAGAGTCACAGGGATCCCCCAGAGGACCACAGGGCCTGGCTCAGCCCAGAGGGTGGGTTTGGGGAGGGTTCCTGGAAGGAAATCAGAGGTGGGGTCACAGCACAGTCCCACCCCCAGACCCCAGCTCTCAACCCAGGACCCTCCCTGATGCCCCCCACCCTCACATCAGCCCAGATCTGCTCATAACCATCCCCAGGGCCAGGGTCCCCTGTCTTCAGTGAGAGTCCAGGAGCCTGAGGACAGACTCACCTGCCTGCACGTGAGTCCTGGGTCCCACACTCAGCCCTGGAAGAGAGTCCCTGTGAGAGGGGTGTCCTGAGTCCTGAGCACAAGCCTCCCCACACAGCCCCTGAGTCCTGGGGCCCTGACCCAGCAGGCCTGGCAGTGGGGTCCCTCCTAGGCTGGGGTGTCCCCCTGGTCCATCTCACCCAGGCAGAGCAGGGCTGTGAGGGTGGGGGACATGGCGTGTCCTCTGAGGCAGCTGTGCACACGGAAGGAGCCTGGGCCCTGGCAGGTAGGACAGAGTCACAGGGTGTGGCTACTCTGTACTGACCCTTTCTGTCACGGGGATTCTCGTCAGCCCCACAGGAAGGGGAACTGCCCCCCACTGCCCCATCCTGGCTGTAGAGTTTGTGGAGCAACCAACAGACCTGCAGCCTTCCTAAACTCCCCTTCCAAGTGAGAGAGTCAGGGGTCTTTCGTCTCTCAAAGCCTTCCCCACAGGGTCCCTCCATGTCAACCTGATCCTCACACACCCTGGGCTATGGGATGAGGGTTCCCTACCCCCAGCTGTCAGGGGATGCTCAGGGCTGCTGCCCAAATGCTCCCCTGTCACTGTGTGGTCAGCTCGTGTCCTTGTGGTCTGGGTACCGAGAAGCCCGGGAAGAGAGGGCAGGAAACAGGGCCCCTCCTGACCAGAGGATGGGATTTCTCTCCATCACACACTTCTCTTTTTTTCTGAAATGGTCCAACCACTTCCTGGCACCTTCACTGAGCCCTTTTGACCTCAGGGACCCTGGTACCCTGGGCAGAGCCTTGTGCCATTCTGAGACCCCTCCTGCTCTTAGGTGATGTGAGTGGTCAGGGCTCTGGAGTGGGGGTGAAGGTGCCTCTACTCTGTTGCCTCATCTTCCTGTGTTGGGCCCTGCTGTCATGAGCTCCAGGGAAGTGCTGGTCACATTTCTGAAATCTGAAGCCACAGAGAAAGCAGAAGCGGGGGCAGGGGAGACAGCACAATGGTTCTGCAGAGAGACTGTCAGCCTGAGGCTTCTGAGTCCCACGTCAGTCCCGGTAGCGCCATCAGCCAGAGCTGAGCAGGCCGCACTCTGGAGAAGGAGCATCAGCAAGGACAGAGACATTGGCTGAGAGACCACAGTGTGGGCCACCTGGCTCAACACGAGGGGCTTCTCTGGGTGGCCAGGTAGGTGCCCAGCGGCAGCCAAAGGAGGGAAGTCTCTTCCTGTGGCTGCTGTGAGTCACTCCCCTGAGGGCCTGGCACAGATTCTGTGTGGGCATTCATGTGGGCACCTCATGTCTGTGTGCCCCTCCCCCTGGCATCGTCCCCTGGACACGGCTCCCCAGTACCAGGGGAAGCTGAGGGAGCGGCCGGCCCCAGTTGGAGCTGCTGCAGTGCTGCTCTGCTGGCCTGAGCCCAGGACAGCCCTGGGGATGCTGTGCAGTCTGAGGGGCCAGGCGTTCCCTGAGTGCAGGCAGAGGGGGTCCCGCCACACAGGGAGCCCTGCAGCACAGCTGTGCACGGGGCCTCGCCAAGTGTGGGAAGGGAGTGTCCAGTGAGGCTTGTCTACAAGTTGTGTGGGGAGAACAGGGCCGTTTCCTCAGAACAGCGATCAGGAGACCACTGGGGGTCTCAGCACTAAGGCACAAAACTAAACCAGTGTCGGGCTGAGCTTCATTGATGGGAGACAGACGACCCAGGACTCATGGTTGAGCTGTAGGCAGTATCTCTTTATTCACACAGGACGCAGCACAATCTAAGCCAAGTTAAGCTAAACTAAAACTAAACTAAAACGAACAATCCTGTCCTTATTTATACTTGCCAAGTAGGGTGTGAACAGGATGTGACGTAGAGAGGGTGGAGAGAAAAGTGACTCGTGAGAATCAGGGTGTGACAAGGAGAGGGGTTGGAGCAAAAACACATCATGAACCAGTGGGGATTAAACCAATGCTCTGCAGTGGTTATGTAAATAGAATACAGTGGTTATGTAAATAGAATACAGTGGTTATGTAAATAGAATACAGTGTTAAGCAGGGGGGATTAAACCAAATGAAACAGAAGGGGTTTTTAGAAGCAGAATTAGAAGCATACCAACAAACCAGAGCTGCGGAACTAAAGGAGGAGACCCAGGATGGCTGGGAGGCGGCACAGTGGGCTAACCACTGGGATTTCTCCTGTGAGGTCCCACGGTCAGCCCTTGGCACCAAGTGTGTGGGATTAGTGCCTGCGCCCCTCACTTCAACAGACGTGTGAGAAAGGGAGACACCACTGCCGCACTGAGCTGCTGACAGGAGTGCGGAACAGACCAGGGCTGTGGAGAGGGCGTGTGAGAAAGGGAGACGCCACTGCCGCACTGAGCTGCTGACAGGAGTGTGGAGCAGACATCGTGGCCCCCTTACCAGAACAGCCCCACCCACTGCACTTAGTGCTGGCCACCAGAACAGCCCCGCCCACCGTACTCAGCCCCAGCCACTTCGTCAGCTCTGCTAATCAGACTCTGTCCCACACACCAGGTCAGCCCCACCCATCACATTCTGCCCCACCCAGCAGGTCAGTACTGCCCAGTGCACTCTACCCCGCCCAGCAGATCAGCCGCTCCCACTTCATTCTGACCCGCCCACCAGCTCAGCCCTGCCCACTGCTGGCTGCCCAACCACCAGGTCAAAGCCTCCCACCGCACTCTGCCCCATCTACCACGTCAGCCCCTCCCATCGCCCTCTGCCCTGCCCACCCTGTCAGCTCCACCCATGCACGCTTCCCCACCCACCAGTTCACCCCCCCACTGCACTCTGCTCCTGCTCACCATTCCAGACCCTCCCACCGCACTGAGCCCTGCCCAGCAGCTTAGAACCGCCCACTGCACTCTGCCCCGCCCACTCCTGAAGCCCCACCCACCAGGTCATCCCCGCCCACCAGGTAAGCCCCGCCCACCGCACTCAGCCCCATGCTTACCAACAATGGACCTGATTTGCTGCCCCCTTGTGGACACCATGCGGAATGCAGCTGATAGAGAAACTTCAAGACTTTAGACATTCATAGATATGATGCCATTTCAATCAAGCAGAAGGGCAGGTGGAGGTGCACCTGGTTAGATGCACACACTGCCATGGGCAAGAACCCGTGTTCGAGCACCTGGCACCCATCGCAGGGGGAAATCTTTGTGAGAGGTGAAGTAGGGCTGCAGGTGACTCTCTCCCTCTATATAGCTCCCTTCCTCTCAATCTCTGGCTGTCTCTTTAAAATAAATAAATAAATAAATTAATTAAATAGAAAAGAAAAGAAAGGAAATTCAGTGGACAGAAACTGGGCCTATAGATCTGCACAAATGCAGAGCACCTTCCTGGGCTGGGGTTCTGCTGCCGCCTGGTGGACACGGAGAGGAATGCGCCCTGCAGGGAGCTCATCACACTCAGAGAAAGGATGGCAGTGCCCACAAGACAGGCTGACGGAATCTCGAAATAGCGGAGTGGTTTGTGCACAACAATAAGAAAAGTGAGTCTGTTTTTATTTAAATATCGTGCAATATCAGCAAGCAAGTAACAACTTACTTTTATTTGAAAGATATTTTCTTTTATACAAAATATTTTTTAGAATCTTATTTTTAAAAGTATTTTCTTTATTTATTTTTGAGAGAGATGCAGAGAAAGACACAGAGAGAAACACCAGAGAACTGCTCAGCTCTGGTTTATGGTGGTGCGGGGGATTGAACATGGGGCTTAGGAGCCTCTGGCATGACAGTCTCTTTGCATAAACACTATGCTATCTACCCTGCCTCTTTTATGTAAATATTAAATCTTATCATTTTATTTCGTAAATATATTTCCTTAAGTGGACTGTTGCTGCGTGTGAGGGGCACTACAAACCCTCCTCTCGTGGTGACCTTTCTTGTCTTTCCTTCCTTCTGTTTTATGTGACAGGACAGAGAGCCGCTGAGAGGTGAGAGAGACAGTGCACAGGAGCCAGAGGAGCAGCGCCTCCGCCCGGCCTCCCTGGGACTCAGGTCCTGAGCTGAGTGTCCGTGTGTCCTCGGCGCTCTCCAGCTCTGACGGCTCCCGGTGGAGGCTCCTCAGTCCGGTGCGGGAAGACGTGCACCTGGCGCACCTGTAACCTGCATTTGCTGTGGGTTCAGGGACCCATCGCCACAGGAAAGTACTTGCAGGGGCAGCCTCACAGGAGGGAGAGACACCTGCAGCCCTGCTCCATGGCCTGTGAAACTCCCTGCCGGTGGGGCCCAGGGGCTCGAACCCGGGTCCTCGCCACGGCACTGTAGGCACGTAACCAGGCGCCCCGGCGCCGCCCCTGCCCCTGCTTTAAAGGCTCTTGACGTGCACACAGCTGTCAGCAGCCCGTCCTCTCCCGCTGATTCTGCGGCGTCCACACGCGGCAGCTTCGGGTCGGGTGTCGGCAGCTGCCTGTGTCCTCCGGGGCTCCGCTCTGCCCGGGGCTGCGCCTGGGAACCGCACGGACTGAGCCAGACGCTCCGGTGCTGCCGTGCGTCCAGGGACGGGCTTTTCACTCTGTTCTGCTGAGCTGTGTTCGCACGGCGGGTCTCAGGCTCTTCGCGGGTCTGAAGATTGTGAGCGGCACGTGTCTCCTTTATCCAGAGCGAGCGTGTGGATGGAGGCAGGAGGGAAGCTGCGGCAGGCAGAGGAGAGGCCTCCGGGAGCTGCCGCGCACCTGGACTCTCAGCTCAGGTGTGCGGGGCACAGGCCGAGATCTGCACCCGCGGCCTCGCGACCGTTGTGGACACCCGAAGAAGGCGAGGACGGGGCGTCAGTCCCTGCGGAGTCTCAGATCAAGATGTAGAGACACAGATTTGAAGGGCCCCCATGCGGCGACATGCCCCCGGCTCCCTGCTGCCACCAGGGGGCGGCTGGACTCTCCTGCCATCCCTGTGACTCCACCTGCCGCCCAAGGGCGCTGCCCTCCCCACCAGCTCCAGGGACTGGAGACTCGCCCATGACCTGTGCTTGACTCTCATTGGCCAGAGCTCTCCAGCTCTGCCCAGTGAGGGCAGGGCTCCTTGTTCCCATTGGCCTTTCATCTGGAGGACCTCCCAAAGGGGCCTCCCCACACGCTCATTGGACAAGGTCTCTAAGGTCCTCCTCTGAGCTCCCGTAGCTGATTGTCCTGTGACTGAACACGCCCCCAAAGCCAATATCTGGGCTCACATTGGTCAGGTTTCGTAAGGCCCGGCTACTGGTTGCTGTCTGTGCTCTGATGGGTCAGGACCTTTGGGCAGGCCCAAAATCCCTGCCAGCAATCTCATTGACGACTGTCCTTAGGGCACACCCACAACAGCTACTGGCAAGTTCACTGGTTACTACTGTCCTTAGGGCACGCCCTGGAAGGTCGTTCCTCCTGTTTTGTCATTGGTCATTCACTTGAGGACTGCCCACTTGGCCTTCCCCACTTGCTCATTGGACAGTGTCTCAAAGGTCCACTCACAAGGATCTTCCCCTGGACTGTGATTGGCTCATTTCTCTAAACACACACACACATACACACACACACACACACACACACACACACACACACACACACACAGACTGCCTGCCAGTCATCTCATTGTCCAGTGTCCATAGTACCCACCTAGGAGAGTCAAGTCCTCCTGCTCAGGTGTTTTGATGCCACCTTGTGGACGCGCATCAGAATGCAGCTTGGGACAGAAATTCATCAACTCCCAGGGGAATCGTCCCATCAAAGGAGAGAAAGCCTAGGAATTATAAATCCAAGTGCCAGAACACACACACACACACACACACACACACACACACACACACACACACACACACACACACAAACACACTTTGTGAGTCGTGTACAACTCACACATGAAATTGCGCTGTGTCCAAAGCCTGAGCGCTCCTCATTCCACAAGCTGCTAGACAACTTGGGTGCTTTGCTGCCGCCTTGTGGACACGCAGCAGAATGCAGCTGGCACAGAAATGACCAAGTCCCCTGGAGTCTTCCCCTTGTCACAGGAGAGAAAGCCTAGGAAAAGGCAAAGAGCCGGCAGCCCCGAGGGAAGAAGCAGTGTTCTGTGCATCGCACGTGCAGTCCTCACATGAAAATGCGCTGTGGCGGGCAAGTTAGCTTGTTTGGATACTGAAGGTGCTTTCTCATGGACACAACCCAGGTTCAAGCCCAGCCCCACCACCTGCGGGCGGCTTCAGTGCTGTGGCCCTGGCCCCAGTGTGTGTGTGTGTCTACCTGAGAAAACAATGCGGCCTGAAATGGGGAAACCCCAGTGGTGGCCAAAAATAACAACGTGCTTCAAGTAGAATGGACTAAGAGATCATTCTTTAAGAACTTGGGTCTCAAGTCACTAATTATTTTTTCTGTCTCCAGGGTTATTGCTGGGGCTCATTGCTAGCACTAGGAGTCCACTGCTC
The DNA here is from genome assembly GCF_950295315.1 of Erinaceus europaeus. NCBI lineage: Eukaryota > Metazoa > Chordata > Mammalia > Eulipotyphla > Erinaceidae > Erinaceus > Erinaceus europaeus. Next base: position 982,704 of record NC_080163.1, read on the forward strand.
CTGACAGCCATTTTCATTATTATTATTGTTGTCGTTATTATTGTTGTTGTTATTGATGCCATCGTTGTTGGATAGGACAGAGAAAAATGGAGAGAGGATGTGAAGACAGATAGGGGGAGAAAGATAGACACCTGCAGACCTGCTTCATCGCCTGTGAAATGACCCCCCTGCAGTTGGGGAGCCGGGGGTCGAACCGGGATCCTTATGACAGTTCTTGTATTTTGCACTATGTGTGTTTAACCTGCTGTGCTACTGCCCGACTCCCAAATCTGATATTTCCTATTCATTTGTTTAAATTGAACTTCCTTTCTCTCTCGTTATATATAAGAATAGGAAAAATGACCATCAGGAGCACTGGATTTGTTATGTTGGCACTAGAGCCCCAGATATCATGTTGCAGGAAAAAGAAAGAAAGAAAAGAGAAGAGGAAGGGATGTCTGCCCAGTAATGCGGTGATATAAAATTGCACAGAACGTGATGAGGGAATGCCGCTGTGACTGTAGAAGCCACAAACAGGAAGTGTCCCATCATGTCGCCAGGGAGAAGGAATCAGTGAGAGCCAGCAAGGTGGGAGGGGACACCCGGGTTGTCATGGAGCAGAGGGGCCATGTCTGCCTGGTTGTCTGGTATCACACCGGCTTGCCCCCAACCCAGCAGGGAGCCCCTAATATAGTCCAGGGGCCTCAGCACCGGTAGGCTCATCTTGTATCCAGGGTCTCCCTTCAGGTCAGCACCTGGGCCCCCCAGGGGTCCCTTCTGCTTGTGACAGCACCCTGGGTGCTCCTCTGGCTGTGCTGAGCCTCCCACAGCAGGACCCCGAGGGCCAGCAGCACCAGGGCAGCCACGCCCATCCGGATCAGGTTCTCCACCCTGTGGTCCTAGGGCTGAGGGGTTGCCACTGTGGACACAGCAGTGTGGTCTTCAAGGGGAGAGACTGGAATTGTGGACACAGAGGACACAGGGTCAGGGGAGGTCATTGTCACCCAGGCCCTGACATCACCCAGGCGCTGCCTCCCCTGACAGTATGGGACCCTCTGCGCAGCCCTGGCCCTGACCCTCCTCACCATTCTCAGAGCTGGGCTTGTTCTGCGTGGGGCTGGGTGTCTCAGCTGCTTCTGAGGTCAGGAAATGGGGTGAGAGGGAGGATCAGGGGAGCCCAGGCTGTGTCCTGGGTGCTGTGCTCCTTGTGCCTCCAATTCTCCTGCCACACTGTGCACAGACCAGATGTGCCTGTCTCCCCATGCTGTTCCCTCTGTCTCCCCATATGGGTTACCTCTGTTCCTCGTGCTGGTCCCCTCTGTCTCCCAGTGCTGGTCCCCTCTGTCCCCCCACACTGGTCCCCTCTGTTCCCTCATGCTGGTCTCAATTGTCACCCATGCTGGTCCCCACTATCACCCATAGTGTTTCCCTCTGTCCTCCCATGATGGTCCCCTCTGTCCCCCCAGGCTGGTCTTTCTGTCCCCTGTGCTGGCTCCCTCTGTTCCCCTGTGCTGGTCCCATGTCTCCCACGCTGATCCCCTCTGTCTTTCCCTGGGCTGGTGCCGTGTCCCCCATCATGATCCCCTCTGTCTCTCCCGTGGTGGTCCACTGTGTCCCCCATGCTGGTCCTTTCTGTCCCCCATGTTGGTCCCCTCTGCTCCCTCAGCTCCTGCTCACAGCTGTCTCTACCTCATTTCACAGGACATTGACTCTAAGACTCAAAAAATCATAACAAGTTAATATTCACAATAAAGAAGTAATGTTTTCTGCTCCAGGAGGTGGTGCAGTGGATAGAGTACTGAACCCTCAGCATGAGGCCCTGAGTCCAATCCCCAGCAGCACATGTGCCAGATTGATGTCTGGCTCTTTCTCTCTCTCCTCCTATCGTTCTCATAAATAAATAAAATCTTTAGAAATCTGCACTTTTCAGATTAATCCTCATGTAGGACTCAGTGTGGATATGCAGCTGGTGAGAGCTGAGGACACATGGCCCAGAGGCAGGGTGTCACCAAGGCTGTCTGCTGTGCCCTGGGGTTCGGTCCTCAACTAATGCTGCTCAGACACCTGGCAGGAACTGATGGCACATCAGGGGCCTCACCTGAGACCAGGAGCTACAGGGGGACACTGGCCTGGAACATCAGTTGGGGGAACCTCTCACTTGTGCTGTAGCACCTGTAGGTACTCCCATTGGCTGGGGTCACAGGCTGGAAGAAGAACTCAGCCCAGAACCCCTGAGCTCAGAACTCTGACCTCAGATACTGGAGGGCTGGAATTCCCCATCCTTGGATAGGAGAGAGTCCCTGGGGCTCTGTGACTGACAGTGCAGGGTCACTGTCTCTCCTGGGGTCAGAGAGGGCTGGGCTGCATTGAGAGGGAGGGGGTGTCAGCCAGCTGTCCTAGAGAGAGGAAAGGGTGAGGGCTGCTGCCCCCTTGCTCTGAACTCAGTCTCCAGGGCCTGTCTCTGAAGACCCTCCTCTCTGTCTCTGTCCCATCAGTCCTTCTCCTGCCCCATACCTGCCTCCCTTCCCTGGGGAACCCACACCCCTCTCCTGCCATCACCCTGGGGCTCCCCCATTGCAGAGTCATCCAGACTGAGCTGCAGGCTCCTCACCCGCCACCATGATGTCCAAGGGCCTGCTGGGTGCCAACCAGAGGGATGAGTGGCTGTGACCCCCATAGCACTGGTACCAGCCCCCATGGGAGGTTCTCACAGAGCCCAGGGGGAAGTGAGTCTGAGAGAGCCCAGCCCGGGTCATCTGGCCGGGGCACAGAGGGAGGCTGGAGTCTCCCTCCTGAGAAAGAGCGAGTTTGTCATAGGCCACAGCAGAGCTACACTGGAGGGTAAGTATATGTCCAGTGGCCATGACAGGGCCCTGCAGGCTCAGGAGGGAGGGCTTCCCAGATGCCCCTACAGAGACCAGCGGGCTTTCAGGGTCGCCCACTCTCCCCTGCCCTGACCCAGGACACTGCCCCACACCCTGTGTCTCACAAGGGAAACTCACGTCCCCTTGCCCAGCCTCCCTCCTGGGGCTCCCTTAAGAGCAAAGATCCCTGTAACCTGTGTGGGTCTTCAGACCATGAAGGGAGCAGGAGGGAACCCTTACCTGGGACCAGGAGCTCCAGTGGCTCACTGGGGGTTGGCCACACCTGGGGTCTGCTGCTGTAATAGCCATGGCATCTCAACGTCCCCCTGTGGTTGGGGTCACAGGACCCACAGGGAAAAGAGCCTGGACCTGCCCACTGGGGTGTGGCTGTGTGTCCAGGGTCCAGGGGGACTTGTCTTCTCCTTGCTGAGTCAGAACCATCTTGTCAAACCCCTGCCCTGGGACACACTGGAGGGTCACGATCCCTCCTCGGGTCACCACAGGGTTCAGCAGGGCTGACAGGGTAGATTTTCTGTAGGATCCTAGGAGAGGAGGAGGCAGCATGGGAAATGAGGTCCCCCTGCTCCCCAGGGCTGGTATGATGGGGCCCCATGAAAGTAGTGCCCCTTCCTGAGGGAGAACCTGAGCTGGGACCTGTTGTTTGCTTCACCTTGGTTTGGCCTCCCCCCCACCTCTGGGAGACTGTGGTTTAGCCCCTGCTAGTTTTGCGCTACTCCCTTCTCCCCGCCCCCTACCCATGTACTTCCTGAGTTCCTGCTGCAGCCGCAGGAGGAGAAGGATGCAGGACAGATCTGTGTGGTGATTAGTTTAGGAGTTCCTCTCTGCCGCCGAGGGAGAAAGACAAGAGAGCACATGTCTGCCCGCTCGCTCGTGAATAAAGATTAAACTGCGTTCTCAGCTCAGCCGTGTGTCTCTGGTCATCTCTGTTACCCGCCCGTGAAGCCAGCCCAGATAAAACAACAGGGACCCCTGAGTGAGTCTCACCTGTCACCACCAGCAGCTCCAGGGGGTCACTGGGCTCTGACCAGCCAGCAGGGCTGACACAGTAACAGGGGTATCTGCCTGCATGGAGATGTAGCACATTGGTGATGGAGAACTTGGCCTTGTCTCCAGGCTCCTGTGGCCTCTGTGTGTTCCAGGGTTCTGAGCTTCTGTCTTTATTGAGAGCACAGATCTGGGTCCCCAGAGTCCATTGACACCAGAGGGTCACAGAGCTCCCCCAGGGACCACAAGGCCTGGCTCAACCCAGAAGGTGGGTTTTGGGTGGGTCCTTGCAAAGAAATTAGAGATAGGGTCACAGCACCATCCCATTCCCAGACCTCAGCTGTCAGCTCAGGACCCACCAGATTCACCCACCCAATATCCCAGATCTGCTCTCCTTATCAGGTGTGGGGTCTCCTGTCCCCAATGAGGGTCTGGTGAACCTGGGGACAGACTCACCTGCCTGCACACAGGTCCTGGGACCCAAACTCAGCCCTGGAAGAGAATACCTGTCAGAGGGGTGTCCAGAGTTCTGGGCACCAGCCTCCCACACACAGCCCCTGAGTCCTGGGGCCCTGACCCAGCAGACCTGGCTGGGGGGTCCCTCCCAAACTGGGTGTCCCCACTGGTTCATCTCACCCAGGCAGAGCAGGGCTGTGAGGGTGGGGGTCATGGAATGTCCTCCTCTGAGCCCAGAGGCCCCTCTGAGAGCAGCAGGATGGTCAGACACACAGTGAGTTCTCTCAGAGCTGGGCCTCCCTGTCACAAGGTTGTCACATCAGCACCCCAACAGGAAGGGGAAGTGCCCCCCACAGGAGCCTCACCCTCATTTGATAAGAGAGCAGCCAGCCCCAGTGCCTCTACCACAGGGTCCAATCCCATCAGCTGACCCCCAGGCCCCTGGAACCTCCCCTGGCCAGTGACCCCGGCCCCCACCATCTGTGAGGGTTCACAGGGATGCTGCCTGCAGGCTCAGATCTGCAGAATAGGCTCCAAGGTCACTGTGCTGTCAGCTCAGGTCCCTGTGGCCTGGGCACCCAGGGGAGCCAGGCAGAGAGGGAAGGAAGCAGAGCCCAGAGCGTGGGCTTTCTCCCCACCACGCCCACATGGACTTCTCTGTTTGGGCAGCTGACTCCTCCTCCCTCTGTGAGCAGCCCAGGCCCTCCTGCCCCTCAGACCCCGTCTCCTGGCAGAGCTCCCCCTCCTGTGTCCCTCTGCCTCCTCTGCAGGGACAGTGAGGGGCTGAGATTTAGGGTGAAGTGAGTGGCTGATTCTCAGATAAAGTTGGGTGTGGCTGCAAATCTGAGATTTGGGTGCAGCCCCAGGGCAGGGCAGAAGGGAGGTAGGACATCACATCCAGACTGTGGGAGGGAAGAACCAGTTTAATCCAGATCTCCCACAGCCCATGTTTCCTGATTCCAACAACCTCACTGCTCTGTGTTCTCAGTGACAGTTCCTGGGACTGGGGACCCCGATGATTTTCCAGAACCTTCTGAACACGAGGCTTTGGCAGCCACACTCATGGCTCAGTGCAGGACTGTCCTCTGGTGGGGTCCCAGGGGCCACCAGGGTCAGGTAAGCAAAGGCATCCTGGGGAGAGTCCATCCAATGTCCCCGGTGGTCAGAGCCCTGAGATGCAGGGCAAGTGCACAGTCCTGGGAGTCTGTCCTCCTGCGGGACTCCTCCCAGCTGGATCCTGGGCTCTTCATGTGCTGGTGAATCGGGCTCAAAACAGCAGGACCCCGAGCACCACCAGGACCAAGGTGGCCATGGCCAAGCAGACAGTGTTCTCCACCGTGTGGTCTTGCCGGGCTAGCTTTGTACAATAGCCACTGGAACTGAGGGGGAGCAGGGGACCCCTCCTTGGACAACCAGAAGATGTTAGCAGGGATGTCAGAGTGGCACTGCAGGGTAACATCCCCTCTCCAGGCCACCCGGGGTCCCGGCAGGGCTGACAGGGTGGGCCTGCTGCTTGTGCCTGGGGGAGGTTTGTGGGGTCACAGCAGCCCCCACCTCAGAGACCCTGTCTGGGGCCCCCATCCTCCAGGGATCCTTCTGTGGCACTCCCAGACCCCACCCCTCTGGGGTCCCTCCTCTCCTCCCCCTACTCCTTGCCCCAGCCTCCTCCCAGCACCCCTCCCTGCACCATCACCCAGGGGTAGGGAGGCACAGCACCCTGGGGGGCTCCTCACCCACCACCAGGAGGTCCAGGGGGTCACTAGGGGTTGACCACATGTGGGCCAGGCTGTGTCTCCTGAGACACCAGTACTGGCCCCCATGGGAGCTGTTCACGGGGCCCAGGGGGAAGTCAGGGCTGTGCTGCCCATCCAGCCACCATGGGTCCTAGGGACCTTCTTCCCTGGTCAGGGTGAATGTGTCGAAGCCGGTCTGGGAGCGACACTGCAGGGTCAGGCTGTCCCCAGTCAGCACCAGCTGGCCTGGCTGGGCCACCAGGGAGGGTGCCTCCAACACCCCTGGGGATAAACAGATACATGGACACTCACCTCAGGCACTAGAGACTCAGGGTCCTCACTGCTCCCCCAGGCTGCTCCCCCAACTATCCCTGAGCCACACTGGGCACATGGTTTAAGGGGTCACCCCACCATCCCTGGGCCTACTGACACATGGTTTAGGGCATCAAGGGCACCTTGAGAGACAGGACAATCAGGGCCACTCACCTGTGACCTCGAGATGCAGGGGGTAGCTGGGCTCTGACCACTGCTGGGGGTAGGAGCTGGAGGAGCCGTAGCACCTGTAGGTGCCCCTGTGGGAGGCATTCACGGGGCCCACAGGGAAGAGGACCTGGGGTCTCCCAGGGGAGAGTCGATGTTCCATGAAGAGGGGTGGGTCAGCGCCCCCCTCCTTCAGAAGGTGGAAAGTGCCCTTTGCTGTCTCTGAGCTGCAGGAGAGGGTTAGCTTCACTCCTGCCTCCACCACAGGGCTCGGGTGGGCTGAGAGGGATGGTGGGGGAAAACTCCTGAGGGAGAAGAGGAGCTGTGTTAGGGGGCTGTCACCCCAACACCCCAGGCTGCACTGTGGGCTGAGGCCCCTGAGCCCACACTCTGCCCCTCTCCTGTGAGAAGGAGCCCCCGTGGGGAGGGTCCCAGGTTCCCTCTCACCTGTCACCACCAGGGCCAGGGGCTCACAGCACTCTGAGGAGGAGCTGGGGCTGAGGGGGCCACACTGGTACAGCCCCTCATAATGTGAGGCTACAGGCTCAAAGACGAACCCGGTCTTGTTTGAAGATTCCTGCAGGACATCATTCTCCCAGTCCACAGAGACGTTCCCTTTATACAGACGGAGGCCACCAGCCTGCAGGGACTCCTCACACCACAGGGTCATCCGGCTCCCCTTGGGGACCATGGCGCCTGGCTCTTCCCAGATGGAGGGTCTGGGGAAGAGTCAGAGCTGAGAGTCAGGGCTGCCTCTGCCTCAGTTTCCCCAGCTGTCCTCTGGCTCCTCCCAAACAGGGAACCTCCCCACAACCACTGTGCCCATCTCCCAGGGTTTCTGGGCTGAGGCTGAGGAGTGGGGGAACTCACCTGGCTGGACCTGGTCCCACAGCCCCCAACACAGCCCTGGAAGAGAGTCCCTGTGAGACCCTCACCCACCCACCCATCACACACAGCAGCTCCAGGCCTAGTCTGGGCCCTGAGCCTGGGGTCCCCTCTGGGCTGAGCACACCCCCTCCCAGAAGGCCTGCCCCCACTGAGCCCTGAGTCAGGGGTCCCTCAGGGACAGGACCTGGGAAGGAGGGGACCCCTCCTCTGTCCCCAAGCTCACCCAGGCAGAGAAGGGCAGTGAGGGTCCAGCTGGGGCTGCCTTCCATTGCCCTCAGGGTGCAGAGCTGGGGAGTCCCAGGGCCGGCAGGGCAGCACCACAGGGTGAGAAGTTCTGTGTTCATGTGACAATCAGGGTTCCTCATTCTTGTCCTCACAGGAAGGGGAAGGGCCTTTCAGGGTCCAAGTCTCTCCCTGGAGGCCCAGACTATGGACAGAGGCTCTGGGTCCTAAAAGTAGACCATTAGATCCACAGGATCACCCAGCACCTCAGGGATGTCCCGGTGTCCCTGTGAGAGGCCCTAGTCCCTGTCACTGGAACAGCAGTTACCCTGCGGAGAGGGAGCCCCTCTGTCCCAGGAGGCCACATCCTGGCCCTGCTCCCTCATGGGGCTCTAGTGCTTCCAGCTGTGTTTCTCTGGGTCATTCCTGCCGGATGCATTGAGCTCTGGGATGTGCAGGTGTGTGGGTGTTGACCAGACAGGGAGACATCAGCACTGGTGTCTTCAAGGTTTATTAAGGCTGATCCTCTTCCTCCTCCTCCTCTGTCTCTCTCTCTCAACTTCTCTAATTCACTTTCTTTCTTTGCCTTCTAAGATTCCACCAACAAACCTGATCTCATTTAATTGTTTATTTTTTATTTTTGAATTGTGATTAATAGTACATTAGAAATTATAGGATTTTAGCCAATGGACCACAAAAGGGGAGCAAGAATAGCTGTGCTTATATCTGACATGATAGACTTTAAAATAAATAAAAATTTAAAAGATAGGGATAGACATTACTTAGTGCTCAGAGGATCGGTCAATCAAGAGGACTTAGTGATTATCAATATCTATGCCCCCAAGGAGAGGCCATATACTACTACTAAACATCTACTCAAAGAGCTACAGCATCATATTATCAGCAACACAGTCAGAGTAGGGGACTTCAACACCCCACTCTCTCAACTTGACAGATCACCCAGGCAGAAAATCAGGAAAGAAACAAGGGAGCTAAATGAAGAGACAGAGAAACTAGCGCTATTGGACATTATCAGAGTAAGGATGGTGATTTTACCATTTTTGTTAACTCACGAATCCCAATTAGAGACAAGAATACACCTGCCCAAAGGAAAAAATAGATGCCATGCATTTACCTGAAGCAAATTCCGACAGATAGACTGGAGACCCGGGTGGGAGCTGGCAGGCTCCAGGGGATCCAGGTGGGCTAGCACATTTGTATGTGCATGGGCACATGCCTGCACATGTCTCCCCAAAGGCGTTGTCCTTTTTATTTATTACTGACTGGATAGAGTCAGACGAAGGTTGATGGAGGAGATAGACTGGAGAGAGCAAGAGAGAGACAGCTGCATCCCAGCCCATTGCTCATGAAGCTTTCCCCCTGAAGTTGGGGACCAGGGGCTTGAACCCTAGTCTTTCTGCATTGCATGTGTGTGTTCAACCGGGTGCACAACCACCAGCCCCCTCTTCAAGGACTGTATCAGTCATTTAGTAGTTCACCTGAGCATGTGATTTTAGAACCTCATTCCCACTGCACCCACCACCAGAGTTCTGTGCCCTCAACCCCTACCCAGTGACAACCTCCAAACTTCTCCCAAATCTTAGAGACACTTAACCTAGTCCTGTGTGTTTCTTCTCTGCGAGCTCAGATGTTCCTGCTCTCTCGGTTCCACATATGAGCAAAACCACCTGATAGTGGGCTTTCACCTTGCTGACCTCACTGCAGAATCACCTCCACTGCTGTCCATTCTATATGAAGGACTCATGATTCTATTTTCAACTTGCTGGGAAGTCTCCCACTGAGTGTGTATCCATAACTCTTTCTCCAGTCACCTGTCACTGGGCATGTAGACTGCTTGCACTTCTTGGCTGACGTGAGTATCACAACTCTGAACGTGGGTTTCATGTGTCCCCTTGAATTGACATTTCCATGTCAGCTAGAGACATGAGTACCATGGTGTTGCTGGAGCTCAAGGTCTTTCCATCTGCACAGGATTAAGGATGCTCTGTGCTGTTTGCCATGGAAGCTGCACCAATGTGGACCCAGGCGTGTGGCAGGGTCTCTCTGTCCACATCCGCCAATTCCTGTTGTCTCCTGACTTGTTAGTGGTCTACCTTCTTACCGGTGTGAGGTGTAGTGGTGCTCAAGAGGTTCATAATAGCTTCTGGCCATGAACACTTTCTACATTTTATGTATTTATTGGGATGTTTGCATAAAGACATAAATTGGGGGAGATTGAGAGGGAGAGAGAAGGCAACACCTGCAGTCCTGCTTCACTACTCATTGTGGGATTATGTGAAATTTGGTAGAGCTTAGAGAAGCTCCCCCCCCATCCTTGGATGGAAGTCTGGAAAGAGACCCCACTTGTTAGCCTCTCTCCTTATAGAGATGAGCCAAGAGGTAAAAGTCTCCCAGACTTAGTTTCTCCTTGTTAGACTCTCAAGCTTACAGAAATCCTACAGGCCTCTTATGCTTAGTTTCTCCCTGCTAGCAGGCCACATGGCTGCCTACTTTGAGGTTCACTCAAAGTTCATATAGTCACTCGAAGTTCACACATCCACTACACCTTTAGATCACATAGTAGAACACACTCTATCATACACCTCAAACACCAGTTAGAGTAACCCCAAAAAACTCCATTTCCCTATGCCCTGTGATATCTATGATTTACAAAAATCACTGTTTTTCTTTCTCTACCTCACCTTACTGGTTTAACCCCTATGCTTCTCTCAAATGCCTTTGGATAATCAACTTGCCTGCACCATGGAGATTAATTGTCTTGACCTTTATGTGTCACATCAATACTTGTCATGCCAGCCCCCACCATAGGGGAAGCTGACCTTTAAGAAACCTGTAATTTCTGATGTATTTGAAGAATGCTCTTTGTTAACTTTCTATATATACTTAAACCCACCTTCCAATAAATGAGTGTTTGTACCAAAATGCTCCCCGACTTTTTCTGAATCAGTGAGCCCTTGAGCTAGTGAGGGAAGAGCAGCAGGCTTACCTCATGGCTGGAGCCACCCCACGTGAGCCCCAACAACTCATGAAGTTTTCCTCCTATAAATGGGGGCCTGCGACCTGAACCGGGAACTTTGAGCACTGGACTGTGTGTGCTGAGCTAGATGCATCACCTCCCAGCTGTCCATGAATACTCTGTCCTGCAAAGCTATCTATCAAACATGAAAGAGTATACATGTGTTTGTTTGTGTATAAATATCAGATCCACAGCAAGCTAAGGGAGTTTGCCATTACCGGACCTCCATGACAAGCACTATGGAAAGGAATGTGACAGAAAAACATGAAGGCACATTTAACTCTCAACTAAGTGAAATACAGAAACACAGAGCCACAAACAAAACCCTAGAAATGTAAGGCAATGATGAAAGAAGAAAGAAGGCAGATTTTTGAATCCCGCAGTGCATTTCGTCATCCCGGGTCTCCTGTGGATGAGGCTCCCATGTGTCAGAGTCTTGGTCTCATGTTCAGGAGCTCTCTGCTGCTCTCCCTGAGGGGGTGGCCTGTTACCTCGTCTGTGGCTGTGCCTCCTTGCAGCTTGGACGCTTTCTATTGCCAAAGGCACAGTGTTCAGCACTTAGGTTCTAAAGGGTGTCCTGGGTCAGCTCCAGTACTTGTTGCCTCTGTGGCTCTTAGTTGCAGTTGTGAGTGGAGTCCTGTCATGGCTGAGGGCTGCTGCAGTCTGGCGCTGGCTGGGGTGCTAAGTCTTAGCTGAGTCTTGCTCCCTGACCTCTTCCCTGCACCACATGCAAGTCCACCATTTTCCAGCTGTGACGCTGTTTCTTGACCAGGAGTCCAGAGTGCTGATGGAGGCTATCATGACTTGTCATTTCACTGCTTGTGGTTCAGAGGAGAACAGCTCCCCAAGTCTACTTTCCTGTGGCTTCAGCCTGAAGTATACTGCACATGCACTTCAAGACCAAAGACTTTGAAGTGTGTGTGTGTGTGTGTGTGTGTTAGAGAGAGAGAAAACAAGAGAACATTTGAAAGTTCTCAGACATATGCTAATAACTAACATCCTTTTCCTGCCTAAATGAAAAGCTGAATAAGAACAGGTCCCAAACATCTTCATTAATACTCTAAATACTCATCATTATACTCTAAATACTCATCAGTAATACTCTAAATACTCATCTGCAACCACATATGAGACCAAGGAGGCTTCCTGACAGCACATGTTACCTCTTACCGGTCACGTTGTATCATGAAACTGTCAGAAAGACAGAACACTGTCTGGATATCAGAAAAGACCTTAAGGAACTGCAGAATTGCTGGGGCTCACGTAGGGGTGTCTCTCAGCCTGGAGGTAAGCTTACCGAGGCTCTATCACCAGCTCAAGGGACTGCATGATAAATAAAGAGACTCGGGGTGGATTCTGGTATGAACAAACTCATTCATTGGGGAGTGAGTTTTGGTTAATATAGAAAGTTAAAAAAAAGAACATTTTTCACATACGTCAGAATTCACAGGTTTCCTTGAGGTCAGCTTGCCCCTTATGGTAGGGGTTGGTCTAACAAGAGTTGATGTGATACATAAAGGTCATAACAATCTGTCCCCGGATGCAGGCATTTAATTATCCAAAGACATTTGAGAGAATAATAGGGGTTGAACCAGTAAGATGAGGTAGAGAAGGAAGAACTAAGCTTTAAGGACATCAAAAGGGCTCCAGGAAATAAGATTTTGGGGGCTTTTCACTTGTCCGGTGTTAGGAGTGTGTGACAGGATGTGTTCTTCCTTTGTGATCAAAAGGTGAAGTGGAATGAGTCAAGTTTTAGTGAGTGAATCCTAAATCAGGCAACCATTTGGCTGACAGCAGAGGGAACTAAGTGAGAGAGGGTGTAGGATTTTTGTGAATTTGGGAGTCTTACATAGGGCTAGCTAAGTCTGATAGATTATTCCCTTTTGGCTTATCTCTATGGAGAGAGGCTAACAAGAGGGGTGTCTTTTCAGACCTCCATCCATGAAGATAGGGGGAGCTCCCCTAAGCTCTACCAAACTTCCACATAGTCCCACACTGAATGTTCTTTGTGTTTTCTGAGGCTAGAGGCAGACACCATGTTGGTGCCAGGACTCTGGAGCCAGGCTGGCAGAGTCCCGGGGAATCTGTGACAGAACTTGGAGATAGAGATTACTACAGGAGCTGGGGAGCAGCACAGGGGTTATGTAAAAGATTCTCATGCTTGAGCGTCTAAGGTGGCATGTTCAATCCACCATACCACTTTTAAAAGATATTTCTTTATTTAGTTTCCCTTTTGTTGCCTTTGCTGTTTTATTGTTATAATTATTATTGTTGTTATTGATGTCATTGTTGTTGGATAGGACAGAGAGAAATGGAGAGAGGAGGAGAATACAGAGAGAGGGAGAGAAAGATAAACACCTGCAGTCGTGCTTCACCACCTGTGAAATGACTGCCCTACAGGTAGGGAGCCAGGGGCTTGAACCAGGATCCTTACTCTGGTTGTTACACTTCATGCCACATTCGCTTCTTCTTCTAGCATTTGCCCTTCTTCCGTAGCCAGTCAACAGTGTCAGGTTGAGCCTGATGTAAAGTTTCGAGACCTCCTTTGAATCTGGAGAGGTGGCAGTTGTTGACTATGTGGGTCATTGTCTGTAGCCGCAGGGGCAGTTCGGGTCGTCTCTGGCTCCCCAGCGATGGAACATAGCGGTGCACCGGCCATGGCCTGTTTGATAGCGATTGAGGAGGGCCCAATCATAACGTGCTAGGTCAAAGCCGGGTTGACGCTCGCAGGGGTCTGTGATGAGGTGTTTGTTCTTTACCTCAGCTGACTGCCAACTCTGTTTCCAAGAGTCTGGAACAGAGAAGTCAGTGTAGGCGTAGGGGACCAGATTGGGTGATGAGACGTCAAGCGTTGGACAGGGTGGGCGAAGATATCCGCGTATATTGGCAGGTCCCGTCGAGCATAGATGTGGGAAATGAACTTAGATGATGCTGCATCCCGACGAATATCTGGCGGGGCGATGTTGCTAAGAACTGGCAGCCATGGAACCGGGGTGGAACGGATGGTTCCAGAAATTATCCTCATGGAGGAATATAATTTGCAATCGACCAAGTGGACATGGGGGCTACGGAATCATACTGGGGCACAGTATTCTGCAGTGGAGTAGCATGATGCCAGAGAGGATGATCGTAGTGTGGAAGCGCTCGCGCCCCATGAGGAGCTGGCCAGTCTTGCAATGATGTTATTCCTCGCGCCCACCTTTGCTGCAGTTTTTATGAGATGTTCATGAAATGACAGAGTGCGATTGAGAGTAACGCCAAGATAGACTGGCTGGGCTTCATGCCGGATTTTCGTATCACCAAGCTGCACATTAAGCTCACGCAAGGACGAGGCATGGTGTAGATGGAAAACAGATGATACCGTTTTTGCAGTGCTAGGGATTAGTCGCCATTTTTTACAGTAATCAGATATCAGAGACATGTCTTTCATGAGTGTTTCCTCGAGATGTCAAACATTGTGCCTGAGTTGCACAGCAGATGTCATCGGCGTAGATGAACTTCCTTGAAGAAGTTTCTGGGAGTTCATTGATGTAAATATTAAATAGCGTAGGAGCCAGAACAGAGCCCTGGGGGAGGCCACTTGAGACAAGTCTCCATCTGCTAGACTTGTCACTCAGATGCACCTGGAATCTTCTGTTTTGGAGAAGAAACGATATAGTGTTGGCCACCCATGGAGGCAGGCATCTTGAGATCTTGACTAGGAGACCATGGTGCCAGACCGTGTCATAGGCTGCTGTGAGATCAACAAAGGCAGCACCCGTCTTTAAATTCTTCTGGAATCCATTTTCAATGTAAGTTGAGAGGGCCAGGGCTTGTTCACAGGTAGATCTTCCTGGGCGGAAACCAGCTTGGGCGGGTGATAGGAATTTCTCTGTAAGATGAGAAATACGTGACAGAAGCAGCCTCTCAAGGAGTTTGTAACACACGGAGAGGAGAGAAATTGGTCTATAGCTGTCGGCCAGTGTTGGGTCTTTCTTTGGTTTCAAAACCGCTATAATCTTCGCACGATGCCAAACTTTGGGCATAGACTCAGATTCCAAGATGTGGGACAGGAATGAAGCGGGCGGGACCCAGGTTAAGAATGAGTTCTGGGGTGATGTTATCATAGCCAGCAGCTGTTCCAGGTTTAACCCTCTTCAAAGCGTCTTCCAGTTCAGACAGTGTAAAGGGAGAGAGTTTTGGAGATGGACAAGATAACCGGAAGTGGGATGACCACTCATGGGAAATTTCTCTTTTCCAGACTGGGTCAATCTTAGCACATCCAACTTGAGTTAGATGACTGGCCACTGAGTTTGGAGATACGGGAGGATGGGAGACGGGAGGGGGTTGGCTCCAGCACCCAGTCTGTGAAGAAGCTTCCAGGCCTTCCTACTTGAGTGGATGAAGTTCAGACTTTCTGTGAGTTGTTGCCAGTGGGCTTGGCATGCTGCATCCAGGGAGGCAATGAGATGGTCAGCCACATTTGGGTTGCCCGACTCATCATACTGCTTTAGTAGTTGCTCGCATTCAGCATCAAGACAAGGCGTATAGTTAGCACATCTCCCACGAGGAATGGCTTGGGAAGCTGCTTTGAAGATGGCTTGGCGGAAGCGCCTGTAGGAATCTTCAGATGGGATAGAGTTAATTGGAATTTCAGGAATAGATTTGTTGGTAAGATCACTGAACAGATGCCAGTTTGCTTTCTGAAAGTTCCATCTTAGTTTCTCCGAGCACAGAATCAGTGGGAGCTGGAGACCAATGTGGATGATAGCTGGGCTGTGATGACTGTGCGGGAAGATATTGAGAACTTGTCTCGTAGCGGGAAAGGCTTGGCCGTTGACTGTGCTAATCCAGCACAGGTTAGGTGATGAGTCTTTATTCCATCTAGCACTGTGAAAAGAACCTGGCTGTTTGGGATCGTATAATAGGGAGAGGTCATTCGCTGAAGCCCAGTCGGCTAAGATAGAGCCGTCAGCACGAGTGGAGGAATATCCCCAGTCTTGGTGATGACTATTAAAGTCTCCAACGTAAACGGCTGGGTGATTCGGGCTAGGCAGGACCTCATTATCCCATGAGGCACTGGGAGGCTTATACACGTTGATGAGCTGAATAGTTCCAATAGTAATGGAGTCGTAGAAGGTCGAAGAGGCCGTATGGTAAACATCCGCAAGACACAATTTGGCATAGATGGCTCGGCTGTGTTTAGGATGGAGATTATAGCATATTAAATTGAATCCACTGATGGTGAATCGAGCAGCTTCATCAACTGATATATGTGTTTCTTGTAGGCAGATAACATCTGCCTGATGCTGTATCGCCAATTGACCAATAAGAACGTGTTTGGCAAAGGACAGCCCCTCAACATTAAGTTGGAGGACTCAAAGAGCAGGAACAACAGCTTGAAAGCTGTCAGGACCTGCTTGTTGCTGGCTTTGAAAATGACTGGGATCCATGTGGATTCAGTCGGCTAGGAAGGATCGTCAGTTTCCCCAATGAATGGGTACTCACATTCGCTTAACCCACTGTGCTACTGCCCAACTCCCTCCATCATACCAGTTTAAGTGAGAGTTGTGCTGTTCTCTGGAGAGAGAGTTCTGGGGCTCAAGTGGGGTGGCTCCCGTCAGGAGGCAAGCTTACTGACCCTATCTCACCAGTTCTAGTGACTGTGTGATAAAGAAAAAGGGCTTGGGGAACATTCTGGTACAAACACTCGCTTTATTTGTGGGTGGGTTTGGGTATATATAGAGATTTAAACAAAGAACATTTTTCAAATACATCAGAAATTACAGATTTATTAAAGGTCATCTTGCCCCTGATAGGGGGATGATATGACAAGAATTGATGAGATACATAAAGGTCAAAACAATTACTCTCCTGATGCAGGCATTTAATTGTACAAAGGCAGCTGAGAGAAGAATAGGGGCTAAACCAGTAAGGTGAGATAGAGAAGGAAGAACAAGGCTTGATGTAAATTAAGGACATCAAAGGGCACCAGGAAATAAGATTTTGGGGGGCTTTTCACTCTCTGGTGTTAGGAGTGTGTGACAGGATGAGTTGTTCCTTTGTGATCAAAAGGTGAAGTGGATGTGTGAACTTTGAGTGAGTGAATATTAAAGCAGGCAAGCATTTGGCTGACAGCAGGGGGAACTAAGTGTGAGGGGCCTGTAAGCTTTCTGTGAGCTTGAGAGTCTATCAAGGAGAAACTGAGTCTGGGAGACTTTTCTGTCTTGGCTCATCTCTATAAGGAGAGAGGCTAACAAGTGGGGTGTCTCTCCAGACCTCCATTTGAGGATGAGGGGAGCTTCCTCAAGCTCTACTAAGCTCTCACATAGTCCCACAAGGGAGGGAGGAAGGAAAGGAGGAAGGAAGGAAGAGAGAGGGAGAGGAAGGTAAAAAGGAGGGAAAGAGGGACTATGATGCTGACTGAGAAGGTTGCACATTGCAGGCATGGTCTCAGAGAGAGGAAGGAAGCAGGGAAAGGAGAGAGGAAGAAAGGGAGGAAGAGATATGGGGGGATAAAAAGAGGAAGGAGGATGGAAGGAAGGAGGGGTGGTGAGAAAGTAAGGAAGAGAAAGAGGGGGAAGGAAGGAAAGATGGAAAAATGAAGGAAGGAAGGAAAGAAGGAAGGAGGGAGGGAGGAAGGGAAGAATAAAGGAGGGGCTGTGCTGCTGAAATGGAAGTGGGCACTTTGCAGGTGTGGCTCTCAGCAGGGCTCTGCCCAGTCTCCCCCACTCTGACCCCTCATGGCAGGACTCCCTTCTCTGCTCTCAGCACCTGCTCTTGGGCAGTTCCTCATGGGCCCAAGAGCTGGGTATGCCACGAGCCACAAGCCGGGGCTTCAGCACTTTACAGAAGGCAGGTAAGCAGCCTTCACTGACTGGCACTCTTCACAGGAGCCTGCCACCAGAAAGGGGTTTCTGAAAAAGCTTAGGCAGGTACTGGCTTGAAAGGGGGTGTCTGCATGACCAGGAGGGCTGCAGGGCTGATTCTCAGGGCTGTGCTTGGCCCTGGGTGTGGCGGTCACCACCATTCTGCTGTTTGAGGAAGATTCTGTGTCCCTCAGAGGAGCTGTTCACAGCAGGGGCAGCACTCAGTCCACCTAAGGAAACATGTGCCCTTGAGAACCAGCAGGACAGGAGGTGAGCACAGGTTGGGGGCAAAAGGGAACTGGGGGTGCAGCCTCAGGTCCCAGGAGAATGGAAGAGCCATCCAGGGACAGTCAGGATCAAGGGAGAAACAGAAACCAGCTGAGCTGCAGGTGCTCTGCAGGGAGCATTCCAGGACTGCTGGCTGCCAGGCCCCTGCCCTCCAGCTCTCAGCAGACTTGAGCCCAGGCCTGCTGGGCCTGAGTCTGTGCCTGTGTCCCCATCACTCAGGGGATAAATTGTTGTCACTCTGCCACCCTCCTGGTGGTGGTGGCACCCTGGGTGCTCCTCTGGCTGTGCCGAGCCTCCCACAACAGGACCCCGAGGGCCAGCAGCAGCAGGGCAGCCACGCCCATCCGGATCAGGTTCTTCACCCTGTGGTCCTGGGGCTGAGGGGCTGCCACTGTGGACACAGCAGTGTGGTCTTCAAGGGGAGATACTGGAATTGTGGACACAGAGGACAGGGGGTCAGGGGAGGTCAGTGTCATCCAGGCCCTGATATCACCCAGGTTCCACTTCCCTTGACAGGATGGAACCCTTTGACCAGCCCCAACCCTCCTCACTGTTCCTAGAGCTGGGCTTGCTCTGTTTCAGCTTGCTCTGTGTGGGCTTGCTCTGTGTGGGCAGAGTCAAGGAGAGATGGTGCCTGGAAGGTGACACAGTGGAGAAGGCCCTGGAGTCTCAGCAGCAGGCCCTGCATTGGGTCCCTGGCAGTGCACAGACCAGTGGGCTGAGCTGGCTCTTTCTCTCTTTCCTGTTTCTCTCATTAATAATAAATTCTACTTCTGGGAGGTATGACCAAGTAATAACTGTCATTGAACTGTCTCTCTTCCCAAAATATCAAATAAATACAAGGAGAGACCCAACTGAAGTCATAATCTATAGCTGAGGGTTCTGTGGCCTCAGGTGGGAGTTCGAATGTGGGTGGGACAAAAAGGGGTGCAGGTAGAGGAAGAGCAAAGTCGGGTCAGAGCTCTGGGCACCACAGCACTGAGCTGTGACATTTTGGCAATCTCTGTTTAAGTGCAGCAATAATTAAGGTAATTTGGAGAGCCAGGAGAAAATAGAAAAGGGCTTAAACTTCTCGACCTTAAAGGCTGTATTGAGCTTTCTGAACTTAATGCAAGGACACAACATAGACCAGAGCACTTGTGACCACAGGCAGTGCAAAATACACCCCCATCCCACCTGCCAAGGATCATACAAACAAAAGAAACCTAGAGATCACAAGAGCACCACTGCTGGCCAGCAATAACCAGTACAGAGTAGCAGCTGCTGCATCTCTCCACTGTCCCTGTGTTGGTATGCTTCTAAAAACCCCTTCTGTTTCATTAGTTTAATCTTCCCTGCTTAACACTATTCTATTTACATAACCACTTCATTCTATTTACATAACCTCTGTTAACAAGCACCACCTTCCCTCCAGGGCATTGGTGGTTTAGTGGTAGAATTCTCACCTGCTCCGCCTCCTCTCCTTGTCATACCCTGATTTTCACCAGTCACTTTTCTCTCCACCCTCTCTGAATCTCATCCTGTTCCCACCCTACTGGGCTAGTATATTTATAAGGACAAGATTGTAGTTTTAGTTTAGGTTAGCTTGGTATAGATTGCGCTGCATCCTGCATGAATAAAGAGATACTGCGTACAGCCCAGCCATGAGTCCCGGGTCGTCTGTCTCCCATCAATGAAGCTCAGCCCGACATCCCTGGTCAGAAACAAGTCAATTCAGGCCAGTGTGAATAGTGGATTGAATGGCACTGAGACAGGGACCTCATCACACACCATATCCCATGGTTAAATCAAGAAGAAACATTGCAGAAATTAACCAGGACAAAAGTCCAGACAGAATCTTCCTAAGTGTTTTGAGTACAGGACCCAAACACTAATTGACCGATTAGTCACAGGAGTGAGAAAAGAGTTTGAAAATAGCATCATCAGAAATGAGGAAACAGCACATGAGACTCTGAAAGAAAACACTATCTGGAGGTAATTGGAGAGTTGGAAGCTGAAATAGCTGAGCTAAGATCACAGCTAGCTGAACAAGCTAAGACAGTATCATAACAGGGTAACAAAATAACTGAGCTACAGAAAACAACAAAGGGGAGAGAGAAGAGAATAAGTGAGACAGGAAATAGAATTAGCAAGACTGAGGATGAATTAGAGAAAACTAAGAAAGGAAGAAATCTCAAAAAGAGATTGAGAGTTACTTAAAACTACAACAGAGACCTATGGGATGACTTCAGATGAAATAATATGCACATTATTGGCTGTCCAGAGGAAGAAAGAGAGGGAGGGGAAGAAAGCATTCTTCAGGACATAATAGCTGAGAACTTCTGTAGTCTAGACAACATCAAAGACGTAAAGGTTCAAGAAGCTCAGAGAGTCCCAGACGGAATAAACCCAGACTTAAAGACAACAAGATACCCAAAACACCAAGACACATCATATTTAGAATGGAAAGAAATAAGGATAAAAAAGAATCTGAAGGCTGCAAGAGAAAATTAGAGTCACTTATAGAGGAAAACCCATAAGATTAGCAGCAGACTTCTCCACACAGACACTACAGGCCAGAAGAGAATGGCAGCATACCTATCGAGTGCTCAATGAGAGAGGCTTTCAACCAAGACTACTGTATCCTGCTAGACTGTCATTCAGACTAGATGGAGGCATAAAAACCTTTTCAGACACGCAAAAGCTGGAAGAATCAACTATCACCAAGCCTACCCTGCAAGAAGTTCTGATATTTCTCCTATAACCAATCAGATCCCAGTGGTCCGGGAGATGGTGCAATGGATAAAGCACTGGCTTCTCAACCATGAGTTTCTGAATTCAATCCCCAGCAGCACATGTACCAGAGTGATGCCTCGTTTTTCTCTTCCTGCCTATCTTTGTCATAAATAAATAAATTCTTAAAGAAAAGATCAATAAAGTTTGAAAAAAACCAGACCACAAATATACCATAAATCAGGACACTCTAAAATTTTGGAATAATTTTATGGAATTGATGGAAATAAATATAATGGAATGGCATTAAAGTATCTTCATTCTATAATATCAATTAATGTCAATGGCCTGAATTCACCTATTTTAAATAAGGCTTTTTATTATTTATTTTCCCTTTGGTTGCCCTTGTTGTTTCTATTATTGTTGTAGTTATTATTGTTGTTGTTGATGTCGTCACTGTTGGATAGGACAAAGAGAAATGGAGAGGGGAGGGGAAGACAGAGAGGGGGAGAGAAAGGGAAACACCTGCAGACCTGCTTCACCGCCTGTGAAGCGACTCACCTGCAGGTGGAGAGCTGGGTGTTCAAATCAGGATTCTTATTCTGGTCTTTGCGGTTTGCACCACCTTCGCTTAACCCACTGTGCTACCAGCCCAGCCTCTGTATTCACCTATTAAAAGGCATAGATTAGGAAGATGAATCAGAAAACACAACCCAATCTTATGTACTCTGTAGGAATGTAACGTAACTCAACAAGACAAACACAGACTCAACGTGAAAGGATGGAAAACTACCATACAAGAGAGTGGACCACAAAAAAGGAGCAGGAACAAGTATTCTGAATCTGAAATGATAGGCCTTAAAGCAAGTACACATTTAGAACATAGGGGTGGACAACTACTTAAGGCTCAGAGGGTCAATCAATCAAGATGTCTTAATGATTATTAACATGCAGAGCACCCAAGGAGAGGCCATATAAATACATCAAACATCTACTGAAAGGGCTACAACAATAAATTAACAGCAACACAGTAATAGTGTGGGATTTCGACACCCTTGGATATTAGACAAGAAACTATCAAATACTTAGAGGAAAATATTGCATAACTCTTTACCATCTAAATTTTAAAGGCACCCTCAATGACATAAATCCAATTAAAAAATGAAATAAAAAAGTTGAACCATAAACACAAAGCAGACTTGGACTGGGTCTGGTGTATTGCACCAAAGTAAAGGACTCTAGGGTAGGCGGTTAGGCAGAACTTGAAAAACAAGCTCAGAGAGGAAAACTCTAAGCAGAACTTGGACTGGAGTTGGTGTATTGCACCAAAGTAAGATTCTGGGGTGGGGGAGGTTTCAGGTCCTGGAACGTGATGGCAGAGGAGGACCTATGGAGGTGGTATTACTGTGTAGCAATGTTAAGAATATACAAACGATTGTATGTTCCTGTGTAAACTATTAATCCCCCAATAAAGAAATTTAAAAAACAAACAAAGAAACAAACAAGCAAACAAAAAATCCTGGGGTGTGGAAAGACAGCATAATTCTTCTGCAAAAAACTTTCATGCTTGAGGTTCTGAGGTCCCAGGCTTAATCCCCAGCACCACCATCAACCAAACTTAGAAAAATAAAATCCTTCTCAACTTTAGTATTAGAGAGACACAGATGAGGAGTTCTTGGTCCTGTCGTCTGTCCCTTGGGCAGGCTCTATAATGCCCTGCTTCTCTCAACACAGCTATACCTGAGTGACCCTTCCTCTGCTGTGAGGGTTCAGTTCCACTGGACTCTCTCAAACTTCTCTTTTGCATTTAGACTTTGCCTCTGTGTCACTTCCACAGCAGCCCCTCCTTCACCAAGAGCTGCAAACATCTCTCTCCCGCCTGAGTTGTGAGCTCACTGGGACATCACCTGGCCTCAGCTTCCTGTGGGGACTCTGTGGGTCTCTGTGAAGGTTAGCTGTGAGCACTGCTCTGTGAGGTCACTCTTGGGGGCCACAGCCCAGCTGACTCCTGAGCACCAGGAGTCTGTCAGGAGCCCACGAGACCAAGAGGAGGCAGAGAGCATGACAGGGTCAGCTGGCCTGGGTGCTAGGGAAGGCCAGGGTCCCCTCCCAGGACAGATCAAATCTGTCAGAGCCCAGAGCAGATCCACAGAGGAAGGTCAGCATCTGTCCAGGGGCCAAACAGGGCCCTACAGGCTCAGGAGGGAGGGCTTACCAGATGCCCCTCAGTGACCAGTGGGCACTCAGGGCAGCCCACACTCTCTTTCCCTGACCCAGGCATTGTGCCACACTCTGTGTCTCTCACTGGGGTATCTGAATTCTCCTCTCCCAGCCTCCCTCCTGGGGCTCCCCTGACACCAATACCCCAATAAATTTTTGGGAACCTCAGACTATGAATGGGGCAGGAGGGGACCCTCACCTGAGACCAGGAGCTCCAGGGGCTCACTGGGGGGTGACCACACCTGGGGTCTGTCACTGTAATAGCCATGGCATCTGAAGGTCCCCCTGCGGTTGGGGGTCACAGGGTCCACACGGAACAGGGCCTGGACCTGCCCACTGGGGTGTGGCTGTGTGTCCAGGGTCCAGGGGGACGTGTCTTCTCCTTGCTGAGTCAGAACCATCCTGTCAAATCTCTGTCCTGAGGCACACTGGAGGGTCACGGTCCCTCCTGGGGTCACCACAGGGCTCGGCAGAGCTGACAGGGAGGGTTTCCTGTAGGATCCTAGGAGAGGAGGTGGCAGCATTGGAAATGGGGTTCCCGCTACTCCCCAGGACTGGTGTGATGGGGACCCCTACAGGGCAGACCCCCTTCCTGGGGAAGAGCCTGAGCTGGGGTTCCTGAGTGAGTCTCTCCTGAAACCACCACCAGCTCCAGGGGGTCACTGAGCTCTGACCAGTCAGAGGAGATGAGATAGAGACATCTGTATATCCCTGCTTGTTGCTCTGCCAAGTAGGTGACAGAGAACTTGGCCTTGTGACTGGGTGTCCACGTGATCTCTATGTCCCAGGGTGCTGGGCTTTGCTCTTTATTCAGATGGAACTCCTGGGCCCCCAGAGTCCCCTGACACCAGAGAGTCACAGGGCTCCCCCAGGGGACCACAGGGCCTGGCTCAGCCCAGAGGGTGGGTTTGGGGAGGGTTCCTGGAAGGAAATCAGAGGTGGGGTCACAGTACAGTTCCACCCCCAGGCCCCAGCTCTCAGGCCACCGCCCTCCCCGATATACCGCCACTAGATGTGGGCCCACTAGAGGCCTCCCAGGGCCTCTAGTCCCCAGTCCCCAATGAGGGCCCTGGGAGCCTGGGGACAGACTCACCTGCCTGAACACAGGTCCTGGGGCCCACACTCAGCCCTGGAAGAGAGTCCCTGTGAGAGGGGTGTCCTGAGTCCTGAGCACAAGTCTCTCCCCCCACAACCCCTGAGTCCTGGGGCCCTGACCCAGAAGGCCTAGATGTGGGGTCTCTTCCAGACTGGGGTGTCCCCCCTGGTCATCTCACCCAGGCAGAGCAGGGCTGTGAGGGTGGGGGTCATGGTGTGTCCTCCTCTGGGCCCAGTGGCCCCTCTGAGAGCAGCAGAATTGACAGACACACAGTGTGTTCTCTCAGGGCTGGGCCTCCCTGTCACAAGGTTGTCATGTCAGTACCCCCACAGAAAGGGGGAACAGCCCCCCACAGGAGGCTCAGTCTCATTTACTAAGAGAGCAGCCAGCCCAGTGCCTTCCTGAGGGGACCTTGATGAGCAGGGACCAGACCATGTTGTATCAGGACTCATCCACAGGGTCCATTCTCGTAAGATGATCCCACACACTCTGGACTCATGGGCAGTGCTAGGTGTGAGGGGACTCAGGGCTGTTGCCTGTAGGCTCAGATCTGCAGACTTGATTCCCAGGTCACTGTGCTGTCAGCTTGGGTCCCTGTGGTCTGGGCACCCAGGGGAACCAGGCAGAGAGGGAAGGAAGCAGAGCCCAGAGTGTGGGCTTTCTCCCTACCACGCCCGCATGGACTTCTCTGTTTTGGACAGCAGTATCCTCCTCCCTCTATGAGCATCCTGGGCCATACTACCCCTCAGGCCCTGTCTCCTTGCAGAGCTTCCTTATGTCATGTGGGAGGTAAGAACCGGTTTAATCCAGATCTCCCACAGCCCATGTTTCCCGATGCCAACAGCCTCACTGCTCTGTGTTCTCAGTGACAGTTCCCAGGACTTGGGACCCAAATGATCTTCCAGAAACGTCTGAACATGAGGCTTTGGCAACCACCCTCAGGGCTCAATGCAGGACTGTCCTGTGGTGGGGTCCTGGGGGACTCCGGGGTCAGGGAAGCAGAGGAAACCTGGGGAGAGTCCATCCAAAGTCTCCGGGTGTTCAGGGCCCTGAGGTGCAGAGCAAGTGCACAGTCCCTGGTGTTTGTCCTCCCCTGGGCCTCCCACAGCTGAGTCTTGGGTTCTTCATGGGCTGGTGAGTCAGGCCTGGAATAGAAGGACCTGGAGTGCCACCATTCTGTTCTGCTGAGCTGTGTTCACATGCGGGTCTCAGGTTCTTCTAGGGTCTGAAGATGGTGAGCGGCATGTGTCTACTTTTATCCAGAGCAAGCAGTGTGCCAGAGTGTGCACGTATGGATGGAGGCAGGAGGGAGGCAGAGGCAGGCAGAGGAGAGGCCTCTGAGAGCTGCCGCCTCACCTGGACTCTCAGCTCAGGTGCGGGGGCACAGGCCGATCTCTGCACTCGTGTGGGTTCACAACCCCTTGTGGACACGCTGCAGAAGGCGCCCAAGGACGGGGCGTTAGTCCCCATGGAGTCTCAGATCAAGATGTAGAGCCACAGAGTTGAAGGGCTCCCAGGTGGTGAGATGCCCCCCGGCTCCCTGCTGCCACCAGGGGATGGCTGGACTCTCCTGCCAGCCCTGTGACTCCCTTGCTGCCCTCCACCAGGTGCCAGGGAATGGAGACTCGCCCATGCCCTGTGGTATTCTCTCATTGGCCAGAGCTATCCAGCTTCACCCAGTGAGGGCAGCGCTCCTTGTTCCCACTGGCCTGCCTTCCAGAGGACATCCCAGAGGGGAACACTGGACAAGGTCTGTAAGGTCTGCCTCCAAACTCCCTTGTTTATTGGCCTGTGACTGTAAACATGCCTCAAAAGGCCATATCTCGACTCACATTTGTTGGCCTGCTTCAAATTCTGCTTCTAAGACTGCCAGGATAGCCTGAGGGTGCTTCTTCCTTAGCAAGTGCTCTCTCGGTTGGAGAGAACTCAACTGGAGCCAACCTAGGATGCTGCGTGGGAGAGGGATCAGGTACTTGTGATGAGCTAGCATCGCAGGAGAGAGACTCTGGGACTCTTGGAGCCAGAAGGCAATCCCAAGTGTGTTTACTTCAGAAGAGCAGCTGTATTTATACTCGCCAAGTAGGGTGGAAACAGGGTGTGAGGTAG
The DNA here is from genome assembly GCF_950295315.1 of Erinaceus europaeus. Taxonomy (NCBI): domain Eukaryota; kingdom Metazoa; phylum Chordata; class Mammalia; order Eulipotyphla; family Erinaceidae; genus Erinaceus; species Erinaceus europaeus. The sequence continues at coordinate 1,008,638 of NC_080163.1, forward strand.
AGAGGGTGGAGCGAAAAGAGAGTGGTGGAAATCAGGGTGTGACTGGGAGAGGGGGCTGAGCAAAAAGACAGTTCGACCCATGGGGGATTAAACCAATGCCCTGCAAGCAGGGCGGTTCTCTGGTTGTGTAAATAGATCGCAGAGTTAAGCAGGGGGAAGCTGGCATACTTCCCAACATCTCCCCCTTTCTTTTAAACTAATGGCCATAGTATCAGAAGTGTGGGGTGAACAGAAACCTATATCATAGAGGCATTTTCAAAAGAAATGGCACAAGACATGGAGTAAAAAGTAAGAGAGCAGCAAGAACCAGTGTGATGCCAAGGGGAGGCGTGAGGGGGGCGTTTCCTGCCTCAAAGGGCAGTGCCTATCAGGCGAAAGGGCGTTTCTTGCCTCTCTGGGCATCTCTTGCCTCTGTGGGCATTTTCTGCCTGAAAGGGCATTTCCTGACTCTGTGGGCATCTCTTGCCTCTGGAGGCGTTTCATGCCTCAAAGGGCATTTCCTGCCTCTGGGGGCAGGACCTAGTAAGGAGGGGGGTTTCCTGCCTCTGTGGGCAGGGCCTGAAAGGTAGGGGGCGTTGCCTATAGAGTCCCAAGGCAGCTGGCTACAAAGTCTACAGATTGCTGACGTCAGTCTTTGAGAAACCCAGCAGCGTAAAAGGAAGCTGCTGTAAAGCTGTATAAAGTGTCCACGAGGTGTACCAGTAAGTCCAATAGACATGTCAGTCCAAAGCAGATGACCACGGAAGAAATGCCAGGGGATGAAATTCTGCACGTCTGTCTTTATGGGGAAGGTCAGCCACTGGAATTCCAATTTTCTGTCAAGAGTGAGCTTTGGAGTTTGTTAATCTGTTTCTTCAGGTCGTACCAGGTCACATCATTGATTTCTGGGGGGGCTGCTGTAGTCATGCCATCTTGTGGGTGATGTCAGAGAACAGGGGTCCAAATGGATTTCCAGGGATTCCATTTGAGCAGATGCTTTTTCATGTGAGACTTGACAGCTGTAATTCACTTACTTGTGAAGCAAAATTTGTAGCAGATTAGAAGTTTACTATAATTGATAACTCCATTATAATTGGTTTAAGTATCATTATAATTTTGGAAGTCCTTTCTAGTATGATTTCAAGGTTGTTTAAACAGTATAAGCTCAATAGAAGAACCATGGTTAGAAGCCTCAGGCATGAGAATCATTAGCATAATCATAGCACTATACATCCTGCCCATACTCATACAGTTTTCAAGATTAAACGTTTTATATTTATACCAAGATGTAAAAAAATCAAAAGAGGAAAAACAATTTTTTGGACTGTTTCTGGATGTCTCTAGAAATGATGGCTGCATCCAGCATTTTAAAAAATATTTTATTTTATTTAAATTTTCCCTTTTGTTGCCCTTGTTGTTTTATTGTTGTAGTTATTATTGTTGTTGTCGTTGTTGGATAGGAGAGAGAGAAATAGAGAGAGGAGGGGAAGACAGAGATGAGGAGAGAAAGATAGACACCTGCAGACCTGCTTCACCACCTGTGAATTGACTCCTCTGCAGGTGGGGAGCTGGGGTTCGAACCAGGATCCTTATGCCGGTCCTTGTGCTTTGCGCCACCTGTGCTTAACCCACTGTGCTACAGCCCGACTCCCCAGCATTTTTTTAAAGTCAATTAAATTTCAGAATACTCACAGCAAAATGGGCTATACAAAAATTCAGTCATTCAAATCACTTTCTTACGAAACACAACTTGAACCAGATTATTAGATTCCACTATGTCGTATCATGAGTCCCCCGTAGGGCGTCCTAGCTTAAAAAGCTCCTCAAAATTCCATTTAGGGTGCTTCTGACGGTTCCTGCAGGATTGCAGGCATCCATCCCCAAAAACGTCTTCCCATAGAAGAAAGAATTGAATGAGGAGGGTAGAACTAACCATGTGTCTCCATTCTTGGGGATTGCCAGGGTACTCGAGAATGCTCTTCAAGTTAGGGTAGTCCTTCTCCATGGGAAACATGCGAGAGTGAGTCCAGAAAGTCCCAGGGGAAATCTCCGTGCATCTCCCAAACTCTACGATCACAGTCATAAGGAACCAAAGTGTGGTCCATAGCAAAATGTAGTCCTTCTCCTTGGGAAACATGGGAGAGGGAGTCCAGAAAGTCCCAGGGGAAATCTCTACACATCTCCCAAGCTCTAGGATCACAGTCATAAGGAACCAAATTTCCCTACAAGTAATCCCATTGGCCAGTGTCCATAGGCCCCGCCCAGGAGAGTCAAGTCCTCTTGATCAGGTGTTTTGCTGCCACCTTGTGGACTCACAGCAGAATGCAGCTAGGGATAGAAATTCATCAACTCCCAGGGGAATCTTCCCATCCAAGGAGAGAAAGTCTAGGTATTGGAGAGGCAAATGCTTGAACACAAAACAAAACCATTTTGTGAGTCGTGTGCAACTCACACATGAAAAAGCGCTGTGTCCAAAACCTGAGCTCTCCTCAGTCTATAAGCTGCTAGACAACTTTGGTGCTTTTCTGCCCCCTTGTGGACATGCAGCAGAATGCAGTTAGGGACAGAAATTCATCAACTCCCAGGGGAGTCTTCCCATCAAAGGAGAAAAAGCCTAGGAATTGCAAAACCAGATGCTGGAAAACACACACACACACACACACACACACACACACACACACACACACACACACTTTGTGAGTCGTGTACAACTCACACATAAAATTGCGCTGTGTCCAAAGCCTGAGCGCTCCTCATTCCACAGGCTGCTAGACAACTTGGGTGCTTTGCTGCCGCCTTGTGGACACACATCAGAATGCAGCTGGGCACCTAAATGACCAAGTCCCCTGGAGTCTTCCCCTTGTCACAGGAGATTAAGCCTAGGAAATGGCAAAGAGCCGGCGGCCCCGAGGGAAGAACCAGTGTTCTGTGCATCGCATGTGCAGTCCTCACATGAAAATGCGCTGTGGCTGGCAAGTTAGCTTGTTTGGATACTGAAGGTGCTTTCTCATGGACACAACCCAGGTTCAAGCCCAGCCCCACCACCTGCGGGTGGCTTCAGTGCTGTGGCCCCAACTCCAGTGTGTGTGTGTGTCTACCTGAGGAAACAATGCGGCCTGAAATGGGGAAGCCCCAGTGTAGGCCAAAAATAAAACTGTACTTCAAATAAAATGGACTAGGAGATCATTCTATAGGAACTTGGGTCTCAAGTTACTTTTTTCCCCCTTGCTGTCAGGTTACTGCTGGGGCTCAGCATTGGCACTAGGAATCTGCTGATCCTGATAGCCATTTTCAGTATTATTATTATTATTTTTAAATTGTATTCAATGGCACAGAGAGAAATTGAGAAGGGAGGGTAGATAAATAGAGAGAGAAAGCCTAACACCTGTTGACCTGCTTCACTGCATGTGAAGAGACCCCTGGCAGGTGGTTAGAGCAGGAAGCCCAGGTATTCACGTGGCTCCTTGCACTTAGCACTATATCAGCTTAACCAAGTGCATCACTGTCAGCCCCCTCAGTTTTACATTTGATGTAAAAATCACGAACATTCTAGGAAAATGTTTAATTTCCTAGCAATGGAAAGTTTTGGGAACTAAAAGACACTGCTAATTTTGAGACATCTGGGAAGAAGAAACTGCTCCTCATGGTATTTCTGGAGAAGGCAGATGGGCAAAATCCAGGAGACATTTTTACAAGTCACAAACAAGAAGAAAGCACAGGGAGACCCAACTTAGGCCACGTCATACAGGCAGAAGTCTATCAAGTGGAGGCTGATCCAGGGATGCCCTGGATGTCCATGTCCACAGAAACTGAGATTTCTGTGGAGTGAAGGGAAATGCAGGAACATCAAACTCCATTAGATCAGAAGAAAGCAGGCGACCCCTTTGCCATGATGGATGAAATGAATGGTTTTATTTAAAAGATAAATGCCAGGGAAAGAATGGAGTCTGATTTTTACGCTGAGAGAACCGGCTCCATGCATATGCAAGGAGCCTGTGAAAAAGGAATCAGGAGAATGTGGTGATTCTGAATAAGATCAATCACATGCTCAGCAGTGCCCAAGCTCACCACCACAACCCACAGTGTGCTTTTGGGGAATTATGCTCAGGATCCTGCAAACAAACACCAAGTCATCCCTGTCTCTGCTGCTGGAAATGCCCCTGCTGGACCAGGAGGTGGGGTGCAGGTCCGGCTGAGTCACTGGTGGCACCTGCGGCTGCGCTGCCACCCTCTCCCCAGCCTCCTCAGGAAGTTGCCATTTGGGCTCGACATGGAGGAGAGAGAGAGGAGATCCAGAGCTGAGAGGGGACACAATTCTTTATTCGCGCGGGCACCTCAGAGTTGGGTGAGAGCGCAGTAGTTGGGGCCACGTGGAGCTAGCAAAAATGGCCGCCTCCTGCTAAGTGCAGCCTCCTTCCCTTGTGTCCAGTCACATAGGTGAAAAGCTGGCAAGAGAGTGAAGGGCGGAATAAGAAGGGATTTTATGGGAGAAAGTCGGGACATGATTAGTTAGGAAACAAGGCACTTGGGGATAGGATAATGGGAAGGGGAGGAGTAACCAAAGCACTCCAGGGTAGGATAATAGCTCTTGCGGGAATGGGAAGGGGGAGGAGTAACCAAAGCACTCCAACTAATGCGGGGAATTGACAATTCCCTGAGCGGACAACATGGCATATGTGACTGAATCTGCAGAATTTCCTGGCATCTCCCCCTTTCCTTTTACCTAATGGCCACAGTATAGTAAATTTAGAGTGGATCAGGCTTAAATGTTTTTTAAGGAATGCCATGCTCAGGTGGGAAGATGTAGGACGTTTTTGTGGCAGGAGGGAAGACTTACATGGCTGGCAACCTTGTGAGATTTATATGTCCCCCCTGTGCTCAACCCCTCTGTAGAGAGAGAGACTTATCTGGAAGGACTCATCTCATAGGTTAAGCTCTTCCAGGCTCCATCATCTCCCCACAATATTTATACATCTTTCCCTATCTTTCTATCTGGTAATTGCATTAAGATGGGTCAATGTCTATAAAAGACTCCATCTGTGACAGAGGAATAGTAGTGTAGGGGTGCACAGAAACCTATTGGGCATAAACCTGATTGCTATAACAAAACAGAAAGGAACAAGTAGGGGAGCATTAAGAGCCAGTGTGATACCAAGGCAAGGCTGTTGGGAAGGGGGGTGTTTCCTGTCTCTGGGGGTGTCTCCTGAATCTGGTAGCAGGGCCTAGTAATGAGGGAAGGGCATTTCCCACCTCAAAGGATAGGACCTGCAAAGGGGAGGGCATGGCCTGATAAGCGGAGGGGCTATTCGGCATTGTATAGTACTCAAGGCAATAGGCTGCAAAGTCCATGAACTACTGTGGGTCAGTCTTTGAAAAACCAGCAGCGTGAAGGGAAGGAAACTGCTGTAAAATTGTGTAAAGTGGCCAAAGGGTATACCAGCAAGTCCATTAGAAGTCTCAGTCCAAATTAGGCGACTAGAGGGAGAAATGCCAGGGGATGAAATGCTGCACGTCTATCTCTATGGGGAAGTTCAGCCACTGGAATTCTGCTTTTCTGTAGAAAGTGAGCTGGAACTGCCAAAACATGATAGGCAAAGCAGAAGCAGGAAAGGCAGATAGTAAGAAAGTCCTGCCCTTGGAGTCTGTGAATCAGGTTCTTCAGATTGTGTCAGGTCATATCATGAGTATCGGGGAGTGTGCCACTGTAGTTGTGTCACCTAGTGGGTGATGTCAGAGTGGGCAGGGGTCCAGATGGTTTTTCCAGGGACTCCTATGAAAGAATCACAAACAATCTGCTTCCCATCGTTAGCAGGGCATCTGAATCAATTTTTTTTATAGGAAAAGAGGTTTGGTGCCTTAGCCAACTGAATAGTGGGGGGATGTATTTCCCCTTATTTCTTACTTTACTTAATTGAGCCTAGGCATTTGGCAGGCCTTCTCAACAACCATTTGTATTTGGTGGTAGTATGGCATGTCTGTGGCACAGGTGATGTTATAAAGGGAAAAATCTTTAAATTGTTGGCTGACAAAGGCAGGCCTGTAGTGGCAAAATGAGACACACCAGTTAAGTGTAGAAAAATATGTTAATGTTGTTAATTCACATAAGTTCTACATGGATGTTGTTTAAATTCGGAGTCTCCAGCGTGTTGGGCTAGCTTCACAGGTGGGTAACAGAGACTCAAGGACACACGGCTGGGCAGGGAAGCTGTATTTCTTTATTCAGGAACAATGATTCATAAAATAAACCAAACTAATCACCAAACAGAACTCTGCTGCCTCTTTCCCCCGCAGCGGCGCCAAGCACTCTCCAACTCTGCCACTCTCTCACTCTCTGACTCTGGAACTCTCCAACCATCTCGGGGTTCCTTGGGGCAGGGACAAGTGGACCCGCAAAACTAGCAGGACTGAACCAATTTTCTTGGCAGGGGGAGAGCTAGAACAACCCAATATACAGCATACAACAATTCCCCTTTTTCTTTTTAACTACATGACTACTGTATCAGGGGTGTGGGGTTAACAGAAACCTATATCGTACAGGCATTTTTTAAAAAGAAACTGGCACAAACATGGAGAAACATGTAAGCAAATAACAAGAACCAGTGTGCTGCCAAGGGAAGGCCTGACGGGGCCATTTTTTTTGTCTCTGTGGGCAAAACTTTAGCAGCTTAAAAAAAACATTTCCTGCTTCTGGGGGGCATACTTGTCTCGACGGACATTTGCATGGGGGCAGGGAACAGCCTAGAGTCCCAAAGGCAGCTGGCTGTAATTTACTTACTATGAAACAAAACTTGTTATTAGCATAAGCATAGCGCAATCTAACGTTTCTAATAGAGAAGGAATTTGAGGCTTTTACATATCAACAACGTCTTTTTAACCTTTTGTTACCCCCATTTAAGATGGAGATGCAACCTAGGTGTGCGCAGGAAAGAAAACCTCAGGCACGAGAATAATTAGCATAGCCATTGTGCGATCTACCATTTCTAATAGAGAAGGTAATTGAGAGTTTTACATATCAACAAGTCTATTTAACCTTTTGTTACACCCACTTGAGATGGAGACACACCTTAGGTGTGTGCAGGTCTTGTTTAGACCAACTTAGTTAAAATATATTGATTGTTAACTAATTTTTACCTCAGACTTTAAATGAAAGTTAATTTTATCTTTATGAGAATTATGTTGAAAACCTTTTTCATTTAACTTTGCCTAGTAAGAATTTAGCCTTAAAGTTATATTTTTAACCTTAAAGTTATTTTTTACCAAACTTTAAACATACACATAAACATGGTCATTAATACACAAGGAGAGAAACCTTTGTTACGAAGACATGTCATTTCAAACACGAATTTAGATATGTACTGTCTTAGTTGTTGGGGGGGTCACCATCTGGAGGTGGCCTCTTGCGCAGCTCCACTGTTAGGAATTTTAGGTTGTGATCTCTGGATGAATCTCTGCGTACTCCAGCTTGTCTGCCTTCAGACTGGGGCTGAGGATCTCATCCAGGGTGCTCAGTTTTGGCAGGGAGCCCAGGGGGTCCGGGAGGTCCGGGATCTGTACAGAATTCATAGCCCGAGGGCGGGCGGGCCAGCCTTGTAGAAGGCACAGGCCAAGGTGCCCAGGGGTGGCGCCCATGATAGGTCACCGTGGCCCTGCCCCATGGCCCTGTCATATCTGCTGCCCTGCTCGCAGTGGCCGAGCAGTGTGGAGGGATCCCGCATCTAGTGCCCTGCGCCACGCGGTGGAGAGCTGGCTCCTGTGGGCTGGCCTGCATGCTGGCATTGGGCTCCTGTGTGCTGGCATCAGGTTCCTGCGTGTTGGCATCGGGCTCCTGTGTGCTGGCGTCGGCCTCTTGCGGGCTGCTGGGCTGCGGGGCTGCGGGCACAGTGTGTGGGGTTGTCCGGGCACAGCCAGCTGGTTGGCTGCTCCACCAAGTGGAAACTGCAGCTACGCGCCTCACCTCTCACCCGCTGGCTCTTCCCGACTCTGCTGGCTGTTCTGAGTTCGCCCGAGCGAGTGGAAACCACAGAGTGGTCCAGAGATAAATGTTCCAGAAACAGCAAAACAGTCTCGTGAAGAATGAGCAGAGGCCTTTGGAGATCTCTTCACAAGCAGAAGAGAAGGCCATAGTACATAGGTAGCCAAATTGTCTTCACTTATCTGAGAGATGCGCAGGTCAGGTCCACGTGGGCGCCATTTGTTGTTTTAATTTGGAGGCTCCAGTGTGTTGGGTTAGCTTCACGGGCAGGTAACAGAGACTCAAGGACACATGGCTGGGCAGGGAAGCTGTATTTCTTTATTCAGGAACAACGATTCATAAACTAAGACAAACTAATCACCAAACAGAACTCTGCTGCCTCTTTCCCCTGCAGCAGCACCAAGCACTCTCCAACTCTGCCACTCTCTCACTTTCCAACTCTGGAACTCTCCAACTCTCTCGGGGTTCCTTGGGGCGGGGACAAGCAGGCCCAAGAAACTATGAGGACTGAACCAATTTTCTTGGCAGGGGGAGAGCTAGAACAACCCAATGTAAAGCATACAACACATGGAGGAACTTCTCATAGCTTAATGCCTTACCATATGAGTGGATGTTTCTTCATGTGAAGGCTTTGACACTGTTGTAGTCAATTACTTGTGAGAAAAATTTTTTTGACAAGTTAGAAGCTTACTATAATTGATAATTCAATGATTATAATTGGTTTAAGTATCTTTATAATTTTCTTTAAAGGTCATCTAATGTGACCTTCTGTAGCAGTCTCTACAGCAGGATCTTCAGACCAATTTTAGTTAAAATATATATTTTGATTTTACATATATTTTTAAATGTTTATTTATTCCATTTTGTTGCCCTTGCTATAGTTATTATTGTTGTTGATGTTGTTGTTGGATAGGACAGAGAGAAGTGGAGAGAGATGGGGAAGACAGAGGGGGGAGAGAAAGACAGACACCTGCAGACCTGCTTCACTGCCTATGAAGCGACTCCCCTACAGGTGGGGAGCCGGGGCTTGAACTGGGATCCTTACTCCAGTCCTTGCACTTTGCATCACCTGTGCTTAACCCACTGCGCTACCACCCCGATTCCCTAGTTAAAATATATTTTTTGATTTTTAAACTATTTTTACTTTGGACTATAAACAGACTCAGGTTACATAGAGGGTTAACGCATGTTAGTGACAATGATTTTAACATTTATAGTGTCATATTTATGCCAGATCTGTTGTGGGTTAATTTCCATAAGATTAGCTTACAGGGCACTTTGGGGGGCAGTCCAAAAGTGTCCTGTATAGAGAATTTGTATTTTAATTTTGGGGATGTATTGTCACGTTAAATATTTAGACTTTTGTCTTAAAGAGTCAGTTACTTTTAGCAAATTAGTTTTACCTTGCCTGGTAATAATGTAGTTTCGAGGTTACACTTTTAACCGTTAATGTTTACAAAGCTTAAAACATACCCATAAGCATTTAGTTATAACACACAGGAGGAGAAAAACTTTTGTTACGAAAACATATCATTTAAAAAACGAATTTAGATCTGTCTTTACTCACACAGTTTAAAACTAAGCACTTTACATTTATACCAAGACTTATATATAAAAAAATCAAAAGAGGAAAAAACAAATTTTCTGGATGTCTCCAGAAACCTTGGCTACATCCAGCATTTTTGTATAAAGTCAATTAAGTTTCAGAGTACTCTGAGCAAAATGGGTCATACAAAAATTTTTAGTCATTTAACACACTCACAAAACACAACTGGCCAGTCATAGCATAAGATATTTGGAGAAGGGGTAAGAGAGAGGGCTCTGTGAACCTTCGAGCACCCTGCTGAGACACGGAGATAGAGTGGGGGCAGGCAAGAAGGAGGCAGATTCCACCCAGGACCCCCACCTGGGGCTGCAGGGTGTCATGGGCTCAGCCTGGACACCTGGGGAACCAGCTCTGTACCCTCAGTGCACAGGACCTACCGGGGTGAAGTGGGGTGTAGTGGGGGCGGTGGGAGCAGGAAAGACAGTGCAGCTGGGAAGGCACCTCCTGGGACACTCTGACCCAGCCCCACATGGAGGAAGCATCTGTGTTATGTATTTGTGTGGGGGTGTGTGAGAGGCAGAGGCAGAGACAGAGACAGAGACAGACACTGAGCCCAGAGCAGTGAACCCCTGGCAACAGCAAATAATAATAAGAAATGTCTGTGGATGATAATGTAGGACTCATATACGTAATAAGGACCATATGTGAAGCATCCAGAATGCTGCAAAGGCAGGGACTGCAGTTCCGACTTGTTTCAGGCCCACAACCCCCAAACCAGCCCCCAGACTCAGACAAAACTGCTCTTGGGGTGCAGGGGGACTGGAGAGACACTCACCCCTCTGTGAGGAGGTCAGCTGGCCCAGACAGAGACCTGCGAGACAAGGTGGTGAGGAGAGACGCCCTCCCCCAGGCTGCCCAGCCGCTGCTGGATAGAAACAGGCAGCCCCCCATGACTGCCTCCTCACCAGGCACTGAGCACAATCCTGGGCTCTGCACAGTCTCTGTGGCCCTCAGCCCCTCCCAGCAGTCCCTCAGCCTCCTCAGTGTGGAGGGACCCCGTGTCCTGAAACCCTCTAGCTGGACCCCTCGCCACTGAGACCTGGGTCTTTCCCAGAGCTGAGGGAAAAGCTGGGGAGAGGGGCATGTGGCTCAGAGTCTCTGGGCAGCAGTCAGGACCCAGCAGGGATCACCCCACCCCAGGCCAGGACTCACCGAGGACCAGGATGATGGGAGGTTGGAGGGCCATGGCCCAGTGCAGACACGGAGCTCAGGACTGTGCTGGGCTCCTCCCGGCAGGGCCTCCCCAGAAGACACGCTGCCCTGCTGCCTGACCATAGAGGGCCCTGAGAAGGTGCCCGCCTGCTGAGCTCTACCCACAGAGCACCCCAGCCCTGTGCCCTGCCCCAGCACCTGTGAGCCCTGGCAAGGGTGGGTGCCTCTGTGGCTCCTGCTGGTGGCTTCTCCTAACTGCTTGGCTTAGGATGGGAAGCGTGCGCCTGTGAAGACAGAGAGAGACAGACAGACAGACAGACAGATGTGCAGCTTTTGCAGGCACTGATGAAAGACCTGTGCAAGCCCCAGCCTCAGCCCAGCTTTCTGTCTGGCTGGAAGCAGCCCTGTGGGGGGTTGGGGAGGAGAGGACACCCTCAGCCTTGGGGCATCACCTGGAGCATGGCTGGGTGTGGCTGACATGCTCCCCTCAGAGCACAGCAGGCCTCTCAGGACCCTCTGTGCCTGCACTATAAGGACTCCCTTGGCCTCCTCTGTGCCTGTGCCCTGCTGTGACCCTTTGCTTCACTGGAAGCACAGCCTCCCTGTCCTGAAAACCATTTCACAACCGTGAGGCAAGAAGCTTGAGCAGAGGAAATGGAGTAAACTGGATCCGTGTCCTGAGGACTCTGCTGAGTTGCCAAGCACCCCGGGCTGCCTGTGCCTGTGAGTCTAAACGAGCAAGAGCAGGCGGCCTGGATCAGCTACCAGCGTGCCAGTCTAGGTCTGTGGCACAGTCGTGGTGATGCTGCAGGCCCAGCTCACATCCCCGAGTGTTCCAGGCTTTCTTCTCCTTTCTCTCTGAATGGACAGAGAGAAACTGAGAGAAAAGGGGGAGACAGAGGAGGAGATAGACACCTGTGGCCCTCTTTCTCCTATTGTGAAGCTTCCCACCTGCAGCTGGGCACTGGGAAGTGGGGACTGGGGGCCTGAACCCAGATTCTTCCACATGGTGACATGAGTGCTGAACCACGTGCACCATACCTGCCACCTCTTTTTTATTAATAAAATTTTATAGTATTTTAAAAATATTTACTTATTTATTTATTCTCTTTTATTGCTGTTTTTTATATTGTTTTGTTATTGATGTCTTTGTTGTTGGATAGGATAGAGAAATGGAAAGAGGAGGGGAAGACAGAGAAGGGTAGAAAAGACAGACACCTGCAGACCTGCTTCACCACTTGTGAAGTGACTCCTCTGCAGGTGGAGAGCGGGGGCTCGAACCAGGATCCTCTCACTGGTCCTTGTGCTTTGGGCCATGTGCACTTAACCTGCTGCACTGCCACCTGACTCCATGATTCTTTATTTCTTTTTTGGATACATACATCCAGAAATTGAGAAGAAAGGGGGTTATAGAGAGGGAGAGAGACAGAGACACCTGCAGCACTGCTTCACCACTTGTGAAGCTTTCCCCCTGTAGGTGGGGTCTGAGGTCTAGGAATCGGCCTCCTTGTACTCAGTCAGATGAGCTCTCAACCAGGTGTGCCTCCATCCAGCCCCGAAGCTTCCCCTTTCTTTATCCTTCTAGACATAAGGACCAAAGCTGTCTATGGGGCCCAGAAGGCCAGAGGTCTCGCTTTTGTAATTGCTTCTCCACTTGACATGGGCATGGATAGGCTGATCCATAACCCCAGGCTGTCTCTTCCTTTCCTGAGTTGAGTAGATCTCTGAGGAGGTGGAGTTCCAGGGCACAGTGGTGAGGTCTTCTGACCAGGGAAGGCAGGTTGGTGTCATCGTGGCCTTTTTCACCATCTGTCTATGAGTGAAACCATCCTGTATTCCTCCTTCTCTTTCTGACTTATCTCACTCAACATGATTCCTCCAAGCTCCATCCTAGATGATGTGAAGAAAGTGAAATCACCATTCTTTTTCAATTTCTTTATGTGAGGATTAATGGTTTACAGCCAACAGTAAAATATAATAGTTGATACATGTGTGACATTTCTCAGTTCTCCACATAACAATTCAACACCCACTAGGTCCTCCTCTGCCATCTTGATCTGGGACCTGAACCCTCCCCACCCCCTCTCAACAGTCCTTTGCTTTGGTGCATGACACCAGCTCCAGTGTGACTCTGCTTTGTGTTTTCCCTTCTGTTCTTATTTTCCAACTTCTGTCCTTGAGTGAGATCATCCTTTGTTCTTTCTTCTCTTTCTGGAAGATCTCACTTCACAGGATACCTTCAAGCTCCAGCCAAGATGAGGTTAAGATTGAGGATGAATTAGAGACAACTATAAAAGAAGTAAGAGATCTCAAAAAGAGATTAAGAGATGCTGAAAACAACAACAGAGACCTATGGGATGACTTCAAAAGAAACAATATACACATTATTGGCTTACCAGAGGAAGAAAGAGAGGGAGAGGAAGAAAGCATTCTTCAGGCCATAATAGCTGAAAACTTCTCTAGTCTAGACAACATCAAAGACATAAAGATTCAAGAAGCCTAGAGGGTCCCAAACAAAATTAACCCAGACTTAAAGACACCAAGACACGTCATATGTAGAATGGAAAGGAATAAGGATAAAGAAAGGATCTTTAAGGCTGCAAGAGGAAAACAAAGAGTTACCTACAAAAGAAAACCCATACGATTAGCAGCAGACTTCTCCATACAAACACTACAGGACAGAAGAGAATGGCAAGATACCTATCAAGTGCTCAATGAGAAAGGCTTTCAACCAAGAATACTATATCCTGCTAGACTGTCATTCAGACTAGGTGGAGGCATCAAAACCTTCTCAGACAAGCAACAGTTGAAGGAATCAACTATCACCAAGCCTGCCCTGAAAGAAGTTCTGAAAGGTCTTCTATAAACAGTCAGACCATCATAAATAGGACATAAATCAGAACACTCTAAAACTCTACAAGAATGGCATTAAAATATCTTCAATCTTTGATATCAATGAATGTCAATGGCCTGAAATCACCTATTAAAAGACACAGAGTAGGAAGATGGATCAGAAAACACAACCCAACAATACGCTGTCTACAGGAAACCCACCTAACTCAACAAGACAAACACAGACTTAAAAGTGAAAGGATGGAAAACTATCATACAAGCCAATGGAACAAAAAAAGGGGAGGAACAGCTATTCTCATATCTGACACGATAGACTTTAAAATAGATAAGATTAAAAAAGATAGGAATGGACACTTCTTAATGCTCAGAGGATCAGTCAATCAAGAGGACTTAAAAATTATTAACATCTATGCACCCAATGAGAAGCCATCTAAATACATCAAACGTCTACTGAAAGAGCTACAGCAATATATTAACAGCAACACAGTCATAGTAGGGGACTTCAACACCCCACTCTCTCAACTTGACAGATCATCTAGGCAGAAAATCAATAAAGACATAAGGGAGCTAAATGAAGAGATAGATAAACTAGAACTATTGGACATTTTCAGAGTCATTCACCCCAAGAAACTAGAATACACATTTTACTCAAATCCACATGGGTCATTCTCAAGGATAGACCATATGTTAGGCCACAAAGACAGCATCAGCCAATTCCAGAGCATTGAAATCATCCCAAGCATATTCTCAGTCCACAGTGGAATTGAACAAACACTTATCAATAAAAGATTAGAAATATTACTAAACTGCGGAAGCTCAACAGTACACTTCTTAACAACTTCTGGGTCAAAGAGGAAATCAAGGAAGAAATCAAAATGTTTTGAGACTTCAATGAAAATGAAGAAACAAGCTATCAAAATATTTGGGACACAGCTAAGGCAGTACTGAGAGGGAATTTCATAGCTATATAAGCACCCATTAGGAAACAAGAAAAAGCACAAATAAACAGCCTGATTGCACATCTTAAAGACCTAGAAGAACAACAACAAAGGAACACTAAAGCAACCAGAAGGACAGAAGTCACTAAAGTTAGGGCTGAAATAAATAACATTGAGAATAAGAAAACCATACAAAAGATCAACGAAAGTAAATGTTGGTTCTTCAAAAGTGTGAACAAAATCGACAAACCTTTAGCCAGACTAACAAAACAAAAACAGGAGAAGACACAAATAAATCACATACTAAATGAAAGAGGAGATATCACAACAGACATCAGAGAAATTCAACATATCATGCAAGGCTTCTATGAACAACTATATGCCGCCAAGCTAGAGAACCTGGAAGAAATGGACGATTTCCTAGATATCTACCAACTTCCAAAACTAAGTAAAGAGGAAGTGGATAACATGAACAGGCCCATCATAGCTAATGACATTGAAACAGTTATCAAAAATCTCCCCCAAAATAAAAGTCCTGGACCAGATGGTTTTACAAATGAATTCTACAAAACATTCAAAGAAGAACTAATACCTCTACTTTTAAAAGTCTTCCAGAAGATTGAAGACACTCGAATACTCCCTGCCAGCATCTATGAAGCCAACATCACTCTGATACCAAAAGCAGACAGGGACACAACCAAAAAAGAAAACTACAGACCAATATCTCTGATGAACATAGATGCTAAAATACTCAACAAAATTCTAGCCAACTAGATACAGCAGTATATCAAATAGATTGTCCATCATGACCAAGTGGGGTTTATCCCCGGCATGCAAGGTTGGTTTAATATACTTAAATCAGTCGATGTGATCCACAACATCAACAAAAGCAAGACCAAAAACCCCATGATAATATCAGTAGATACAGAGAAAGCCTTTGACAAAATTCAACATCGCTTTATGATCAAAACACTACAAAAAAGGGAATAGATGGAAAATTCCTGAAGATAGTGGAGTCTGTATATAGCAAACCTACAGCCAACATCATACTCAATGGTGAAAAACTGGAAGCATTTCCACTCAGATCAGGTACTAGACAGGGCTGCCCACTATCACCATTACTATTCACATAGTGTTGGAAGTTCTTATCATAGCAATC
Source organism: Erinaceus europaeus (assembly GCF_950295315.1). Taxonomy (NCBI): domain Eukaryota; kingdom Metazoa; phylum Chordata; class Mammalia; order Eulipotyphla; family Erinaceidae; genus Erinaceus; species Erinaceus europaeus. Next base: position 1,024,297 of record NC_080163.1, read on the forward strand.
AGGCAGGAGCAAGGAATTAAAGGGATACAGATTGGAACAGAAGAAGTCAAACTCTCCCTATTTGCAGATGACATGATAGTATACATGGAAAAACCCAAGGAATCCAGCAAGAAGCTTTTGGAAATCATCAGGCAATACAGTAAGGTGTCAGGATACAAAATTAACATTCAAAAGTCAGTGGCATTCCTCTATGCAAACACTAACTTAGAAAAAACTGAAATCCATAAATCAATTCCTTTTACTATAGCAACTAAAACAATAAAATATCTAGGAGTAAACCTAACCAAAGAAGTGAAAGACTTGTATACTGAAAATTATGAGTCACTACTCAAGGAAATTGAAAAAAAAACAAAGAAGTGGAAAGATATTCCATGTTCATGGGTTGGAAGAATTAACATCATTAAAATGAATATATTACCCAGAGCCATCTACAAATTTAATGCTATCACCATCAAGATCCCAAGCACATTTTTTAGGAGAATATGCTACAAATGTTTATCTGGAACCAGAAAAGACCTAGAATTGCCAAAACAATCATGAGAAAAAAGAACAGAACTGGAGGCATCACACTCCCATATCTCAAACTGTATTATAGGGCCATTGTCATCAAAACTGCTTGGTAGTGGAACATGAATAGACACATTGACCAGTGGAATAGAATTGAGAGCCCAGAAGTGAGCCCCCACATCTATGGACATCTAATCTTTGACAAAGGGGCCCAGACTATTACATGGGGAAAGCAGAGTCTCTTCAACAAATGGTGTTGGAAACAATGGGTTGAAACATGCAGAAGAATGAAACTGAATCACTGTATTTCACCAAATACAAAAGTAAATTCCAAGTGGATCAAGAACTTGGATGTTAGACCACAAACTATCAAATACTTAGAGGAAAATATTGGCAGAACTCTTTTCCGCATACATTGTAAAGACATTTTCAATGAAACGAATCCAATTACAAGGAAGACTAAGGCAAGTATAAACCTATGGGACTACATCAAATTAAAAAGCTTCTTCACAGCAAAAGAAACCACTACCCAAACCAAGAGTCCCCTCACAGAATGGGAGAAGATATTTACATGCCATACATCAGATAAGAGTTTAATAACCAACATATATAAAGAGCTTGCCAGACTCAACAACAAGACAACAAATAACTGAATCCAAAAATGGGAGGAGGACTTGGACAGAATATTCACCACAGAAGAGATCCAAAAGGCAGAGAAACACATGAAATAATGCTCCAAGTCTCTTACTGTCATAGAAATGCAAATCAAGACAACAATGAGATATCACTTCACTCCTGTGAGAATGTCATACATCAGAAAAGGTAACAGAAGCAAATGCTGGAGAGGGTGTGGGGTCAAAGGAACCCTCCTGCACGGCTGGTGGGAATGGCAATTGATCCAACCACTGTGGAGAACTCTCAGAAGGCTAGAAATGGATCTACCCTATGACCCTGCAATTCCTCTCCTGGGTATATATCCTAAGGAACCCATCACACCCATCCAAAAAGATCTGTGTACACATATGTTCTTGGCAGCACAATTTGTAATAGCCAAAACCTAGTAGCAATCCTGATGTCCAACAACAGATGAGTGGCTGAGCAAGTGTGGTATATATACACAATGGAATACTACTCAGCTGTAAAAAATGGTGACTTCACCGTTTTCAGCCGATCTTGGATGGACCTTGAAAAAAATCATGTTGAGTGAAATAAGTCAGAAACAGAAGGATGAATATGGGATGATCTCACTCTCAGGCAGAAGTTGAAAAACAAGATCAGAAAAGGAAACAGAAGTAGAACCTGAAATGGAATTGGGGTATTGCACCAAAGTAAAAGACTATGGGTTGGGTGGGTGGGGAGAATACAGGTCCATGAAGGATGATAAATGACATAGTGGGGGTTGTATTGTTAAATCGGAATCTGGGGAATGTTATGGATGTACAAACTATTGTATTTCCTGTTGAATGTAAAACATTAATTCCCCAATAAAGAAATAAATTTTAAAAAATAGCAGACCAACAAGAGGGCTCTGTGGATCGGCTTGCCCCTCCAAGCTTTAAACAGAAGTCAGCCGGGGCTGGCACAGCAGAGGCGTGTTTGGCTCTCGAGTGTGGGTCTCTGGTTCAGTCCCTGGCAGCACATGTGCCAGAGTGATGCTCTGCTTGTCTTTACATCCATCCATCAATCATTAAAAAAAGACTTAAGGGGACTAGGGGGTGGCACACTTAGTTACAGGGCACAAGGATCGGGGTTCGAGCCCCTGGTTCCCACCTGCAGGGGGAGCTTTGTGAGTGGTGAAGCAGGGCCGCATGTATCCCTCTGTCTCTCTTCCTCTTTATCTCCCCCTCCTGTCTCAATTTCTCTGTGTCTTACCCAAAAAACAAATAAACAAAGGGAAAAAAGGCTTAAAATTGTCTCAGGGGCTGGGAAGACAGCAATTTCCTCTTCTCTCTCTCTCATTAAAAAAAAACCAGAAAGACATGTTTCTGGACAGGGAGGCAGCACATTGGTTATGCAAAAGACTTTCACTCCTGAGATGCTTCAGGTCCCAGTTCAACCGCTCTGGGTCAGTCTGTTCTCCCACTTCTCTGAGTATCACCAAGTTCTTCCTTTTTTAATACTTATTTTTTATTATCTTTATTTATTGGATAGAGACAGCCAGAAGTTGAGAGGTAAGCAGGTGATACAGAGGGAGAGAGACAGAGAGACAGTCTGCTTCACCACTCGTGAATCTTTCTCCCTGCAGGTGGGGAATGGCGGCTTGAACCGGGGTCCTTGTGCACTGTAACATGTGCACTGAACCACCAGCTCTTATCTGAAACTTGATCTCTGCATCGTTGCTGTGTGGGAACGATGAAGAGGAGCCCAGATTCCCTCTTCCTCTGCACCACCGCAGAGGACGCTGGGACACACACACTCGCTTTTGTGCTTGGATTTTCAAGCTATTGAGAGACGGACGAACACAGGGATCAAGTTTCAGATAAGAGCTCAGGGCCAGGAGGTGGCCCAGCTGGACCTTCTGGTGAGACAAAGAAGAAAAAAGTCTTGCTCGTGGAACACTTTAATCACTATGAGAAAGGCAAGAGAGGATACACGGAAGTGGAAAGACGTGCTGTGCTCCCCAAGCTCACTGAGGCACGGTTTCAGGAAGCTCAGCGAATGTCACACAGGTAGAACCCAGAGACGCTTGCGCCAGATGCATGACGGTCCGTCCAGAGCAGACAGACAGCAGCCGGGCAGGTGGCTGGTGGGCTCGGTGCCAGGCTCTCCGTCTCTGCAAGACTTTTTTCTTCTTTGTTAATTTCTTCCTAGATGTCGAGATCCAGCATATTGAGTAGAGAGGAGAATTCAGATTTATTTTTGCTGATGTTGTCAATGTAATCTGCATTCTCTCACCTCCTGGTATAGACTGATTCATGAATCTCTCTCTTTCATATATATTTTTTATTTATCTTTTTTTCCCCCAGAGCACTGCTCAGCTCTGGTTTATAGTGGTGTGAAGGGATTGAACCTCAGACTTTGGAGCCTCAGGCATGAGAGTCTCTTGCATAACCACTATGCTGTCCACCCCCTGCCCGATAATGAATCAGTCTCTTTACCCTCCAGGGTGTGTGAGTATCCGACAGCAGAGATGCGAGGCTCTGTGTTCCTGCTTGGCCCCAGCAGCTGTCTGACCCTGAGACCCATGTCTCTAGAATGTGCATCTTCCCTTCTGATCACTCTCAGCTGGTTTGCAGTTCTCTCCAAGTTCCTGATGTTGCAGACTCCCTACTTCTTGACTTTCCCCGAGGTGAGCTGTCGTGGGCTGAGGTTAGCTGCATGCTGCCTGCAGTCCTGTGTCTGACACACTCACTCCTGTTCTGGCTGTCACTTCACACCTTGATTGTTAAGAAACCAGCTGCTTTATTATATTTATATATATTATATTTATGTTTATTATTGTTCTCTTGGCAGGTAGAGTTGAGAGTTGGGAGATGCCCCACCCTCAGGAGCCTGGGAGTCCTCACTGACTGTGTCCAGGTGGGGAGTGTTCAGGTGGGGAGAGAAGGCTCTGTGACTTCTGGGGTCCCTGTAGTCTAGCCCCCTGCGCTAGTGGGTGGCCAGAGCAGCGTACAGGCTGGGCTCCTCGGGGGGCTCTTCTGACCAGGAGGAAGGGGATGCCGTCCCCTGCCTGAGGGTCAGCTGGGCATAGGTCAGTTCCTGGAGGACTGTGGAGGCAGCAGCCTATGGGGGAAGGGAAGACAGTGAGCAGGTGTGGGGCTGGTGTGGAGAGGAAGGGGTCTGCCTGACTGCCCACCTGTCTGTCCCCTTCTTCGGCTCTGTCCTGTCTGTCCCTGCCTGTTAGTGGGGAAGCAGTGGTGGCCGCTCTCCAGCTGAGTCCATCCTGGTTCACCTGGGCATAGGTGGCTTCCTGGGGGTCTTCGTCCCCCCTGGGCTATTGAGAGACAACTGTGGGGCACAGCCTGGATTGGCCCAGGGGCCCCATGACACTCTCAACGTCCACGTGCTGCCAGGCGGGTCCCTTTCCTGGGGGTCCTGGGGCCGTCCTCAGACAGGGGTGCTGATGCCCTGGGGTGTAGCTCAGACCCTCACCTCACCCCTCCTGCTCATCTACTCCAGCCTCCTGGCCCCTTTGGAAAGGTGTCGGCCCTCGTTCAGGTGCTGGCACCTGCCGTCCCAGGCCCCACCCGCCCATCCCTCCTTTTCAGGGGATACTTTGCTCTCCTGTGTGACCCATCCCGGAGTGTGTCAGCGTGAGGTGTCAGGGGCCTTGATGCCGGGGGAGAGGCGAGTATGGACCCCAAGATTTGGGACACAGGGACGGGCACATCACTGGGTTCAGATTGGAGATGAGAGCAGGGCTCACCAGAAGGTCCAGCTCTACCCCCTCCTCAGGCTGCGTCTCTGTCTCTGCAGCATCTGGGGGGCAGAGCAGAGGGTCATGTGTGTGGGGTCCCCTAAGGTCTCTCAGGGCTGTGACCTGTGAGCATTTTAGAAGCTGAAAAAGTCTATTAGAACCATGGACAACACCTAATATCAGAGAAAAGGAGGGTAGAAATGAAGGAAAAATTGAAAAAGACTTTGGGAAAAATTCAGTTCATTTCACCCGGACAGCCATGGGAGGAAGTCTGGGCTTCGTTATGGAAAATGAAGCCTTTACAATATATCACTGAAGCTGATAGCAAAGAGGTTTATGGGAGACATCAGGGAGAAATAGTTGCAAAAGCCAAAGAAGAGTTTCAGGAAATGCTCTCTGAGCATTCAGAACTTTTTTATGCTCTAGATCTTAATGCAACCCCTAGTTCAGATACAGTGAGTGAATTCCACACAGTTTTGAGTGAAGAGCCTAGATACAAAGCTTTACAGACTTGCGCCTGATAGGGCGATTCATTTCCTCAGTTCCCCGTTGTTCAGTGGGAAAAGCCTCACCACCCTCAACCTGGTTCTCAGTGTTCCCAGCATCTGCTCCCCAGTGGGGCCCTGGCATGCAGGGGGAGGGGTGACCAGGTCACACAGGTGTGTCTCCGTCCACACCCCACCTCCACCCTCCCAGCCCCTTCACCCAGAAACCTCTTTCCCCCTGGCTGCTCCTCCTCTTCCTCTCACTCAGGGTGTCTTCCTGGGGGGCGGCCGCAGCACTGTGGGGGGAGGGGAGACACAGTGTCAGGGTAGGCAGGGGCTGTGAGTGGGGTGGGGGGTCCTCGGGGTGGGGGGTACCTGGTCTGCAGGCCTCTGTCCTGTGGCTCTGGGCCAGCAGCCCCTGTGGGAGTGAGAAGTGAGTCTTGCCTGGGGATGACCCCACTGCACACGGGGTTCCAGAGGATTGGGGACCCTCTGCCACTTGTGTCCCAGGAGCTCAGGTGTGGAGTCACGGACCAGCCCTCAGCTACACCTGCCATGTGCTGGCTGGGCCCCTGGCTTCTGCCCCTCTGAGCGGCCCCTTCTGCGTGGCTGCTAAGGCCCCTGAAGCTCACAGGAACTGCTCACCGGCCTTCCTGTGTGCACCCCGACAACTGCGTCTCAGGAAAAGGTAGAGGAGGAGGAGGGAGAGCAGTGCTGCCAGGGCCACCAAGACGCCGATCAGAATGTTCCTGTCCCATCTGTGACCTTGGGCAGGAGCTGTGTCATGAGTGAGGGGTGGTGTCACCTCACTGATCCCCTCAGTGTCCCAGATCAGGCTGGGACTGTCGACCCTTCCCTCACACACAGGGGTCCTCCCTCCCCACACAGATGGGGAAACTGAGGCTGAGAGGGAAGTCAGGAGCCCTGGATATTGGTCTGCCATGCAGAGTAGGACTGGGGCAGGGTGGGGTCCCTGAGGCCCCTGATGTCACACCCCCAGAAGACACCAGCAGGGCTGAGTGTCTGCAGGTGGACAGTTGCCCCAGTCTCCCCTGCAGTGTGGGCCCTTCCTGTCACCTGCCCCAACACCTGGGGGCATGAGGGCTCAGCACCACCCCTGGGCCCTGGGAGCCAAGGCACAGCCACTCACCAGCTTTGGAGTTGGGCCCTTTGGCCTGGGGGTTGCCATCCCCAGGCCCTGTGAGTGACACCAGAGGGGGTCTCTGTCCACAGCAGCCCCTCGAGGGCTGGGAGGGGCTGGGGGCTTCTTAGGCAGAAGCCTTGCCGTCACCCACTCTGACTCAGGGTACTTGTTCCCACCCTACCCACAGCTCCTGGGGCAGGACCTGAGGACTGAGCTCAGAAGGTCGGGGGCCTCACCTGAGACCAGGAGCTGCAGGGGGGCACTGGGCTCGGACAGCAGGTGGGGGTCACTGTCACTGGAGCTGTAGCACCTGTAGGTGCCACCGTGGGCTGCGGTCACAGGCTGGAAGGAGAACTCAGCCTGGAACCCCTGAGCTCGGGGCTCTGACCTCAGACGCTGGGGGGGCAGGAGTGCCCCCTCCTTGGACAGAAGGAAAGAGTCCCTGGGGCTCTGTGACTGACAGCGCAGGGTCACCTTCTCTCCTGGGGCCACAGAGGGGCCCGGCTTCACTGAGAGGGAGGGGGTGTCAGCCAGCCATCCTAGAGAGAGGAAGGGGTGAGGGCTGCTGCCCCCTTGCTCTGAACCCAGTCCCCAGGGCCTGTCTCTGAAGACCCTCCTCTCTGTCTCTGCCCCATCAGTCTCTCTTCCCCTCCCCCATCTCTCCCTCCCTCCCTAGGGACCCCACATCCCTCCCCTGCCCTAACCTAGGGGCTACCCCCTTGCAGAGTCTGTCCAGACTGAGCTGCAGGCTCCTCACCTGCCACCAGGATGTCCAGGGGGCTGCTGGGTGCTGACCACAGAGGGGAGTGGCTGTGACCCCCATAGCACTGGTACCGGCCTCTGTGGGAGGTTCTCACAGGGCCCAGGGAGAACTCGGCCTGAGAGAGCCCGGCCTGGTTTTGCTGGCCAGGGAGCTGGGAGAGGCGGGGGTCCCCCTCCCGGGACAGAGCGAATCTGTCACAGCCTACAGCAGAGCCACACTGGAGGGTCAGCATCTCTCCAATGGCCACGACAGGGCCCTGCAGGCTCAGCAGGGAGGGCTTCCCAGATGCCCCTGCAGAGACCAGCGGGCACTCAGGAAGGCCCACCCTCCCCCCTGCCCTGACCCAGGACACTGCCCAACACCCTGTGTCTCTCAGAAGGGAAACCCAGGTCCCCTCACACAGCCTCCTTGCTGGGGTCCCCTGAGAGAAAGACCCCAGTAACCTGTGTGGGGCCTCAGGCCATGGAGGGGGCAGGAGGGGACCCTCACCTGGGACCAGGAGCTGCAGGGGCCCACTGGGGGGTGACCACACCTGGGGCCAGTCACTGTAATAGCCATGGCATCTGAATGTCCCCCTGTGGTTGGGGCTCATGGGGCCCACTCGGAACAGGGCCTGTAACTGCCCACTGGGGTGTGGCTGTGTGTCCAAGCTCCAGGGGGACGTGTCTTCTCCTTGCTGAGTCAGAACCATCCTGTCAAATCCCTGCCCTGAGGCACACTGGAGGGTCACGGTCCCTCCTGAGGTCACCACAGGGCTCGGCAGGGCTGACAGGGAGGGTTTGCTGTAGAATCCTAGGAGAGGAGGCGGCAGCATGGGAAATGAGATCTCCCTGCTTCCCAGGGCTGGTGTGATGGGGCCCCGTGAGAGAAGACCCCCTTTCTGAGGGAGAACCTGAGCTGGGACCCCTGAGTAAGTCTCACCTGCCACCACCACCAGCTCCAGGGGGTCACTTGGCTCTGACCGGCCAGCGGGGCTGACACAGTAACAGATGTATCTGCCTGCATGGAGATCTCGCACATTGGTGATGGAGAACTTGGCCTTGTCTCCGGGCTCCCATGGCCTCAGTATTTTCCAGGGATATGAGCTTCCATCTTTATAGAGACTGCAGCTCTGAGTCCCCAGAGTCCCCTGACACCAGAGAGTCACAGGGCTCCCCCAGAGGACCACAGGGCCTGGCTCAGCCCAGAGGGTGGATTTGGGGAGGGTTCCTGGAAGGAAATCAGAGGTGGGGTCACAGCACAGTCCCACCCCCAGACCCCAGCTCTCAACCCAGGACCCTCCCTGATGCCCCCCACCCTCACATCAGCCCAGATCTGCTCATAATCATCCCCAGGGCCAGGGTCCCCTGTCTTCAATGAGAGTCCAGGAGCCTGAGGACAGACTCACCTGCCTGCACGTGAGTCCTGGGTCCCACACTCAGCCCTGGAAGAGAGTCCCTGTGAGAGGGGTGTCCTGAGTCCTGAGCACAAGCTTCCCCACACAGCCCCTGAGTCCTGGGGCCCTGACCCAGCAGGCCTGGCAGTGGGGTCCCTCCTAGGCTGGGGTGTCCCCCTGGTCCATCTCACCCAGGCAGAGCAGGGCTGTGAGGGTGGGGGACATGGCGTGTCCTCTGAGGCAGCTGTGCACACGGAAGGAGCCTGGGGCCTGGCAGGTAGGACAGAGTCTCAGGGTGTGGCTACTCTGTACTGACCCTTTCTGTCACGGGGATTCTCGTCAGCCCCACAGGAAGGGGAACTGCCCCACACTGCCCCATCCTGGCTGTAGAGTTTGTGGAGCAACCAACAGACCTGCAACCTTCCTAAACTCCCCTTCCAAGTGAGAGAGTCAGGGGTCTTTCGTCTCTCAAAGCCTTCCCCACAGGGTCCCTCCCTGTCAACCTGATCATCACACACCCTGGGCTATGGGATTAGGGTCCCGCGCCCCCAGCTGTCAGGGGATTCTCAGGGCTGCTGCCCAAATGCTCCCCTGTCACTGTGTGGTCAGCTCGTGTCCTTGTGGTCTGGGTACCGAGAAGCCCGGGAAGAGAGGGCAGGAAACAGGGCCCCTCCTGACCAGAGGATGGGATTTCTCTCCATTACACACTTTTCTTTTTTTCTTTTTTTTTTTTTTTATAAATTAACCCATTTATTACAGGCTAGTAATATTGCAGGTGGTAGCGCCTCTACTGGTCTTTCAACTCCTTCAGCCTCCTGATGGCAGACTTCACTGTGACAGCAGAAGTGGTGTTGTAGGTCCAGGCGCCGCCCGCGACGGTCTTCATGCAGGAGCCGCAGTGCCAGATGCCCACGGCACGCCGCTTCATCTTGGTCTTGCCGCAGAAGGAGCAGGTGTACTTGGCGTGCTGGCTGATCTCGATCTTCTTCACCATCTTCCGCAGGGAGGCGCCGTAGCGGGTCCCGTATTTACCCACGATGCCCACCTTCTTGGTACGCTTGGCCATGGCGCCGCCAACTAGGCCCGAGCCCAGAGAGGACACACTTCTCTTTTTTTCTGAAATGGTCCAACCACTTCCTGGCACCACCCTGAGCCCTTTTGACCTCAGGGACCCTGGTCCCCTGGGCAGAGCCTTGTGGCATTCTGAGACCCCTCCTGCTCTTAGGTGATGTGAGTGGTCAGGACTCTGGAATGGGGGTGAAGGTGCCTCTACTCTGTTGCCTCATCTTCCTGTGTTGGGCCCTGCTGTCATGAGCTCCAGGGAAGTGCTGGTCACATTTCTGAAATCTGAAGCCGCAGAGAAAGCAGAAGCGGGGGCAGGGGAGACAGCACAATGGTTCTGCAGAGAGACTGTCAGCCTGAGGCTTCTGAGTCCCACGTCAGTCCCGGTAGCGCCATCAGCCAGAGCTGGGCAGGCCGCACTCTGGAGAAGGAGCATCAGCAAGGACAGAGACATTGGCTGAGAGACCACAGTTTGGGCCACCCGGCTCACCACAGGGGCTTCTCTGGGTGGCCAGGCGGGTGCCCAGTGGCAGCCAAAGGAGGGAAGTCTCTTCCCGTGGCTGCTGTGAGTCACTCCCCTGAGGGCCTGGCACAGATTGTCTGTGGGCACTCATGTGGGCACCCCATGTCTGCGTGCACCTCCCACTGGCATCGTTCCCTGGACACGGCCCCCCAGTACCAGGGGAAGCTGAGGGAGCGGCCGGCCCCAGTTGGAGCTGCTGCAGTGCTGCTCTGCTGGCCTGAGACCAGGACAGCCCTGGGGATGCTGTGCAGTCTGAGGGGCCAGGCGTTCCCTGAGTGCAGGCAGAGGGGTTCCCGCCACACAGGGAGCCCTGCAGGGCAGCTGTGCACGGGCCTCGCCAAGTTCGAGAAGGGAGTGTCCAGTGAGGCTTGTCTGCAAGTTGTGTGGGGAGAACAGGGCCGTTTCCTCAGAACAGCTATCAGGAGACCACTGGGGGTCTCAGCACTAAGGCACAAAACTAAACCAGTTTCGTGCTGAGCTTTATTTATGGGAGACAGACGACCCAGGACTCATGGTTGAGCTGTAGGCAGTATCTCTTTATTCACACAGGACGCAGCACAATCTAAGCTAAGCTAAGCTAAACTAAAACTAAACTAAAACGAACAATCCGGTCTTTATTTATACTTGCCAAGTAGGGTGTGAACAGGATGTGACGTAGAGAGGATGGAGAGAAAAGTGACTGGTGAAAATCAGGGTGTGACAAGCAGAGGGGGTGGAGCAAAAACACATCATGAACCAGTGGGGATTAAACCAGTGCTCTGCAGTGGTTATGCAAATAGAATACAGTGGTTATGTAAATAGAATACAGTGTTAAGCAGGGGGGATTAAACCAAATGAAACAGAAGGGCTTTTTAGAAGCAGAATTAGAAGCATACCAACAAACCAGAGCTGCGGAACTAAAGGAGGAGACCCAGGATGGCTGGGAGGTGGCACAGTGGGCTAACCACTGGGCTTTCTCCTGTGAGGTCCCACGGTCAGTCCTAAGCACCAAGTGTGTGGGATTAGTGCCTGGGCCCCTCACTTCAACAGACGTGTGAGAAAGGGAGACACCACTGCCGCACTGAGCTGCTGACAGGAGTGCGGAGCAGACCAGGGCTGTGGAGAGGGCGTGTGAGAAAGGGAGACGCCACTGCCGCACTGAGCTGCTGACAGGAGTGTGGAGCAGACATCGTGGCCCCCTTACCAGGACAGCCCCGCCCACTGCACACAGTGCTGGCCACCAGAACAGCCCGCCCACCGTACTCAGCCCCAGCCACTTCGTCAGCTCTGCTAATCAGACTCTGTCCCACACATCAGGTCAGCCCCACCCATCACATTCTGCCCCACCCAGCAGGTCAGTACTGCCCAGTGCACTCTACCCCGCCCAGCAGATCAGCCGCTCCCACTTCATTCTGACCCGCCCACCAGTTCAGCCCTGCCCACTGCTGGCTGCCCAACCACCAGGTCAAAGCCTCCCACCGCACTCTGCCCCATCTACCACGTCAGCCCCTCCCATCTCCCTCTGCCCTGCCCACCCTGTCAGCTCCACCCATGCACGCTTCCCCACCCACCAGTTCACCCCCCACTTCACTCTGCCCCTGCTCACCATTCCAGACCCTCCCACCGCACTGAGCCCTGCCCAGCAGCTCAGAACCGCCCACTGCACTCTGCCCCGCCCAACCCTGAAGCCCCACCCACCAGGTCATCCCCGCCCACCAGGTAAGCCCCGCCCACCGCACTCAGCCACGCCACAATATGCTTACCAACAATGGGCCTGATTTGCTGCCCCCTTGTGGACACCATGTGGAATGCAGCTGATAGAGAAACTTCAAGACTTTAGACATTCATAGATATGATGCCATTTCAATCAAGCAGAAGGGCAGGTGGAGGTGCACCTGGTTAGATGCACACACTGCCCTGGGCAAGAACCCGTGTTCGAGCACCTGGCACCCATCGCAGGGGGAAATCTTTGTGAGAGGTGAAGTAGGGCTGCAGGTGACTCTCTCCCTCTATATAGCTCCCTTCCTCTCAATTTCTGGATGTCTCTTTAAAATAAATAAATAAATAAATAAATAAATAAAATAGAAAAGAAAAGAAAGGAAATTCAGTGGACAGAACCCGGGCCTATAGATCTGCACAAATGCAGAGCACCTTCCTGGGCTGGGGTTCTGCTGCCGCCTGGTGGACACGGAGAGGAATGTGCCCGTGCAGGGAGCTCATCACACTCAGAGAAAGGATGGCAGTGCCCACAAGACTGGCTGACGGAATCGCGAAATAGCAGAGCAGTTTGTGCACAACAATAAGAAAAGTGAGTCCATTTTTATTTAAATATCATGCAATATCAGCTACCAAGTAACAACTTACTTTTATTTGAAAGATATTTTCTTTTATACAAAATATTTTTTAGAATCTTATTTTTAAAAGTATTTTCTTTATTTATTTTTGAGAGAGATGCAGAGAAAGACACAGAGAGAAACACCAGAGAACTGCTCAGCTCTGGTTTATGGTGGTGCGGGGGATTGAACATGGGGCTTAGGAGCCTCTGGCATGACAGTCTCTTTGCATAAACACTATGCTATCTACCCTGCCTCTTTTATGTAAATATTAAATCTTATCATTTTATTTCGTAAATATATTTCCTTAAGTGGACTGTTGCTGCGTGTGAGGGGCACTACAAACCCTCCTCTCGTGGTGACCTTTCTTGTCCTTCCTTTCTTCTGTTTTATGTCACAGGACAGAGAGCCGCTGAGAGGTGAGAGAGACAGTGCCCAGGAGCCAGAGGAGCAGTGCCTCCGCCAGGCCTCCCTGGGACTCAGGTCCTGCGCTGAGTGTCCGTGTGTCCTCGGCGCTCTCCAGCTCTGACGACTCCCGGTGGAGGCTCCTCAGTCCGGTGCAGGGAGACGTGCACCTGGCGCACCTGTAACCTGCACTTGCTGTGGGTTCAGGGACCCATCGCCACAGGACAGTACCTGCAGGGGCAGCCTGGCCAGAGGGAGAGACACCTGCAGCCCTGCTCCATGGCCTGTGAAGCTCCCTGCCAGTGGGGCCCAGGGGCTCGAACCCGGGTCCTCGCCACGGCACTGCGGGCACGTAACCAGGCGCCCCGAGGCCCCCCTCTCCCGGCTTTAAAGGCTATTGAAGTGCGCACAGCTGTTGGCCGCCCTTCCTCTAGCACTGATTCTGCGGCGTCCACACGCGGCAGCACCGGGTCGGGTGTCAGCAGCTGCCTGTGGCCTCCGGGGCTCCGCTCTGACCGGGGCTGCGCCTGGGAACCGAACGGACTGAGCCAGACGCTCCGGTGCTGCCGTGCGTCCAGGGACGGGCTTTTCACTCTGTTCTGCTGAGCTGTGTTCGCACGGCGGGTCTCAGGCTCTTCGCGGGTCTGAAGATGGTGAGCGGCACGTGTCTCCTTTTATCCAGAGCGAGCGTGTGGATGGAGGCAGGATGGAGGTGGAGGCAGGCAGAGGAGAGGCCTCCGGGAGCTGCCGCGCACCTGGACTCTCAGCTCAGGTGTGCGGGGCACAGGCCGAGCTCTGCACCCGCGGCTTGCGACACTTGTGGACACGCAGCAGACGGCGAGAACGGGGCGTCAGTCCCCGCGGAGTCTCAGATCAAGATGCAGAGACACAGAGTTGAAGGGCCCCCAGGCAGCGACATGCCCCCGGCTCCCTGCTGCCACCAGGGGCCGCTGGACTCTCCTGTCAGCCCTGTGACTCCGCCTGCCGCCCAAGGGTGCTGCCCTCCACCAGCTCCAGGGACCGGAGACTCGCCCATGCCCAGTGCTTGACTCTCATTGGCCAGAGCTCTCCAGCTCCGCCCAGTGAGGGCAGGGCTCCTTGCTCCCATTGGCCTTCCATCTGGAGGACCGCCCAGAGGGGCCTGCCCGCACGCTCAATGGACAAGGTCTCTAAGGTCCTCCTCTGAGCTCCCTTAGCTGATTGTCCTGTGACTGAACACACCCCCAAAGCCAATATCAGGGCTCACATTGGTCAGGTTTTGTAAGGCCCGCCTACTGGTTGCTGTCTGTGCTTTAATGGGTCAGGACCTTTGGGCAGGCCCACAATCCCTGCCAGCAATCTCATTGGCTACTGTCCTTAGGGCACACCCACAACAGCTACTGGCAATTTCACTGCCTACTACTGTCTTTAGGGCACGCCCTGGAAGGTCGTTCCTTCTGTTTTGTCATTGGTCATTCAGTTGAGGACTGCCCACATGCTCATTGGACAGGGTCTCAGAGGTCCACCCACAAGGCTCTTCCCCTGGACTGTTATTGGATAATTTCTCTAAACACACACACACACACACACACACACACACACACACACACACACACACACACACACACACACAGACTGCCTGCCAGTCATCTCATTGGCCAGTGTCCATAGGACCCACCTAGGAGAGTCAAGTCCTCCTGCTCAGGTGTTTTGATGCCACCTTGTGGACGCGCAGCAGAATGCAGTTAGGGACAGAAATTCATCAACTCCCAGGGGAATTGTCCCATCAAAGGAGAGAAAGCCTAGGAATTGGAGAGCCAAATGCCGGAACACAAAACAAAACAAAACCATTTTGTGAGTCGTGTACAACTCACACATGAAAATGCGCTGTGTCCAAAGCCTGAGCGCTCCTCATTCCACAAGCTGCTAGACAACTTTGGTGCTTTGCTGCCGCCTTGTGGACACGCAGCAGAATGCAGCTGGCACAGAAATGACCAAGTCCCCTGGAGTCTTCCCCTTGTCACAGGAGAGAAAGCCTAGGAAAAGGCAAAGATCCGAAGGCCCCGAGGGAAGAAGCAGTGTTCTGTGCATTGCACGTGCAGTCATCACATGAAAATGCGCTGTGGCGGGCAAGTTAGCTTGTTTGGATACTGAAGGTGCTTTCTCATGGACACAACCCAGGTTCAAGCCCAGCCCCACCACCTGCGGGCAGCTTCAGTGCTGTGGCCCGGGCCCCAGTGTGTGTGTGTGTCTGCCTGAGAAAACAATGCTGCCTGAAATGGGTAAACCCCAGTGGTGGCCAAAAATAACAATATGCTTCAAGTAGAATGGACTAGGAGATCATTCTTTAGGAACTTGGGTCTCAAGTCACTAATTTTTTCTCTGTCTCCAGGGTTATTGCTGGGGCTCATTGCCAGCACTAGGAATCTACTGCTCCTGACAGCCATTTTCATTATTATTATTGTTGTCGTTATTATTGTTGTTATTGATGCCATCGTTGTTGGATAGGACAGAGAGAAATGGAGAGAGGATGTGAAGACGGGGGGGAGAAAGATAGACACCTTCAGACCTGCTTCATCGCCTGTGAAACGACCCCCCTGCAGATGGGGAGCCGGGGGTCGAACCGGGATCCTTATGACAGTTCTTGTATTTTGCACTATGTGTGTTTAACCTGCTGTGCTACTGCCCGACCCCCAAATCTGATATTTTCTATTCATTTGTTTAAATTGAACTTCCTTTCTCTCTCGTTATATATAAGAATAGGAAAAATGGCCATCAGGAGCACTGGATTTGTTATGTTGGCACTAGCGCCCCAGATATCATGTTGCAGGAAAAAGAAAGAAAGTAAAGAGAAAGGGAAGGGATGTCTGCCCAGTAATGCGGTGATATAAAGTTGCACTGAAAGTGATGAGGGAATGCCGCTGTGACTGTAGAAGCCACAAACAGGAAGTGTCCCGTCATTTTGCCAGGGAGAAGGAGTCAGTGAGAGCCAGCAAGGTGGGAAAGGAAACCCAGGTTGTCACGGAGCAGAGGGGCCATGTCTGCCTCATTGTCTGGTATCACACCAGCTTGCCCCCACCCCAGCAGGGAGCCCCTAATATAGTCCAGGGGCCTCAGCACCGGCGGGCTCATCTTGTATCCAGGGTCTCCCTTCAGGTCAGCACCTGGGCCCCCCGGAGGTCCCTCCTGCCGGTGGCGGCACCTTGGGTGCCTCTCTGGCTGTGCTGAGCCTCCCACAGCAGGACCCCGAGGGCCAGCAGCACCAGGGCAGCCACGCCCATCCGGATCAGGTTCTCCATCCTGTGGTCCTGGGGCTGAAGCGCTGCCACTGTGGACACAGCTGTGTGGTCTTCAAGGGGAGAGACTGGAATTGTGGACACAGAGGACACGGGGTCAGGGGAGGTCAGTGTCACCCAGGCCCTGACATCACCCAGGCGCTGCCTCCCCTGACAGGATGGGACCATCTGCCCAGCCCTGGCCCTGACCATCCTCACCATTCTCAGAGCTGGGCTTGTTCTGCTTGGGGCTGGGGGGATCAGCTGCTTCTGAAGACAGGAAATGGGGTGAGAGGGAGGATCAGGGGAGCCCAGGCTGTGTCCTGGATGCTGTGCTCCCTGTGCCTCCACTTCTCCTGCCACACTGTGCACAGACCAGATGAGCCTGTCTCCCCATGCTGGTCCCTCTGTCTCCCCATACTGGTCCCCTATGTTCCTCGTGCTGGTGCTCTCTGTCACCCCATGCTGGTTCCCCCTGTCCCCCGGTGCTGGTCCCCTCTGTCTCCCAGTGCTGGTCCCATCTGTTCCCCCATACTGGTCCCCTCTGTCTCCCGTGCTGGTCCCAATTGTCACCCATGCTGGTCCCCTATATCACCCATGATGGTCCCCTTTGTCTCCCATGCTGGTCCCCTCTGTCCCCCTGTTGGTCCCCTCTGTCCCCCTGCTGGTCTCCTCTGTCCCCCATGCTGATCCCCTCTGTCTCTCCTATGCTGGTCCCATGTCCCCCATGATGATCCCCTCTGTCTCTCCTGTGGTGGTCCCCTCTGTCCCCCATGATGGTCCCCTCTGTCTCTCCTGTGGTGGTCCCCTCTGTCCCCCATGATGGTCCCCTTTGTCCCCCATGCTGGTCCCCTCTGTCCCCCTGCTGGTCTCCTCTGTCCCCCATGCTGATACCCTCTGTCTCTCCCGTTCTGGTCCCATGTCCCCCATGATGATCCCCTCTGTCTCTCCCGTGGTGGTCTCCTGTGTCCCCCATGCTGGTCCCTTCTGTCCCCCATGCTGGTCCGACTGCTCCCTTGGGACTTCTCTGTGCTCCCTCAGCTCCTGCTCACAGCTGCCTCTACCTCATTTCACAAGACATGACTCTAAGACTCAAAAAAATCATAACAAGTTAATATTCACAATAAAGTAGTAATGTTTTCTGCTCCAGGAGGTGGTGCAGTGGATAGAGTACTGAACCCTCAGCATGAGGCCCTGAGTCCAATCCCCAGCAGCACATGTGCCAGAGTGATGTGTGGCTCTTTCTCTCTCTCCTCCTATCTTTCTCATAAATAAATAAAATCTTTAGAAATCTGCACTTTTCAGGTTAATCCTCGCATAGGACTCAGTGTGGACGTGTAGCTGGTGAGAGCTGAGGACACTAGGCCCAGAGGCAGGGTGTCACCATGGCCGTCTGCTGTGCCCTGGGGGTCATTCCTCAACTAACGCTGCTCAGACACCAGGCAGGAACTGATGGTACAGCAGGGGCCTCACCTGAGACCAGGAGCTGCAGAGGGGCACTGGGCTGGGACAGCAGGTGAGGGGCACTGTCACTGGAGCTGTAGCACCTGTGGGTGCCCCATGGGCTTTGGTAACAGGCTGGAAGGAGAACTCAGCCTGGAACCCCTGAGCTCAGGGTTCTGACCTCCGAAGCAGGAGGGCTGGACCACCTGCTTCTTGGACAGAAGGAAAGAGTCCCTGTGACTGACAGCGCAGGTTCACCTTCTCTCCTGGGGCCACAGAAGGGCCCAGATGCACTGAGAGGGAGGGAGTATCAGCCAGCCATCCTAGAGAGAGGAAGGGGTGAGGGCTGCTGCCCCCTTGCTCTGAACCCAGTCCCCAGGGCCTGTCTCTGAAGACCCTCCTCTCTGTCTCTGCCCCATCAGTGTCTCTTCCCCTCCCCCATCTCTCCCTCCCTCCATGGGGATCCCACATCCCTCCCCTGCCCTCACCCAGGGGCTCCCCCATTGCAGAGTCTGTCCATACTGAGCTGCAGGCTCCTCACCTGCCACCAGGATGTCCAAGGGGCTGCTGGGTACTGACCACAGGGGGAGCAGATGTGACCCCCATAGCACTGGTACCAGCCCCATGGGAGGGTCTCATAGAGCCCAGAGGGAAGTGGGCCTGAGAGAGCCCAGCCTGGGTCAGCTGACCATGGTGCTGAGGGAGGCTGGAGTACCCTCCTGGGTGAGAGTGAATCTGTCATAGCCCACAGCAGAGCTACACTGCAGCATCTGTCCAAGGGCCACGACAGGGCCCTACAGGCTCAGGACGGAGGGCTTCCCAGATTGGTCTCTGCCCCTGCAGAGACCAATGGGCACTAAGGGAGGCCCACCCTCTCCTGCCCTGACTCAGGACACTGCCCCACACCCTGTGTCTCACAAGGGAAACCCAAGTCCCCTCACACAGCTTCTCTCTTAGAGCTCCCTTGAAAGCAAAGATCCCTGTAACCTGTGTGGGGCCTCAGACCATGGAGGGGGCAGGAGGGGACCCTCACCTGGGACCAGGAGCTGCAGGGGCTCACTGGGGCGTGACCACACCTGGGGTATGCTCCTGTAATAGCCATGGCATCTGAACGTCCCCCTGTGGTTGGGGGTCACAGGGCCCACACGGAACAGGGCCTGGACCTGCCCACTGGGGTGTGGCTGTGTGTCCAGGATCCAGGGGGGCATGTCTTCTCCTTGCTGAGTCAGAACCATCCTGTCAAATCCCTGCCCTGAGGCACACTGGAGGGTCACGGTCCCTCCTGGAGTCACCACAGGCCTCGGCAGGGCTGACAGGGAAGGTGTGAGGTAGGATCCTAAGAGAGGAGGAGGCAGCATGGGAAATGAGGTCTCCCAGCTCCCCAGGGCTGGTGTGATGGGGCCCCATGAGAGCAGACCCCCTTCCTGAGGGAGAGCCTGAGCTGGGACCCCTGAGTGAGTCTCACCTGTCATCACCACCAGCTCCAGAGGGTCACTGGGCTCTGACCAGCCAGCAGGGCTGACACAGTAACAGATGTATCTGCCTGCATGGAGATCTAGCATATTGGTGATGGAGAACTTGGCTTTGTTTCCTGGCTCCCTTGGCCTCTGTAAGTTCCAGGCCTTTGAGCTTCTGTCTTTATAGAGAGCAAACTCCTGGGTTCCCAGATTCCCCTGGCAACAGAGGGTCACAGGGCTCCCCCAGAGGACTACAGGGCCTGGCTCAGCCCAGAGGGTGGGCTTGGGAAGAGTTCCTGGAAAGAAATCGGAGGTGGGGTCACATCACAGTCCCACCCCCAGACCCCAGCTCTCAGCCCAGGACCCTCCCAGATGCCCCCACCCTCACATCAGCCCAGATCTGCTCATAACCATCCCCAGGGACAGGAGTCCCCTGTCCTCAGTGAGAGTCCTGAGAGCCTGAGGACAGACTCACCTGCCTGCACATGAGTCCTGGGCCCCACACTCAGCCCTGGAAGAGAGTCCCTGTGAGAGGAGTGTCCTGAGTCCTGAGCACCAGCCTCCCCACACAGCCCCTGAGTCCTGAGGCCATTACCCAGCAGGCCTGGCTGTGGGGTCCCTCTCACACTGGGGTGTCCCCCTGGTCCATCTCACCCAGGCAAAGCAGGGCTGTGAGGGTGGAGGTCATGGATTGTCCTTCTCTGAGGTGGCTGTGCAGATGGAGGGAGGCTGGGGCCTGGCAGGATGTACAGACTCTCAGGATGTGGCCACTCTGTACTGACCCTTTCTGTCACGGGGTTTTCTCGTCAGCCCCACAGGAAGGGGAACTTCCCCCCACTGCCCCATCCTGGCTGTAGAGTTTGTGGAGCAACAAACAGACCTGCAGCCTTCCTAAACTCCCCTTCCAAGTGAGAGAGTCAGGGGTCTTTCGTCTCTCAAAGCCTTCCCCACAGGGTCCCTCCCTGTCAACCTGATCCTCACACACCCTGGGCTATAGGATGAGGGTCCCGCGCCCCCAGCTGTCAGGGGATGCTTAGAGCTGCTGCCCAAAGGCTCCCCTGTCACTGTGCGGTCAGCTCATGTCCTTGTGGTCTGGGTACCGAGAAGCCCGGGAAGAGAGGGCAGGAAGCAAGGCCCCTCCTGACCAGAGGATGGGCTATCTCTCCATCACACACTTCTCTTTTTTCCTGAAATGGTCGCCACTACTTCCTGGTACCTCCCCTGAGCCCTTTTGACCTCAGGGACCCTGGTCCCCTGGGTGGAGCCTTGTGGCATTCTGAGACCCCTCCTGCTTTTAGGGGATGTGAGTGGTCAGGGCTCTGGAGTGGGGGTGAAGGTGCCTCTACTCTGTTGCCTCATCTTCCTGTGTTGGGCCCTGCTGTCATGAGCTCCAGGGAAGTGCTGGTCACATTTCTGAAATCTGAAGCCACAGAGAAAGCAGAAGCGGGGGCAGGGGAGACAGCACAATGGTTCTGCAGAGAGACTGTCAGGCCTGAGGCTTCTGATTCCCAGGTCAGTCCCCGCAGCACCATCTGCCAGAGCTGAGCAGGCCGCACTCTGGAGAAGGAGCATCAGCAAGGACAGAGACATTGGCTGAGAGACCACAGTGTGGGCCACCCGGCTCACCACGAGGGGCTTCTCTGGGTGGCCAGGCGGGTGCCCAGCGGCAGCCAATGGAGGGAAGTCTCTTCCCGTGGCTGCTGTGAGTCACTCCCCTGAGGGCCTGGCACAGATTGTGTGTGGGCACTCATGTGGGCACCCCATGTCCGTGTGCACCACTGGTATCATCCCCTGGAATCGGCCCCCCAGTACCCGGGGAAGCTGAGGGATCGGCCGGCCCGAGTTGGAGCTGCTGCAGTGCTGCTCTGCTGGCCTGAGCCCAGGACAGCCCTGGGGATGCTGTGCAGTCTGAGGGGCCAGGCGTTCCCTGAGTGCAGGCAGAGGGGTTCCCGCCACACAGGGAGCCCTGCAGGGCAGCTGTGCATGGGGCCTCGCCAAGTGTGGGAAGGGAGTGTCCAGTGAGGCTTGTCTGCAAGTTGTGGGGGAGAACAGGGCCGTTTCCTCAGAACAGCGATCAGAAGACCACTGGGGGTCTCAGCACTAAGGCACAAAACTAAACCAGAGCTGCGGAACTAAAGGAGGAGACCCAGGGTGGCTGGGAGGCGGCACAGTGGGCTAACCACTGGGATTTCTCCTGTGAGGTCCCACGGTCAGTCCTTTGCACCAAGTGTGTGGGATTAGTGCCTGCGTCCCTCACTTCAACAGGCGCATGAGAAAGGGAGAAACCACTGCCGCACTGAGCTGCTGACGGGAGTGTGGGGAGACCCGGGCTGTGAAGAGGGCGTGTGGGAAAGGGAGATGCCACTGCCGCACTGAGCTGCTGACAGGAGTGTGGAGCAGACCTGGCTGTGCAGAGGGCGTGTGGGCACTGCAGCAGGCCGGCTGCTTGGCTGTCTGTCCCCAGGCTCACTGCTGGGCTTTGCTACCACTACAGGGAACCCGCCGCTCTTGGGGGCCATTCTTTCCTTTTGATCTGATGAGGCAGAGAGAAGCTGAGGGGGGAGAAGGAGATACCCGCAGTCCTGCTTCAACACTCGTGAAGCTTCCCCTGGCAGGTGAGGAGCAGGAGCTCGAACCCTGGTCCTTGTGCCTGGTGACGTGACAGACTTCCAGGCCTGAGGCCCTAGAGGTCACAGGCAGGGTCGGCCCTGGCAGCACTGTCAGGCAGATCTGAGCAGTGCTCTACGTGGAATAGTAATAATAAAAAAGGCCACAGATGAAGTTTTGCCAAGAGATTTTCCACTAGGTGGAACAGGTTCCTCGAGAGCCACAGGCTACCGACATGAATGGGGGGATAAATGTCTGCGGAAATTCACGCTCCATTTATGGTGGGGTCCGCACTTGGAGCCTCTGCGCGGAGAAAAGTAAGAGACAAAGGTGGAGAGAGGGCGGGCATGAGACCAGAGCCTGCTCAACTCTGCTAATGATGCTGCATGGTGTTGAGCCTGGGTCTCGGGTGTGCAAGCCCTGTGTCTCTGGTACTGGGATGTCTCTCCATCCTGATCATATTCTTAAAACACACTCTGTACCTTTTCAAATTATTCTTTTAATAATTTCCTTTATTGGGGGATTAATGATTTGCAGTTGACAGTAAATAGAACTGTTTGTACATGCATAACATTTCCCAGTTTCCACAGGAGAAGTCACCCCCCACTAGGTCTTCCTCTGCCATCCAATTCAGGACCCGAACCCTCCGCGCACCCCAGAGTCTTTAGTTTGGCACAATACAGCAACTCCAGTCCACGTTCTGGTCAGAGTTTCCCTTTTGATCTAGTTTTTCAGCCTCTGTGTATGAGTGAGATCATCCCATTTCATCCTTTCTTTCTGACTGATCTCGCTTAACATGATTTCCTCAAGCTCCATCCAGAGGAGTCAAAGAAGGTGAATTCACCATTTTAAAATAATTTTTATTTATAAAAAGGTAACATTGACAAAACCGCAGGATAAGAGGGGTACAACGTCACACAATTCCCACCACCAGACCTCCGTATCCCATCCCCTCCACTGATAACTTTCCTATTCTTTAACCCTCTGGGAGTATGGACCCAAGATCATTGTGGGATGTGGAAAGTTGAAGGTCTGGCTTCTGAATAGCTGAGTAGTATTCCATTGTTTATATAGACCACAACTTGCTCAGCCACTCATCTGTTGTTGGACACCTAGGTTGCTTCCAGGTTTTGGCTGTTACAATTGTGCTGTTGTGAACATAGGTGCACACAGATCTTTTTGGATGGGTATGTTTGGTTCCCTGGGGTCTATTCCCAGGAGAGGAATTGCAGGGTCAAAGGGCAGGTCCACTCCTAGCCTTGTGAGAGTTCTCCAGACTGCTCTCCACAGAGTTTGGACCTATTCACATGCCCACAAGCAGTGCAGGAGGCTCTTTGTTTCCACAACCTCTCCAGCATTTGTTGTTGCTGCCTTTTGTGATGTATGACATTCTTACAGGAGTCAAGTGGTATCTCATTATTGTCTTTCTTTGCATTTCTCTAACAATCAGAGACTTGGAGCATTTTTTCCCATGTATTTCTTGGCCTTTTGGATCTATCCTATAGAGAAAATTCTGTTCATATCTTCTCCCCATTTTTGGATGGAGCCATTTGTTTTCTTGTTGCTGAGTTTGGTGGATTCTTTATATATTTGGGTATTAGCCTTTTGTTTGATGTATGGCATGTAAAGACCTTCTCCGATTCTGTGAGGAGTCTGTTTGTGTGGTGGTTTGTTTTTCTGTGCAGAAGCTTTTTAATTCTATGTAGTCCCATTTTAAAAAATTTAGTCGCCATGGCTGATGCAGTGAGTTCAAGGTCTGCTGGCTGCAGGAGCTTGGCTTCTCGCACCTCAAGAGATACCGCAGGTACTAAACAGACAAGGACCCAGAAACAAGAAGATGCTTATAAAAGATGCAGATGTGAGCAGGACCCCCATCACACTGCAGAAAACTTCAGTGTTGTGGACTCTTATCTAAAAAGAGAGAAAGAGGTGGGAAATTGGGACCTCTGGAGGTGGAGCTACAAGCAGAAGCAGATTGCTTTCTCTCCTCTCCTCTCCTCTCCTCTCCTCTCCTCTCCCAGATCAACGAGGAATACCAAAGGAGACCACCCGGTACGGAAACAAGACAGGCCTGCCAGGGGCCAAGGCCTTAGCTAAGTCTCTTATATAGCCGGTGAGAGTACATTCCGACCATTGGAACTGAGATTACCATCTAGCTGTTTGGAAAGTTGCTCACCCACCTCCCTCCCCCACTACCTTAGCAGAACTTCCTCATTGTTTGTGCTTATATTGCGGCTGCAAAATAAAATTTTTAGAGCTTGATCAGACCTCCTGTCTTGCTCTCGTTCTTCGTGTCTCTTGTCCCCTCCATTCTCTCGCCCCCTACCCTAGGTCTCCATTGATAGACCCCGCAGGCCGGGGCACAGGACTAGAATGACCACAGGAACCCAGTAAATCACTGGTGAGTACAAACACGTGTGGCTGGTGACAGAGAGGAGAGAGGAGCATAAGGAGAGATTAAGTGACTGCTAACAGTCCAGCAGTTTATCAGTTGAGACACCACCTCTAGTCTGCTCCACCAACAAGGGGACAGCTTAAGGGAGGAGAGGACTCCCCAGAGACTCACCAAGTGCAACTCTGAGTCTCCATTGCCACTACCCTCAGAATCTGGAGCAGCGACAGGGAGGGACACCAGGGGACAGAGATCTAACTAGGAAACTCAGGAGACCTATACCGTGGCATAGCTGAGGGGCTGTGAAAGTCTCTGCATAACCACTGGATTATCTCTGCCATACCCTGCTTTATCTCTTGGTCAGGAGTCAGTGATTAAGCTAAGAAGACTATTGATAGTTTAAAAGCCCTCAGGCTCCCATAGTCTACAGGGAAGAAAAATAGAGGCTTTTAAACCACTGAGCTCCAACTCAGGGATTAAAATACTATTGAAACAACTGTTAACTTCCACCACTGTGAACCCTGTAATTAACTTACTTAGACACAAGTCAATCCAGGCAATAGTGATCAGTAATTTGAAAAGTACTGATAAAGGGAACTCATAACATAATATATAAAATGGTTAAAACAACAAGAAGAAACATTGGAGAATTGAACCAGGACAAGAGTGCAGCTAAAAGTCCTCCAGAGTGTTTCTCACTATGTTTGCTTAACCCGCTATGCTACTGCCTGACTCCCAAATCTGGTCTTTATTATTCACTTGTTTAAACTGAACTTCCTCTCTCTCTCGTTGTATATAAAATGGCCATCAGGAGCACTGGATTTGTTATGTTGTCACTAGAGCCCCAGAAATCATGTTGCAGAATAAAAAAAGAAAGAAAAGAGAAAGAGAAGGTTGTCTGTCCAGTAATGCGGTGATACGAAATTTACTCCACAGAAGGTGATGAGGGAATGCTGCTGTGAATGTAGAAGCCGCACACAGGAAGTGTCCCATCATGTCACTGGGGAGGAGTCAGTGAGAGCCAGCAAAGTGAGAGGGGACACCCGGGTTGTCACGGAGCAGAGGGGCCATGTCTGCCTTGTCCTCTGGTATCACACCGGCTAGTCCCCACTCCAGCAGGCAGCCCCTAATATAGTGCAGGGGCCTCAGCACCTGTGGGCTCATGTTGTCTTCCAGGGTCTCCCTTCAGGTTGGTGCCTGGGTGCCCCAGGGTCCCTCCTGCTGGTGGCGGCACCCTGGATGCTCCTCTGGCTGTGCCGAGCCTCCCACAGCAGGACCCCGAGGGCCAGCAGCACTAGGGCAGCCGCGCACATCCGGATCAGGTTCTCCACCCTGTGGTCCTGGGGCTGAGGGGCTGCCATGTGGACAAAGAGGACACGGGGTCAGGAGAGATGAGTGTCACCCAGGCCCTGACGTCACCCAGGCCTCACCTCCCTTGACAGGATGGGACCCTCTGCCCAGTCCCGGCCCTGACCCTCCTCACCATTCTCAGAGCTGGGCTTGTTCTGTGTGTGGCTGGGGGCTCACCTGCTTCTGAGGTCAGGAAATGGGTGAGAGGGAGGATCAGGGGAGCCCAGGCTGTGTCCTGGATGCTGTGCTCCCTGTGCCTCCACTCCTCCTGCCACACTGTGCACAGTCCAGATGAGCCTGTCCACCCATGCTGGTCCCCTCTGACCCCCATACTTGTTCCCTCTGTCCCCCGTGCTGGTCCCCTTGTCACCCTGCGCTGGTCCCCTCTTTCACCCATAGTGGTCACCTCTGTCACCCATGATGGTTGTCTCTGCCCTCCCATGATCGTCCACTCTGTCCCCACGGTGGGCCCCTCTGTCCCCATGCTGGTCCTCTCTGTCCCTCGTGCTAGTCCCCTCTGTCACCCCATGCTGGTCCCCTCTGTCATCCCTGCTGGTCCCCTCTGACCCCCATGCTGTCCCCTTTTCCACTATGCTGGTCCCCTATGTCCCCCAGAGCTGGTCCCCTCTGTCTCCCTGTGCTGATCCCTTCTGTCTCCCCCCAGATGGTCCCCTCTGTCTCCCTGAGCTGGTACCCTCTTTCCCCCATGCTTGTCCTCACTGTCCCCAGTGCAGGTCCCCTCTGCTCCCTCGGGACTTCTCTGTGCTCCCTCAGCTCCTATTCACACCTGCCTCTACCTCTTTTCACAAGACATTGACACTAAGACTCAAAAAAAATCATAACAAGTTAATATTCACAATAAAGAAGTAATGTTTTCTGCTCCAAGAGGGGGTGCAGTGGATAGAGTATTGGACCCTCAAGCATGAGGCTCTGAGTTCAGTCCCCAGCAGTGCATGTGACAGTGTGATGTCTGACTCTTTCTCTCTCTCCTCCTATCTTTCTCATAAATAAATAAAATATAAATCTGCACTTTTCAGATTAATCTTCACATAGGACTCAGTGTGGACGTGCAGCTGGTGAGAGCTGAGGACACAGGGCCCAGAGGCAGGATGTCACCATGGCTGTCTGCTGTGCCCTGGGGGTCGGTCCTCAACTACTACTGCTCAGACACCTGGCAGGAACTGATGGCACATCAGGGGCCTCACCTGAGACCAGGAGCTGCAGGGGGGCACTGGGCTGGGACAGCAGGTGGGGGACGCTGTCACTGGAGCTGTAGCACCTGTAGGTGGCCCCATGGGCTGCGGTCACAGGCTGGAAGGAGAACTCAGCCTGGAACCCCTGAGCTCGGGGCTCTGACCTCAGACGCTGGGGGGGCAGGAGTGTCCCCTCCTTGGACAGAAGGAAAGAGTCCCTGGGGCTCTGTGACTGACAGCGCAGGGTCACCTTCTCTCCTGGGGCCACAGAGGGGCCTGGCTGCACCGAGAGGGAGGGGGTGTCAGCCAGCTGTCCTAGAGAGAGGAAGGGGTGAGGGCTGCTGCCCCTTGCTCTGAACCAAGTCCCCAGGGCCTGTCTCTGAAGACCCTCCTCTCTGTCTCTGCCCCATCAGTTTCTCTTCCCCTCCCCCATCTCTCCCTCCCTCCCTAGGGACCCCACATCCCTCCCCTGCCCTCACCCTGAGACTCCCCCTTGCAGAGTCTGTCCAGACTGAGCTGCAGGCTCCTCACCTGCCACCAGGATGTCCAGGGGGCTGCTGGGTGCTGACCACAGAGGGGAGTGGCTGTGACCCCCATAGCACTGGTACTGGCCTCTGTGTGAGGTTCTCACAGGGCCCAGAGAGAACTCAGCCTGAGAGAGCCCGGCCTGGGTCTGCTGGCCAGGGAGCTGGGAGAGGCGGGGGTCCCCCTCCCGGGACAGAGCGAATCTGTCATAGCCCACAGCAGAGCCACACTGGAGGGTCAGCGTCTGTCCAATTGCCACGACAGGGCCCTGCAGGCTCAGCAGGGAGGGCTTCCCAGATGCCCCTGCCGAGACCAGCGGGCACTCAGCAAGGCCCACCCTCCCCTGCCCTGACCCAGGACACTGTCCCACACCCTGTGTCTCACAGAAGGGAAACCCAGTTCCCCTCACCCAGCCTCTTTCCTGGGGCTCCCCTGAGGGCAACGACCCCAGTAACCTGTGTGGGACCTCAGGCCATGGAGGGGGCAGAAGGGGACCCTCACCTGGGACCAGGAGCTGCAGGGACCCACTGGGGGGTGACCACACCTGGGGCCAGTCACTGTAATAGCCATGGCATCTGAACGTCCCCCTGTGGTTGGGGCTCATGGGGCCCACACGGAACAGGGCCTGGACCTGCCCACTGGGGTGTGGCTGTGTGTCCAGGCTCCAGGGGGACGTGTCTTCTCCTTGCTGAGTCAGAACCATCCTGTCAAATCCCTGCTCTGAGGCACATTGGAGGGTCACGTTCCCTCCTGAGGTCACCACAGGGCTCGGCAGGGCTGACAGGGAGGGTTTGCTGTAGGATCCTAGGAGAGGAGGAGGCAGCATGGGAAATGGGGTTCCCTGCTCCCCAGGGCTGGTGTGATGGGGCCCTGTGAGAGCAGAGCCCCTTCCTGAGGGAGAACCTGAGCTGGGACCCCTGAGTGAGTCTCACCTGTCATCACCACCAGCTCCAGGGGGTCACTGGGCTCTGACCGGCCAGCAGGGCTGACACAGTAACAGATGTATCTGCCTGCATGGAGATCTCGCACATTGGTGATGGAGAACTTGGCCTTGTCTCCGGGCTCCCATGGCCTCAGTATTTTCCAGGGATATGAGCTTCCATCTTTATAGAGACTGCAGCTCTGAGTCCCCAGAGTCCCCTGACACCAGAGAGTCACAGGGCTCCCCCAGAGGACCACAGGGCCTGGCTCAGCCCAGAGGGTGGGTTTGGGGAGGGTTCCTGGAAGGATATCAGAGGTGGGGTCACAGCACAGTCCCACCCCCAGACCCCAGCTCTCAACCCAGGACCCTCCCAGATGCCCCCCACCCTCACATCAGCCCAGATCTGCTCATAACCATCCCCAGGGCCAGGAGTCCCCTGTCTTCAATGAGAGTCCAGGAGCGTGAGGACAGACTCACCTGCCTGCACGTGAGTCCTGGGTCCCACACTCAGCCCTGGAAGAGAGTCCCTGTGAGAGGGGTTTCCTGAGTCCTGAGCACAAGGCTCCCCACACAGCCCTTGAGTCCTGGGGCCCTGCCCAGCAGGCCTGGCAGTGGGGTCCCTCCCAGACTGGGGTGTCCCCCTGGTCCATCTCACCCAGGCAGAGCAGGGCTGTGAGGGTGGAGGACATGGCGTGTCCTCTGAGGCAGCTGTGCACACGGAAGGAGCTTGGCGCCTGGCAGGATGGACAGAATCTCATGGTGTGGCCACTCTGTACTAACTCTGTCACGGGGATTCTCGTCAGCCCCACAGGAAGGGGAACTGCCCCCCACTGCCCCATCCTGGCTGTAGAGTTTGTGGAGCAACCAACAGACCGGTAGCCTTTCTAAACTCCCCTTCCAAATGAGAGAGTCAGGGGTCTTTCGTCTCTCAAAGCCTTCCCCACTGGGTCCCTCCCTGTCAACCTGATCCTCACACACCCTGGGCTATGGGATGAGGGTCCCGCACCCCCAGCTGCCAGGGGATGCTCAGGGCTGCTGTCCGAAAGCTCCCCTGTCACTGTGCGGTCAGCTCGTGTCCTTGTGGTCTGGGTACCAAGAAGCCCGGGAAGAGAGGGCAGGAAGCAGGGCCCCTCCTGACCAGAGGATGGGCTTTCTCTCCATCACACACTTCTCTTTTTTCCTGAAATGGTCACCACCACTTCCTGGTACCTCCCCTGAGCCTTTTTCTCCTCAGGGACCTTGGTCCCATGGGCGGAGCTTTGTGGCATAGTGCGTCTCCTCCTGCTTTTAGGGGATGTGAGTGGTCAGGGCTCTGGAGTGGGGGTGAAGGTGCCTCTACTCTGTTGCCTCATCTTCCTGTGTTGGGCCCTGCTGTCATGAGCTCCAGGGAAGTGCTGGTCACATTTCTGAAATCTGAAGCCACAGAGAAAGCAGAAACAGGGGCAGGGGAGACAGCACAATGGTTCTGCAGAGAGACTGTTAGGCCTGAGACTTCTGAGTCCCAGGTAAGTCCCTGCATTGCCATCTGCCAGAGCTGAGTAGGCCGCACTCTGGAGAAGGAGCATCAGCAAGGACAGAGACATTGGCTGAGAGACCACAGTGTGGGCCACCCGGCTCACCACGAGGGGCTTCTCTGGGTGGCCAGGCGGGTGCCCAGCGGCAGCCAATGGAGGGAAGTCTCTTCCCGTGGCTGCTGTGAGTCACTCCCCTGAGGGCCTGGCACAGATTGTGTGTGGGCACTCATGTGGGCACCCCATGTCCGTGTGCCCCTCCCACTGGCATCGTCCCCTGGACACGGCCCCCCTGGTACCTGGGGCAGCTGAGGGATGGCCGGCCCCAGTTGGAGCTGCTGCAGTGCTGCTCTGCTGGCTGGCGCCTGGCACAGCCCTAGGGACTCTGCACAGTCTGAGGGGCCGGGCGTTTCCCGGAGTGAAGGCAGAGGGGGTCCTGGCACACACGGAGCCCTGCAGGGCAGCTGTGCACAGGGCTTGCCAAGTGTAGGAAAGGTGGGTCCAGTGAGGCTTGTCTGCAAGTTGTGTGGGGGAGAACACAGCCGTTTCCTCAGAACAACGATCAGGAGACCACTGGGGGTCTCAGCACTAAGGCACAAAACTCAACCAGAGCTGCAGAACTAAAGGAAGAGACCCAGGGTGGCTGGGAGGCGGCACAGTGGGCTAACCACTGGGATTTCTCCTGTGAGTTCCCATGGTCAGTCCTTGGCACCAAGTGTGTGGGATTAGTGCCTGGGCCCCTCACTTCAACAGACGTGTGAGAAAGGGAGATGCCACTGCTGCACTGAGCTGCTGACAGGAGTGTGGAGCAGACCTGGCTGTGCAGAGGGCGTGTGGGCACTGCAGCAGGCCGGCTGCTTGGCTGTCTGTCCCCAGGCTCACTGCTGGGATTTGCTGCCAGTACAGGGAACCCGCCGCTCCCGGGGGCCATTCTTTCCTTTTGATTTGATGAGTCAGAGAGAAGCCGAGGGGGGAGAAGGAGATACCTGCAATCCTGCTTCAACACTCGTGAAGCTTTCTCTGCAGGTGGGGAGCAGGAGCTTGAACCCTGGTCCTTGTGCCTGGTGATGTGACAGACTTCCAGGCCTGAGGCACTAGAGGTCACAGGCAGGGTCGATCCCTGGTGGCACTGTCAGGCAGGTCTGAGTAGTGCTCTACTTGGAATAATAATAATGAAAAGGCCACAGATGAAGTTTTGCCAAGAGATTTACCACTAGGTGAAACAGGTTCCTCGAGAGTCACAGGCTACGGACATGAATGGGGGGATAAGTGCCTGCGGAAATTCACGCTCCATTTACTGTGGGGTCAGCACTTGGAGCCTCTGTGCGGAGAAAAGTAAGAGACAAAGGGGGAGGGAGGGCGGGCATGAGACCAGAGCCTGCTCAACTCTGCTAATGCTGCTGCATGGTGCTGAAGCTGGGTCTCGGGTGTATAAGCCCTGTGTCTCTGGTACTGGGCTGTCTCCCCATCCTGATCATATTCTTAAAACACACTCTGTCCCTTTTTAAATTATTCTTTTAATAATTTCCTTTATTGGGGGATTAATGTTTTGCAGTTGACAGTAAATAGAACTGTTTGTACATGCATAACATTTCCCAGTTTCCACATGAGAATTCACCCCCCCACTAGGTCCTCCTCTGCCATCCAATTCAGGACCTGAACACTCCCTGCACCCCAGAGTCTTTAGTTTGGCGCAATACAGCAACTCCAGTCCACGTTCTGGTTAGAGTTTCCCTTTTGATCTAGTTTTTCAGCCTCTGTGTATGAGTGAGATCATCCCATTTCATCCTTTGTTTCTGACTGATCTCGCTTAACATGATTTCCTCAAGCTCCATCCAGAGGAGTCAAAGAAGGTGAATTCACCATCTTTTAAAAAAAATTTTAGGGGGTCGGGCGGTGGCGCAGTGGGTTAAGCTCATGTGGCGCAAAGCACAAGGACCGGCGTAAGGATGCTGTTTCGAGCCCCCAGCTCCCCACCTGCAGTGGAGTCACTTCAAAGGCAGTGAAGCAGGTCTGCAGGTGTCTGTCTTTCTCTCCCCCTCCCTGTCTTCCCCTCCTCTCTCCATTTCTCTCTGTCCTATCCAACAATGAACAACATCATCAATGGCAATAATAATAACCACGAGGCTACAACAACAAGGGCAAGAAAAGGGGGAAAAATGGCCTCCAGGAGCAGTGGATTCATGGTGCAGGCACCAAGCCCAGCAATAACCCAGGAGGAAAAAAATTAAAAATATTTATTTATTTTCCCTTTTCTTATCCTTGCTTTTTAAAATTATTGTTGCAGTTATTATTGTTATTGATGACATTGTTGTTGTTATTTATAAAAAGGAAACATTGACAAAACCATAGGCTAAGAGGGGTACAGCTTTGCACAATTCCCACCGCCAGACCTACAGATACCATCCCCTCCACTGATAGCTTTCTTCTTCTGTTTTTTACTCTTTTCAAATATTTATCTTTATTTTTATTTATTTTTAAAAATTTATTTCTTTATTAGGGAATTAATGTTTTACATTCAACAGCAAATACAATAGTTTGTACATGCATAACATTCCCCAGTTTCCCATTTAACAATACAACCCCCACTATGTCATTTATCATCCTTCATGGACCTGTATTCTCCCCACCCATCCACCCCAGAGTCCTTTACTTTGGTGCGATATGTCAATTCCATTTCAGGTTCTACTTGTGTTTTCGTTTCTGATCTTGTTTTCCAACTTCTGCCTGAGAGTGAGATCATCCCATATTCATCCTTCTGTTTCTACCTTATTTCACATAACATGAATTTTTCAAGGTCCATCTAAGATCGGCTGAAAATGGTGAAGTCACCATTTTTTACAGCTGAGTAGTATTCCATTGTGTATATAGACCACAACTTGCTCAGCCACTCATCTGTTGTTGGACACCTGGGTTGCTTCCAGGTTTTGGCTATTACAAACTGTGCTGCCAAGAACATATGTGTACACAGATCTTTTTGGATGGATGTGTTGGGTTCCTTAGGATATATCCCCAGGAGGGGAATTGCAGGATCATAGGGTAGGTCCATTTCTAGCCTTCTGAGAGTTCTCCAGACTGTTCTCCACAGAGGTTGGACCCATTGACATTCCCACCAGCAGTGCAGGAGGGTTCCTTTGATCCCACACCCTCTCCAGCATTTGCTGCTGTTCCCTTTTCTGATGTATGACATTGTTGTCTTGATTTGCATTTCTCTGACAATCAGAGACTGGAGCATTTTTTCATGTGTTTCTCGGCCTTTTGGATCTCTTCTGTGGTGAATATTCTGTCCAAGTCCTCCCCCCATTTTTGGATGGGGTTATTTGTTGTCTTGTTGTTGAGTCTGGCAAGCTCTTTATATATGTTGGTTATTAAACTCTTATCTGATGTATGGCATGTAAAGATTTTCTCCCATTCTGTGAGGGGTCTCTTGGTTTGGGTAGTGGTTTCTTTTGCTGTGAAGAAGCTTTTTAATTTGATGTAGTCCCATAGGTTTATACTTGCCTTAGTCTTCTTTGTAATTGGATTCGTTTCATTGAAAATGTCTTTAAAATTTATGCGGAAAAAAGTTCTGCCAATATTTTCCTCTAAGTATCTGATAGTTTCTGGTCTAACATCCAAGTCCTTGATCCACTTGGAATTTACTTTTGTATTTGGTGAAATACAGTGATTCAGTTTCATTCTTCTGCATGTTTCAACCCATTGTTTCCAATACCATTTGTTGAAGAGATTCTGCTTTCCCCATGTAATCGTCTGGGCCCCTTTGTCAAAGATTAGATGTCCATACGTGTGGGGCCTCATTTCTGGGCTCTCAATTCTATTCCACTGGTCAGTGTGTCTGTTCATGTTCCAGTACCAAGCAGTTTTGATGACAATGGCCCTATAATACAGTTTGAGATCTGGGAGTGTGATGCCTCCAGTTCTGTTCTTTTTTCTCAAGATTGTCTTGGCAATTCTAGGTCTTTTCTGGTTCCAGATAAACATTTGTAGGATTTTTTCTATTCTCCTAAAAAAATGTGCTTGGGATCTTGATGGGGATAGTATTAAATTTGTAGATGGCTCTGGGTAATATATTCATTTTGATGATGTTAATTCTTCCAACCCATGAACATGGAATTTCTTTCCACTTCTTTGTGTCTTTTTCAATTTCTTTGAGTAGTGACTCATAATTTTCAGTATACAAGTCTTTCACTTCTTTGGTTAGGTTTACTCCTAGATATTTTATTGTTTTTGTTGCTATAGAAAAAGGAACTGATTTCTGGATTTCAATTTCTTCTAACTTAGTGTTTGCATAGAGGAATGCCACTGACTTTTGAATGTTAATTTTATAGCCTGACACATTACTGTATTGCCTGATGATTTCCAAAAGCTTCTTGCTGGATTCCTTAGGTTTTTCCATGTATACTATCATGTCATCTGCAAATAAGGAGAGTTTGACTTCTTCTCTTCCAATCTGTATCCCTTTAATTCCTTGCTCCTGCCTGACTGCTATGGCAAGAACTTCCAACACTGTGTTGAATAGTAATGGTGATAGTGGGCAGCCCTGTCTAGTACCTGATCTTAGGGGAAATGCTTCCAGTTTTTCACCATTGAGTATGATGTTGGCTGTAGGTTTGCTATATATAGACTCCACTATCTTGAGGAATTTTCCATCTATTCCCATTTTTTGTAGTGTTTTGATCATAAAGGGATGTTGTATTTTGTCAAAGGCTTTCTCTGCATCTATTGATATGACCATGTGGTTTTTGGTCTTGCTTTTGTTGATGTGGTGGATCACATTGATTGATTTACGTATATTAAACCAACTTTGCATGCCTGGGATAAACCCCACTTCGTCATGATGAACAATATTTTTGATATACTGCTGTATCCAGTTGGCTAGAATTTTGTTCAATATTTTCGCATCTATGTTAATCAGAGATATTGGTCTGTAGTTTTCTTTTTTGGTTGTGTCCCTGTCTGCTTTTGGTATCAGGGTGATCTTGGCTTCATAGAAGCTGGCAGGGAGTATTCCAGTGTCTTCAGTATTCTGGAAGACTTTTAAAAGTAGAGGTATTAGTTCTTCTTTGAAGGTTTTGTAGAATTCATTTGTAAAACCATCTGGCCCAGGACTTTTATTTTTGGGGAGATTTTTGATAACTGTTTCAATTTCATTAGCTGTGATGGGCCTGTTCATGTTATCCACTTCCTCTTTACTTAGTTTTGGAAGTTGGTAGGTATCTAAGAAATCATTCATTTCTTCCAGGTTCTCTAGCTTGGTGGCATATAGTTGTTCATAGAAGCTTCGCATGATATGTTGAATTTCTGCAGTGTCTGTTGTGATTTCTCCTCTTTCATTTACTATCCGATTTATTTGGGTCTTCTCCCTTTTTTGTTTTGTGAGTCTGGCTAAAGGTTTGTCGATTTTGTTTACTCTTTCGAAGAACCAACATTTACTTTCATTGATCTCTTGTATGGTTTTCATATTCTCAATGTTATTTATTTCTGCCCTAACTTTAGTGATTTCTGTCCTTCTGGTTGCTTTAGGATTCCTTTGTTGTTCTTCTTCTAGGTCTTTAAGATGTGCAATCAGGCTGTTTATTTGTGCCTTTTCTTGTTTCCTAATGTGTGCTTGTATAGCTATGAACTTCCCTCTTCGGACTGCTTTAGCATGTCCCAAATATTTTGATAGCTTGTGTCTTCATTTTCACTGAACTCTCGAAACATTTTGATTTCTTCCTTGATTTCCTCTTTGACCCAGAAGTTGTTAAGAAGTGTACTGTTGAGCTTCCACATTTTGGGACTGTTACTAATCTTTTGTTGATTGTTAAGTGTTAGTTTAATTCCACTGTGGTCTGAGAAGATGCTTGGGATAATTTCAGTGCTCTTGAATTGGCTGATGCTGTCTTTGTGGCCTAACATATGGTCTATCCTTGAGAATGACCCATGTGGATTTGAGTAAAATGTGTATTCCAGTTTCTTGGGGTGAATGACTCTGAAAAATGTCCAATAGTTCTAGTTTATCTATCTATTCATTTAGCTCCCTTTATGTCTTTACTGATTTTCTTCCTGGATGATCTGTCAAGTTGAGAGAGTGGGGTGTTGAAGTCCCCTACTATGATTGTGTTACTGTTAATATATTTCTGTAGCTCTTTCAGTAGAAGTTTGATTTATTTAGATGGCTTCTCATTGGGTGCATAGATGTTAATAATTGTTAAGTCCTCTTGATTGACTGATCCTCTGAACATCAAGTAGCGTCCATTCATATCTTTTTTAATCTTATCTATTTTAAAGTCTATCATGTCAGATATGAGAATAGCTGTTCTTGCCCTTTTTTGTGGGCCATTGGCTTGTATGATAGTTTTCCATCCTTTCACTTTAAGTCTGTGTTTGTCTTGTTGAGTTAGGTGAGTTTCCTGTAGACAACATATTGTTGGGTTGTGTTTTCTGATCCATCTTCCTACTCTGTATCTTTTAATAGGTGAATTCAGGCCATTGACATTTATTGATACCAAAGATTGAAGATATTTTAACGCCATTCTTGTAGAGTTTTACAGTGTTTTGATATATGTCCTATTTGTGGTGGTCTGGTTGTTTATAGGAGACCTTTCAGAACTTCTTTCAGGGCAGGCTTGGTGATGGTTGCTTCCTTCAAGTGTTGCTTGTCTGAGAAGGTTTCGATGCCTCCATCTAGTCTGAATGACAGTCTAGCAGGATATAGTATTCTTGGCTGAAAGCCTTTGTCATTGAGCACTCGATAGATATCTTGCCATTCTCTTCTGGCCTGTAGTGTTTGTATGGAGAAGTCTGCTGCTAATCTTATGGGTTTTCCTTTGTAGGTGACTCTTTGTTTTTGCTCTTGCAGCCTTGAGGATCCTTTCTTTATCCTTATTCCTTTCCATTCTAAGTATGACATGTCTTGGTGTCTTTAGGTCTGGGTTAATTCTGTTTGGGACCCTCTGGGCTTCTTGAATCTTTATGTCTTTGGTGTTGTCTAGACAAGAGAAATTTTCAGCTATTATGGTCTAGAGAATGCTTTCTTCCTCTCCTTCTCTTTCTTCCTCTGGTAAGCCAATAATGCGTATATTGTTTCTTTTGAAGTCATCCCATAGGACTCTGTTGTTGTTTTCAGCATCTCTTAACCTCTTTTTGAAATCTCTTACTTCTTTTTTAGTTGTCTCTAATTCATCCTCAATCTTTCTAATTCTGTCTTCAGCCTCATAGATTCTATTCTCTCTGCCCTCTACTGCTTTCTGGAGTTCATCTATTTTGTTGCCCTGCTCTGATACTGTTTTATCTTGTTCAGCTAGTTGCCTTCTTAGCTCAGCGATTTCAGCTTTCAACTCTCTAATAACCATGAGATTATTAGAGTTTTCTTCCATATTCTCATTTGTTGTTCCTGCATTTCTGATTACAATTTTTTCAAATTCTTTACTCACTCCTGTTATTATTTCCTTAGCTAATGTTTGGATGTTGAATTCGTTGTTTTGTGCTTCACCCTCTGGAGGACTTTTAGCTGTACTCTTGTTCTGGTTCGAGTCTCCAATAGTTTTTCTTGTTGTTTTAACCATTTTATATATTATGTTATGAGTTCCCTTTATCAGTAATTTTCAAATTATTGATCACTATTGCCTGGATTGACTTGTGTCTAAGTAAGTTAATTAAAGGGTTTACCGTGGTGGAAGTTAACAGTTTTTTCAATCCCTGAGTTGGAGCTCAGTGGTGTAAAAGCCTCTTTTTTTTTCTTCCCTATAGGCTATGGGAGCCTGAGGTCTTTTAAACTATCAATAGGCTTCTTAGCTTAATCACTGACTCCTGACCAAGAGATAAAGCAGGGTGTGGCAGAGATAATCCGATGGTTATGCAAAGAGACTTTCACAGCCCCTCAGCTATGCCACAGAGGTATAGGTTTTCTCCTGAGATTTCCGGTTAGATCTCTGTCCCCTGGTGTCCCTCCCTGTTGCTGCTCCAGGTTCTGAGGGTAGTAGCAATGGAGACTCAGAGTTGCACTTGGTGAGTCTCTGGGGAGTCCTTTCCTCCATTCAGCTGTCCCCTTGTTGGTGGAGCAGACTGGAGGTGGTGTCTCCACTGATAAACTGTTGAACTGTTAGCAGTCACTTAATCTCTCCTTAGGCCCCTCTCTCCCTCTGTCACCAGCCATGCTTGTTTGTACTCAAGGGTGATTTACTGGGTTCCTGTGGTCATTCTAGTCCTGGCTTGTTTCGGTCTGGGTGGTCTCCTTTGGTATTCCTAGTTGATCCGGGAGAGGAGAGGAGAGGAGAGAAAGCGATCTGCTGCTCGTAGCTCTGCCTTCGGAACATCCAAGTCCTTGATCCACTTGGAATTTACTTTTATATTTGGTGAAATACAGTGATTCATTTTCATTCTTTGCATGTTTCAACCCATTGTTCCCAACACCATTTGTTGAAGAGACTCTGCTTTCCCCATTTAATAGTCTGGGCCTTTTTGTCAAAGATTAGATGTCCATAGGTGTGGGGCATCATTACTGGGCTCTCACTTCTATTCCACTGGTCACTGTGTCTATTCATGTTCCAGTACCTAGCAGTTTTGATGACAATGGACCTATAATACAGTTTGAAATCTGGGAGTGTGATGCCTCCGGTTCTGTTCCTTTTTTCTCAAGATTGTTTTGGCAATTTTAGTCTTTTCTGGTTCCAGATAAACATCTGTAGCATTTTTTCTATTCTCCTAGCTTTCCTATTCTTTAACCGTCTGGGAGTATGGACCCTACATCACTGTGGGATGCGGAAAGTTGAAGGTCTGGCTTCTGAATAGCTGAGCAGTATTCCATCTGGGTGACAAGTCTAGCAGATGGAGACTTGTCTCAAGTGGCCTCCCCCAGGGCTCTGTTCTGGCTCCTACGCTATTTAATATTTACATCAATGACCTCCCAGAAACTTCTTCAAGGAAGTTCATCTACGCTGATGACATCTGCTGTGCAACTCAGGCATCCAAGTTCGACATCCTCGAGGAAACACTCACGAAAGACATGTCTCTGATATCTGATTACTGTAAAAAATGGCGACTAATCCCTAGCACTGCAAAAAGGGTATCATCTGTTTTCCATCTACACCATGCCTCGGCCTCTCGTGAGCTTAATGTGCAGCTTGAAATAAGAGAATCCGGCATGAAGCCCAGCCAGTCTATCTTGGCTCGATCGCACTCTGTCATTTCACAAACATCTCATAAAAACTGCAGCAAAGGTGGGCGTGAGGAATAACATCATTGCAAGACTGGCCAGCTCCTCATGGGGTGCGAGCGCTTCCACACTACGATCATCATCTCTGGCATTATGCTATTCCACTGCAGAATACTGTGCCCCAGTATGCTTCCGTAGCCCCCATGTCCACTTGGTCGATTCCAAATTATATTCTTCCATGAGGATCATTTCTGGAACCATCCGTTCCACCACAGTTCCATGGCTGCCAGTTCTTAGAAACATCGCCCCGCCAGATATTCGTCGGGATGCGGCATCATCTAAGTTCATTTCCCACGTCTACGCTCGACCGGACCTCCCAATCTATGCGGATATCTTTGCCCACCCTGTCCAACACTTGACGTCTCTTCACCCAGTCTGGTCTCCTACGCCTACACTGACTTCTCTGTTCCAGACTCTTGGAAACAGAGTTGGCAGTCAGCTGAGGTAAAGAACAAACACCTCATCACAGACCCCTGCGAGCGTCAACCCGGCTTTGACCTAGCACGTTATGATCGGGCCCTCCTCAATCGCTATCAAACAGGCCATGGCCAGTGCGCAGCTATGTTCCATCATTGGGGAGCCAGAGACGACCTGAACTGCCCCTGCGGCTCCAGACAGACTATGACCCACATAGTCAATGACTGCCACCTCTCCAGATTCAAAGGAGGTCTCGAAACATTACATCAGGCTCAACCTGAAGCTGTTGACTGGCTACGGAAGAAGGGCAAATGCTAGAAGAAGTGAATGTGGCATGAAGTGTAACAACCAGAGTAAGGATCCTGGTTCAAGCCCCTGGCTCCTTACCTGTAGGGCAGTCATTTCACAGGTGGTGAAGCGGGAAAGGCGTGGCCATTGACTGTGCTAATCCAGCACAGGTCAGGTGACGAGTCTTTATTCCATCTAGCACTGTGAAAAGAGCCTGGCTGTTTGGGATCGTATAATAGGGAGAGGTCATTCGCTGAAGCCCAGTCGGCTAAGATAGAGCCGCCAGCACGAGTGGAGGAATATCCCCAGTCTTGGTGATGACTATTAAAGTCTGCAACGTAAACGGCTGGGTGATTCGGGCTAGGCAGGACCTCATTATCCCATGAGGCACTGGGAGGCTTATATACGTTGATGAGCTGAATAGTTCCAATAGTAATGGAGTCGTAGAAGGTCGAAGAGGCCGTAAGGTAAACATCCGCAAGACACGATTTGGCATAGATGGCTCGGCTGTGTTTAGGATGGAGATTATAGCATATTAAATTGAATCCACTGATGGTGAATCGAGCAGCTTCATCGACTGATATATGTGTTTCTTGTAGGCAGATAACATCTGCCTGATGCTGTATCGCCAATTGACCAATAAGAACGTGTTTGGCAAAGGACAGCCCCATAACATTAAGTTGGAGGACTCGAAGAGCAGGACCAACAGCTTGAAAGCTGTCAGGAGCTGCTTGTTGCTGGCCTTGAAAGTGACTGGGATCCATGTGGATTCAGTCGGCTAGGAAGGATCGTCAGTTTCCCCAATGAATGGGTACTCACATTCACTTAACCCACTGTGCTACTGCCCAACTCCCTTCATCATACCAGTTTAAGTGAGAGTTGTGCTGTTCTCTGGAGAGTTCTGGGGCTCAAGTGGGGTGGCTCCAGTCAGGAGGCAAGCTTACTGACCCTATCTCACCAGTTCTAGTGACTGTGTGATAAAGAAAAAGGGCTTGGGGAACATTCTGGTACAAACACTCGCTTTATTTGTGGGTGGGTTTGGGTATATATAGAGATTTAAACAAAGAACATTTTTCAAATACATCAGAAATTACAGATTTATTAAATGTCATCTTGCCCCTATGATAGGGGGATGATATGACAAGAATTGATGAGATACATAAAGGTCAAAACAATTACTCTCCTGATGCAGGCATTTAATTGTACAAAGGCAGTTGAGAGAAGAATAGGGGTTAAACCAGTAAGGTGAGATAGAGAAGGAAGAACAAGGCTTCATGTAAATTAAGGACATCAAAGAGTACCAGGAAATAAGATTTTGGGGGCTTTTCACTGTCTGGTGTTAGGAGTGTGTGACAGGATGTGTTGTTCCTTTGTGATCAAAAGGTGAAGTGGATGTGTGAACTTTGAGTGAGTGAATCTTAAAGCAGGCAAGCATTTGGCTGACATCAGGGGGAACTAAGTGTGAGGGGCCTGTAGGCTTTCTGTGAGCTTGAGAGTCTATCAAGGAGAAACTGAGTCTGGGAGACTTTTCTGTCTTGGCTCATCTCTATAAGGAGAGAGGCTAACAAGTCAGGTGTCTCTCCAGACCTCCATTCGAGGATGAGGGGAGCTTCCCCAAGCTCTACTAAGCTCTCACATAGTCCCACAAGGGAGGGAGGAAGGAAAGGAGGAAGGAAGGAAGAGAGAGGGAGAGGAAGGTAAAAAGGAGGGAAAGAGGGACTATGATGCTGACTGAGAAGGTTGCACATTGCAGGCATGGTCTCAGAGAGAGGAAGGAAGCAGGGAAAGGAGGGAGGAAGAAAGGGAGGAAGAGATATGGGGGAGAAAAAGAGGAAGGAGGATGGAAGGAAGGAGGGGTGGTGAGAAAGTAAGGAAGAGAAAGAGGGGGAAGGAAGGAAAGATGGAAAAATGAAGGAAGGAAAGAAGGAATGGAGGGAGGGAGGAAGGGAAGAATAAAGGAGGGGCTGTGCTGCTGAAATGGAAGTGGGCACTTTGCAGGTGTGGCTCTCAGCAGGGCTCTGCCCAGTCTCCCCCACTCTGACCCCTCATGGCAGGACTCCCTTCTCTGCTCTCAGCACCTGCTCTTGGGCAGTTCCTCATGGGCCCAAGAGCTGGGTATGCCACGAGCCACAAGCCAGGGCTTCAGCACTTTAAAGAAGGCAGGTAAGCAGCCTTCACTGACTGGCACTCTTCACAGGAGCCTGCCACCAGAAAGGGGTTTCTGAAAAAACTTAGGCAGGTACTGGCTTGAAAGGGGGTGTCTGCATGACCAGGAGGGCTGCAGGGCTGATTCTCAGGGCTGTGCTTGGCCCTGGGTGTGGCAGTCACCACCATTCTGCTGTTTGAGGAAGATTCTGTGTCCCTCAGAGGAGCTGTTCACAGCAGGGTCAGCACTCAGTCCACCTAAGGAAACATGTGCCCTTGAGAACCGGCAGGACAGGAGGTGAGCACAGGTTGGGGGCAAAATGGTACTGGGGGTGCAGCTTCAGGTCCCAGGGGAATGGAAGAGCCATCCAGGGACAGTCAGGATCAAGGGAGAAACAGAAACCAGCTGAGCTGCAGGTGCTCTGCAGGGAGCATTCCAGGACTGCTGGCTGCCAGGCCCCCGCCCTCCAGCTCTCAGCAGACTTGAGCCCAGGCCTGCTGGGCCTGAGTCTGTGCCTGTGTCCCCATCACTCAGGGGAGAAATTGTTGTCACTCTGCCACCCTCCTGGTGGTGGCACCCTGGGTGCTCCTCTGGCTGTGCCGAGCCTCCCACAGCAGGACCCCGAGGGCCAGCAGCACCAGGGCAGCCACGCCCATCCGGATCAGGTTCTTCACCCTGTGGTCCTGGGGCTGAGGGGCTGCCACTGTGGACACAGCAGTGTGGTATTTAAGGGGAGACACTGGAATTGTGGACACAGAGAACAGGGGGTCGGGGAGGTCAGTGTCACCCAGGCCCTGATATCACCCAGGTTCCACTTCCCTTGACAGGATGGGACCCTTTGACCAGCCCCAGCCCCAACCCTCCTCACTGTTCCTAGAGCTGGGCTTGCTCTGTGTGGGCTTGCTCTGTGTGGGCAGAGTCAAGGAGAGATGGTGCCTGGAAGGTGACACAGTGGAGAAGGCCCTGGAGTCTCAGCAGCAGGCCCTGCATTGGGTCCCTGGCAGTGCACAGACCAGTGGGCTGAGCTGGCTCTTTCTCTCTTTCCTGTTTCTCTCATTAATAATAAATTCTACTTCTGGGAGGTATGGCCATGTAATAACTGGAATCGAACTGTCTCTCCTCCCAAAATATCAAATAAATACAAGGAGAGACCCAACTGAAGTCATAA
Organism: Erinaceus europaeus; assembly: GCF_950295315.1. NCBI lineage: Eukaryota > Metazoa > Chordata > Mammalia > Eulipotyphla > Erinaceidae > Erinaceus > Erinaceus europaeus. The sequence continues at coordinate 1,067,099 of NC_080163.1, forward strand.
TCTATAGCTGAGGGTTCTGTGGCCTCAGGTGGGAGTTCGAATGTGGGTGGGACAAAAAGGGGTGCAGGTAGAGGAAGAGCAAAGTCGGGTCAGAGCTCTGGGCACCACAGCACTGAGCTGTGACATTTTGGCAATCTCAGTGCAGCAATAATGAAGGTAATTTGGAGAGCCAGGAGAAAATAGAAAAGGGCTTAAACTTCTCGACCTTAAAGGCTGTATTGAGCTTTCTGAACTTAATGCAAGGACACAACATAGACCAGAGCACTTGTGACCACAGGCAGTGCAAAACACACCCCCATCCCACCTGCCAAGGATCATACAAACAAAATAAACCTAGAGATCACAAGAGCACCACTGCTGGCCAGCAATAACCAGTACAGAGTAGCAGCTGCTGCATCTCTCCACTGTCCCTGTGTTGGTATGCTTCTAAAAACCCCTTCTGTTTCATTAGTTTAATCCCCCCTGCTTAACACTATTCTATTTACATAACCACTTCATTCTATTTACATAACCTCTGTTAACAAGCACCACCTTCCCTCCAGGGCATTGGTGGTTTAGTGGTAGAATTCTCACCTGCTCCGCCTCCTCTCCTTGTCATGCCCTGATTTTCACCAGTCACTTTTCTCTCCACCCTCTCTGCATTGCATCCTGTTTCCACCCTACTGGGCTAGTATATTTATAAGGACAAGATTGTAGTTTTAGTTTAGCTTAGCTTGGTATAGATTGCGCTGCATCCCGCATGAATAAAGAGATACTGCGTACAACCCAGCTATGAGTCCCGGGTCCTCTGTCTCCCATCAATGAAGCTCAGCCCGACATCCCTGGTCAGAAACAAGTCAATTCAGGCCAGTGTGAATAGTGGATTGAATGGCACTGAGACAGGGACCTCATCACACACCATATCCCATGGTTAAATCAAGAAGAAACATTGCAGAAATTAACCAGGACAAAAGTCCAGACAGAATCTTCCTAAGTGTTTTGAGTACAGGACCCAAACACTAATTGACCTATTAGTCACAGGAGTGAGAAAAGAGTTTGAAAATAACATCATCAGAAATGAGGAAACAGCACATGAGACTCTGAAAGAAAACACTATCTGGAGGTAATTGGAGAGTTGGAAGCTGAAATAGCTGAGCTAAGATCACAGCTAGCTGAACAAGCTAAGACAGTATCATAACAGGGTAACAAAATAACTGAGCTACAGAAAACAACAGAGGGGAGAGAGAAGAGAATAAGTGAGACAGGAAATAGAATTAGCAAGACTGAGGATGAATTAGAGAAAACTAAGAAAGGAAGAAATCTCAAAAAGAGATTGAGAGTTACTTAAAACTACAACAGAGACCTATGGGATGACTTCAGATGAAATAATATGCACATTATTGGCTGGCCAGAGGAAGAAAGAGAAGGAGGGGAAGAAAGCATTCGTCAGGACATAATAGCTGAGAACTTCTGTAGTCTGGACAACATCAAAGACGTAAAGGTTCAAGAAGCTCAGAGAGTCCCAGATGGAATAAACCCAGACTTAAAGACAACAAGATACCCAAAACACCAAGACACATCATATTTAGAATGGAAAGAAATAAGGATAAAAAAGGATCTGAAGGCTGCAAGAGAAAATTAAAGAGTTACTTATAGAGGAAAACCCATAAGATTAGCAGCAGACTTCTCCACACAGACACTACCGGCCAGAAGAGAATGGCAACATACCTATCAAGTGCTCAATGAGAGAGGCTTTCAACCAAGACTACTGTATCCTGCTAGACTGTCATTCAGACTAGATGGAGGCATAAAAGCCTTTTCAGACATGCAAAAGCTGGAAGAATCAACTATCACCAAGCCTACCCTGCAAGAAGTTCTGATATTTCTCCTATAAACAATCAGATCACAGTGGTCTGGGAGGTGGTGCAATGGATAAAGCACTGGCTTCTCAACCATGAGTTTCTGAATTCAATCCCCAGCAGCACATGTACCAGAGTGATGCCTCGTTTTTCTCTTCCTGCCTATCTTTGTCATAAATAAATAAATTCTTTAAAGAAAAGATCAATAAAGTTTGAAAAAAACCAGACCACAAATATGCCATAAATCAGGACACTCTAAAATTTTGGAATAATTTTATGGAATTGATGGAAATAAATATAATGGAATGGCATTAAAGTATCTTCATTCTATAATATCAATTAATGTCAATGGCCTGAATTCACCTATTTTAAATAAGGCTTTTTATTATTTATTTTCCCTTTGGTTGCCCTTGTTGTTTCTATTATTGTTGTAGTTATTATTGTTGTTGTTGATGTCGTTGGATAGGACAAAGAGAAATGGAGAGGGGAGGGGAAGACAGAGAGGGGGAGAGAAAGGGAAACACCTGCAGACCTGCTTCACCGCCTGTGAAGCGACTCACCTGCAGGTGGAGAGCTGGGTGTTCAAATCAGGATTCTTATTCTGGTCTTTGCGGTTTGCACCACCTTCGCTTAACCCACTGTGCTACCGCCCAGCCTCTGTATTCACTTATTAAAAGGCATAGATTAGGAAGATGAATCAGAAAACACAATCCAATCGTATGTACTCTGTAGGAATGTCACTTAACTCAACAAGACAAACACAGACTCAACGTGAAAGGATGGAAAACCACCATACAAGACAATGGACCATAAAAAAGGAGCAGGAACAAGTATTCTGAATCTGACATGATAGGCCTTAAAGCAAGTACACATTTAGAACATAGGGGTGGACAACTACTTAAGGCTCAGAGGGTCAATCAATCAAGAGGTCTTAATGATTATTAACATGCAGAGCACCCAAGGAGAGGCCATATAAATACATCAAACACCTACTGAAAAGGCTACAACAATAAATTAACAGCAACACAGTAATAGTGGGGGATGTCAACACCCTTGGATATTAGACAAGAAACTATCAAATACTTAGATGAAAATATTGCATAACTCTTTACCATCTAAATTTTAAAGGCACCATCAATGACATAAATCCAATTAAAAAATAAAATTAAAAAGTTGAACCATAAACATAATGCAGACTTGGACTGGGTCTGGTGTATTGCACCAAAGTAAAGGACTTTAGGGTAGGGGGTTAGGTAGAAATTGAAAAACAAGATGAGAAGGGAAAACTCTGAGCAGAACTTGGACTGAAGTTGGTGTATTGCACCAAAGTAAGATTCTGGGGTGGGGGAGGTTTCAGGTCCTGGAACGTGATGGCAGAGGAGGACCTATGGAGGTGGTATTACTGTGTAACAATGTTAAGAATATACAAACGATTGTATGTTCCTGTGTAAACTATTAATCGCCCAATAAAGAAATTTAAAAAACAAACAAACAAACAAGCAAACAAAAAATCCTGGGGTGTGGAAAGACAGCATAATGGTTCTGCAAAAAGACTTTCATGCTTGAGGTGCTGAGGTCCCAGGCTTAATACCTAGCACCACCATCAACCAAACTTAAAAAAATAAAATCCTTCTAAACTTTTGTATTAGAGAGACACAGATGAGGAGTTCTTGGTCCTATCGTCTGTCCCTTGGGCAGGCTCTATAATGCCCTGCTTCCCTCAACACAGCTATCTCTGAGTGACCCTTCCTCTGCTGTGAGGGGTCAGTTCCACTGGACTCTCTCAAACTTCTGTTTTGCATTTAGACTTTGCCTCTGTGTCACTTCCACAGCAGCCCCTCCTTCACCAAGAGCTGCAAACATCTCTCTCCCGCCTGAGCTGTGAGCTCACTGGGACATCACCTGGCCTCTGCTTCCTGTGGGGACTCTGTGGGTCTCTGTGCAGGTCAGCTGTGAGGACTGCTCTGTAAGGTCACTCTTGGGGGCCACAGCCCAGCTCACTCCTGAGCACCAGGGGTCTGTCAGGAGCCCACGAGACTAAGATGAGGCAGAGAGCCTGACAGGGTCAGTTGGCCTGAGTACTGGGGAAGGCCAGGGTCCCCTCCCAGGACAGAGCAAATCTGTCAGCACCCACAGCAGAGCCACAGAGGAATGTCAGCATCTGTCCAGGGGACAAACAGGGCCCTGAGTCTCAGGAGGGAGGGCTTACCAGATGCCCCTGTAGTGACCAGCGGGCACTCAGGGCAGCTCACACTCTCCTGCCCTGACCCAGGCATTGTGCTGCACTCTGTGTCTCTCACTGGGGTACCTGAATTCTCCTCCCCCAGCCTCCCTCCTGGGGCTCCCCTGACACCAATACCCCAATAAATTTTTGGGAACCTCAGACTATGAATGGGGCAGGAGGGGACCCTCACCTGAGACCAGGAGCTCCAGGGACTCACTGGGGGGTGACCACACCTGGGGTCTGTCACTGTAATATCCATGGCATCTGAACATCCCCCTGTGGTTGGGGGTCACAGGGTCCACACGGAACAGGGCCTGGACCTGCCCACTGGGGTGTGGCTGAGTGTCCAGGGTCCAGGGGGACGTGTCTTCTCCTTGCTGAGTCAGAACCATCCTGTCAAATCTCTGCCCTGAGGCACACTGGAGGGTCATGGTCCCTCCTGGGGTTACCACAGGGCTCGGCAGAGCTGACAGGGAGGGTTTGCTGTAGGATCCTAGGAGAGGAGGAGGCAGCATGGGAAATGGGGTTCCCGCTACTCCCCAGGACTGGTGTGATGGGGACCCCTACAGAGCAGACCCCCTTCCTGGGGAAGAGCCTGAGCTGAGGCTCCTGAGTGAGTCTCACCTGAAACCACCACCAGCTCCAGGGGGTCACTGGGCTCTGACCAGTCAGAGGAGATGAGATAGAGACACCTGTATATCCCTGCTTGCTGCTCTGCCAAGTAGGTGACAGAGAACTTGGCCTTGTGACTGGGCGTCCGTGTGATCTCTATGTCCCAGGGTGCTGGGCTTTGCTCTTTATTCAGATGGAACTCCTGGGCCCCCAGAGTCCCCTGACACCAGAGGGTTACAGGGCTCCCCCAGGGGACCACAGGGCCTGGCTCAGCCCAGAGGGTGGGTTTGGGGAGGGTTCCTGGAAGGAAATCAGAGGTGGGGTCACAGTACAGTTCCACCCCCAGGCCCCAGCTCTCAGGCCACCGCCCTCCCCGATACACCCCCACTATATATGGGCCCACTAGAGGCCTCCCAGGGCCTCTAGTCCCCAGTCCCCAGTGAGGGCCCTGGGAGCCTGGGGACAGACTCACCTGCCTGAACGCAGGTCCTGGGGCCCACACTCAGCCCTGGAAGAGAGTCCCTGTGAGAGGGGTGTCCTGAGTCCTGAGCACAAGTCTCTCCCCCCACAACCCCTGAGTCCTGGGGCCCTGACCCAGCAGGCCTAGATGTGGAGTCTCTTCCAGACTGGGGTGTCCCCCCTGGTCATCTCACCCAGGCAGAGCAGGGCTGTGAGGGTGGGGGTCATGGTGTGTCCTCCTCTGGGCCCAGTGGCCCCTCTGAGAGCAGCAGAATTGACAGACACACAGTGTGTTCTCTCAGGGCTGGGCCTCCCTGTCACAAGGTTGTCATGTCAGCACCCCCACAGAAAGGGGGAACTGCCCCCCACAGGAGGCTCAGTCTCATTTACTAAGAGAGCAGCCAGCCCAGTGCCTTCCTGAGGGGACCTTGATGAGCAGGGACCAGACCATGTTGTATCAGGACTCATCCACAGGGTCCATTCTCATAAGATGATCCCGCACACTCTGGACTCATGGGCAGTGCTAGGTGTGAGGGGACTCAGGGCTGTTGCCTGTAGGCTCAGATCTGCAGACTTGATTCCCAGGTCACTGTGCTGTCAGCTTGGGTCCCTGTGGTCTGGGCACCCAGGGGAACCAGGCAGAGAGGGAAGGAAGCAGAGCCCAGAGTGTGGGCTTTCTCCCTACCATGCCCGCATGGACTTCTCTGTTTTGGACAGCAGTCTCCTCCTCCCTCTGTGAGCATCCCGGGTCATACTGCCCCTCAGGCCCCGTCTCCTGGCAGAGCTTCCTTCTGTCATGTGGGAGGTAAGAACCGGTTTAATCCAGATCTCCCACAGCCCATGTTTTCTGATGCCAACAGCCTCACTGCTCTGTGTTCTCAGTGACAGTTCCCAGGACTTGGGACCCAAATGATCTTCCAGAAACGTCTGAACATGAGGCTTTGGCAACCACCTTCAGGGCTCAGTGCAGGACTGTCCTGTGGTGGGGTCCTGGGGGCCTCCGGGGTCAGGGAAGCAGAGGAAACCTGGGGAGAGTCTATCCAAAGTCCCCGGGGTGTTCAGGGCCCTGAGGTGCAGAGCAAGTGCACAGTCCCTGGTGTTTGCCCTCCCCTGGGCCTCCCACAGCTGAGTCTTGGGTTCTTCATGGGCTGGTGAGTCAGGCCTGGAATAGAAGGACCTGGAGTACCACCATTCTGTTCTGCTGGGCTGTGTTCACATGCGGGTCTCAGATTCTTCTCGGTTCTGAAGATGGTGAGTGGCACGTGTCTACTTTTATCCAGAGCAAGCAGGGTGCCAGAGTGTGCAGGTATGGATGGAGGCAGGAGGGAGGCAGAGGCAGGCAGAGGAGAGTCCTCTGAGAGCTGCCACCTCACCTGGACTCTCAGCTCGGGTGCGGGGGGCACAGGTTGATCTCTGCACTCGTGTGGGTTCACAACCACTTGTGGACACGCTGCAGAAGGCGCCCAAGGACGGGGCGTTAGTCCCCATGGAGTCTCAGATCAAGATGTAGAGCCACAGAGTTGAAGGGCTCCCAGGTGGCGAGATGCCCCCTGGCTCCTTGTTGCCACCAGGGGACGGCTGGACTCTCCTGCCAGCCCTGTGACTCCCTTGCTGCCCTCCACCAGGCACCAGGGAATGGAGACTTGCCCATGCCCTGTGGTTTGCTCTCATTGGCCAGAGCTATCCATCTTCACCCAGTGAGGGCAGCGCTCCTTGTTCCCACTGGCCTGCCTTCCAGAGGACATCCCAGAGGGGCACACTGGACAAGTTCTGTAAGGTCTGCCTCCAAACTCCCTTGTTGATTGGCCTGTGACTGTAAACATGCCTCAAAAGGCCATATCTCGACTCACACTTGTTGGCCTGCTTCAAATTCTGCTTCTAAGACTGCCAGGATAGCCTGAGGGTGCTTCTTCCTTAGCAAGTGCTCTCTGGGTTGGAAAGAACTCAACTGGAGTCAACCTAGGATGCTGTGTGGGAGAGGGATCAGGAACTTGTGCTGAGCTAGCATCGCAGGAGAGAGACTCTGGGACTCTTGGAGCCAGAAGGCAATCCCAAGTGTGTTTACTTCAGAAGAGCAGCTGTATTTATACTCACCAAGTAGGGTGGAAACAGGGTGTGAGGTAGAGAGGGTGGAGCGAAAAGAGAGTGGTGGAAATCAGGGTGTGACTGGGAGAGGGGGCTGAGCAAAAAGACAGTTTGAACCATGGGGGATTAAACCAATGCCCTGCAAGCAGGGCGGTTCTCTGGTTATGTAAATAGATCGCAGAGTTAAGCAGGGGGAAGCTGGCATACTTCCCAACATCTCCCCCTTTCTTTTTAACTAATGGCCATAGTATCAGAAGTGTGGGGTGAACAGAAACCTATATCATAGAGGCATTTTCAAAAGAACTGGCACAAGACATGGAGGAAAAAGTAAGAGAGCAGCAAGAACCAGTGTGATGCCAAGGGGAGGCGTGAGGGGGGCGTTTTCTGCCTCAAAGGGCAGTGCCTATCAGGTGAAAGGGCGTTTCTCGCCTCTGTGGGCATCTCTTGCCTCTGGGGGTATTTCCTGCCTGAAAGGGCATTTCCTGACTCTGTGGGCATCGCTTGCTTCTGGAGGCGTTTCATACCTCAAAGGGCATTTCCTGCCTCTGGGGCAGGACCTAGTAAGGAGGGGGGGGGTTTCCTGCCTCTGTGGGCAGGGCCTGAAAGGTAGGGGGCGTTGCCTATAGAGTCCCAAGGCAGCTGGCTGCAAAGTCTACAGATTGCTGAGGTCAGTCTTTGAGAAACCCAGCAGTGTAAAAGGAAGCTGCTGTACAGTTGTATAAAGTGTCCACGAGGTGTACCAGTAAGTCCCATAGACATGTCAGTCCAAAGCAGATGACCATGGAAGAAATGCCAGGGGGATGAAATGCTGCATGTCTGTCTTTATGGGGAAGGTCAGCCACTGGAATTCCAATTTTCTGTCAAGAGTGAGCTTTGGAGTTTGTTAATTTGTTTCTTCAGGTCATACCAGGTCACATCATTGATTTCTGGGAGGGGCTGCTGTAGTCATGCCATCTTGTGGGTGATGTCAGAGAACAGGGGCCCAAATGGATTTCCAGGGATTCCATTTGAGCAGATGCTTTTTCATGTGAGACTTGACAGCTGTAATTCACTTACTTGTGAAGCAAAATTTGTAGCAGATTAGAAGTTTACTATGATTGATAATTCCATTATAATTGGTTTAAGTACCTTTATAATTTTGGAAGTCCTTTCTAGTATGATTTCAAGGTTGTTTAAACAGTATAAGCTCAATAGAAGAACCATGGTTAGAAACCTCAGGCATGAGAATCATTAGCATAATCATAGCACTATACATCCTGCCCATAACTCATACAGTTTTCAAGATTAAACGTTTTATATTTATACCAAGATGTAAAAAAATCAAAAGAGGAAAAAACAATTTTTTGGACTGTTTCTGGATGTCTCTAGAAATCATGGCTGCATCCAGCATTTTTTAAAAAATATTTTATTTAATTTAGTTATTCCCTTTTGTTGCCCTTGTTATTTTATTGTTGTAGTTATTATTGTTGTTGTCATTGTTGCATAGGACAGAGAGAAATGGAGAGAGGAGGGGAAGACAGAGAGGAGGAGAGAAAGATAGACACCTGCAGACCTGCTTCACCGCCTGTGAAGCGACTCCCCTGCAGTTGGGGAGCTGGGGTTCGAACCGGGATCCTTATGCCGGTCCTTGTGCTTTGCGCCACCTGTGCTTAACCCGCTGTGCTACAGCCCGACTCCCCAGCATTTTTTAAAAGTCAATTAAATTTTAGAATACTCACAGCAAAATGGGCCATACAAAAATTCAGTCATTCAAATCACTTTCTTACAAAACACAATTTGAACCAGATTATTAGATTCCACTATGTCGTATCATGAGTCCCCCGTAGGGAGTCCTAGCTTAAAAAGCTCCTCAAAATTCCATTTAGGGTGCTTCTGACAGTTCCTGCAGGATTTCAGGCATCCATCCCCCAAAAAGTCTTCCCATAGAAGAAAGAATTGAATGAGGAGGGTAGAACTAACCATGTGTCTCCATTCTTGGGGATTGCCAGGGTACTCGAGAATGCTCTTCAAGTTAGGGTAGTCCTTCTCCATGGGAAACATGCTAGAGTGAGTCCAGAAAGTCCCAGGGGAAATCTCCGTGCATCTCCCAAGCTCTAGGATCACAGTCATAAGGAACCAAAGTTCCCTACAAGTAATCCCATTGGCCAGTGTCCATAGGCCCCTCCCAGGAGAGTCAAGTCCTATCGATCAGGTGTTTTGCTGCCACCTTGTGGACACGCAGCAGAATGCAGTTGGCACAGAAATGACCAAGTCCCCTGGAGTCTTCCCCTTGTCACAGGAGAGAAAGCCTAGGAAAAGGCAAAGAGCCAGCGGCCCCGAGGGAAGAACCAGTGTTCTGTGCATCGCATGTGCAGTCCACACATGAAAATGCTCTATGGCTTGCAAGTTAGCTTGTTTGGATACTGAAGGTGCTTTCTCATGGACACAACCCAGGTTCAAGCCTAGTCCCACCACCTGCGGGCGGCTTCAGTGCTGTGGCCCCAACTCCAGTGTGTGTGTGTGTGTGTGTGTGTGTGTCTACCTGAGAAAACAATGCGGCCTGAAATGGGGAAGCCCCAGTGTAGGCCAAAAATAAAACTGTACTTCAAATAAAATGGACTAGGAGATCATTCTATAGGAACTTGTGTCTCAAGTTACTTTTTTTTTCCTTGCTGCCAGGTTACTGCTGGGGCTCAGCGTCGGCACTAGGAATCCGCTGATCCTGATATCCATTTTCAGTATTATTATTATTATTTTAAAATTGTATTCAATGGGACAGAGAGAAATTGAGAAGGGAGGGGTACATAAATAGAGAGAGAGAGCCTAACACCTGTTGACCTGCTTCACTGCATGTGAAGAGACCCCTGGCAGGTGGTTAGAGCAGGAAGCCCAGGTCTTCACGTGGCTCCTTGCACTTAGCACTATATCAGCTTAACCGAGTGCATCACTGTCAGCCCCCTCAGTTTTACATTTGAAGTAAAAATCACGAACGTTCTAGGAAAATGTTTAATTTCCTAGCAATGGAAAGTTTTGGGAACTAAAAGACACTGCTAATTTTGAGACATCTGTGAAGAAGAAACTGCTCCTCATGGTATTTCTGGAGAAGCCAGATGGGCAAAATCCAGGAGACATTTTTACAAGTCACAAACAAGAAGAAAGCACAGGGAGACCCAACTTAGGCCACGTCATACAGGCAGAAGTCTATCAAGTGGAGGCTGCTCCAGGGATGCCCTGGATGTCCATGTCAACGGAAACTGAGATTTCTGTGGAGTGAAGGGAAATGCAGGAACATCAAACTCCATTAGATCAGAAGAAAGCAGGCGACCCTTTTGCAATGATGGATGAAATGAATGGTTTTATTTAAAAGATAAATGCCAGGGAAAGAATGGAGTCTGATTTTTACGCTGAGAGAACCTGCTCCATGCATATGCAAGGAGCCTGTGAAAAAGGAATCAGGAGAATGTGGTGATTCTGAATAAGATCAATCACATGCTCAGCAGTCCCCAAGTTCACCACCACAACCCACAGTGTGCTTTTGGGGAATTATGCTCAGGATCCTGCAAACAAACACCAAGTCAGCCCTGTCTCTGCTGCTGGAAACGCCCCTGCTGGACCAGGAGGTGGGGTGCAGGTCCGGCTGAGTCACTGGTGGCACCTGCGGCTGCGCTGCCACCCTCTCTCCAGCCTCCTCAGGAAGTTGCCATTTGGGCTCGACATGGAGGAGAGAGAGAGGAGATCCAGCGCTGAGAAGGGACACAATTCTTTATTCGTGAGGGCACCTCAGAGTTGGGTAAGAGCGCAGTAGTTGGGGCCACGTGGAGCTAGCAAAAATGGCCGCCTCCTGCTAAGTGCAGCCTCCTTCCCTTGTGTCCAGTCACCGAGGTGAAAAGCGGGCAAGAGAGTGAAGGGCGGAATAAGAAGGGATTTTATGGGAGAAAGTCGGGACATGATTAGTTAGGAAACAAGGCACTTGGGGATAGGATAATGGGGAGGGGAGGAGTAACCAAAGCACTCCAACTAATGCGGGGAATTGACAATGCCCTGAGCGGACAACATGGCATATGTGACTGAATCTGCACAATTTCCTGGCATCTCCCCCTTTCCTTTTCCCTAATGGCCACAGTATAGTAAATTTAGAGTGGATCAGGCTTAAATGTTTTTTAAGGAATGCCATGCTCAGGTGGGAAGATGTAGGATGTTTTTGTGCGAGGAGGGAAGACTTACATGGCTGACAACCTTGTGAGATTTATATGTCCCCCCTGTGCTCAACCCCTCTGTAGAGAGAGAGACTTATCTGGAGGGACTCATCTCATAGGTTAAGCTCTGCCAGGCTCCATCATCTCCCCACAATATTTCTACATCTTTCCCTATCTTTCTATCTGGTCATTGCATTAAGATGGGTCAATGTCTATAAAAGACTCCATCTGTGACAGAGGAATAGTAGTGTAGGGGTGCACAGAAACCTATTGGGCATAAACCTGAATGCTATAACAAAACAGAAAGGAACAAGTAGGGGAGCAGTAAGAGCCAGTGTGATACCAAGGCAAGGCTGTTGGGCAGGGAGGTGTTTCCTGTCTCTGGGGGTGTCTCCTGAATCTGGTAGCAGGGCCTAGTAATGAGGGAAGGGCATTTCCCACCTCAAAACATAGGACCTGCAAAGGGGAGGGCATGGCCTGATAATCGGAGGGGCTATTTGGCGTTGTATAGTACTGAAGGCAACAGGCTGCAAAGTCCATGAACTACTGTGGGTCAGTCTTTGAAAAACCAGCAGCGTGAAGGGAAGGAAGCTGCTGTAAAATTGTGTAAAGTGTCCAAAGGGTATACCAGCAAGTCCATTAGAAGTCTCAGTCCAAATTAGGCGACTAGAGGGAGAAATGCCAGGGGATGAAATGCTGCACGTCTATCTCTATGGGGAAGGTCAGCCACTGGAATTCTGCTTTTCTGTAGAAAGTGAGCTGGAACTGCCAAAACATGATAGGCAAAGCAGAAGCAGGAAAGGCAGATAGTGAGAAAGTCCTGCCCTTGGAGTCTGTGAATCAGGTTCTTCAGATTGTGTCAGGTCATATCATGAGTATCGGGGGGTGTGCCACTGTAGTTGTGCCACCTAGTGGGTGATGTCAGAGTGTGCAGGGGTCCAGATGGTTTTTCCAGGGACTCCTGTGAAAGAATCATAAACAATCTGCTTCCCATGGTTAGCAGGGCATCTGAATCAAATTTTTTTTATAGGAAAAGAGGTTTGGTGCCTTAGCCAACTGAATAGTGGGGGGATGTATTTCCCCTTATTTCTTACTTTACTTAATTGAGCCTAGGCGTTTGGCAGGCCTTCTCAACAACCATTTGTCTTTGGTGGTAGTATGGGATGTCTGTGGCACGGGTGATGTTATAAAGGGAAAAATCTTTAAATTGTTGGCTGACAAAGGCAGGCCTGTAGTGGCAAAATGAGACACACCAGTTAAGTGTAGAAAAATATGTTAATGTTGTTAATTCACATAAGTTCTACATGGATGTTGTTTAAATTCGGAGGCTCCAGCGTGTTGGGCTAGCTTCACGGGCGGGTAACAGAGACTCAAGGACACACGGCTGGGCAGGGAAGCTGTATTTCTTTATTCAGGAACAACGATTCATAAAATAAACCAAACTAATCACCAAACAGAACTCTGCTGCCTCTTTTCCCCGCAGCGGCGCCAAGCACTCTACAACTCTGCCACTCTCTCACTCTCCAACTCTGGAACTCTCCAACTCTCTCGGGGTTCCTTGGGGCAGGGACAAGCGGGCCCGCAAAACTAGCAGGACTGAACCAATTTTCTTGGCAGGGGGAGAGCTAGAACAACCCTATATACAGCATACAATAATTCCCCTTTTTCTTTTTAACTAAATGACTACTGTATCAGGGGTGTGGGGTTAACAGAAACCTATATCGTACAAGCATTTTTAAAAAAGAAACTGGCACAAACATGGAGAAACATGTAAGCAAATAACAAGAACCAGTGTGCTGCCAAGGGAAGGCCTGAGGGGGCCATTGTTTTGTCTCCTTGGGCAAAACTTTATCAGCTTAAAAAAATTCCTGCTTCTGGGGGGCATACTTGTCTCGACGGACATTTGCATGGGGGCAGGGAACAGCCTAGAGTCCCAAAGGCAGCTGGCTGTAATTTACTTACTATGAAACAAAACTTGTTATTAGCATAACCATAGCGCAATCTAACGTTTCTAATAGAGAAGGAATTTGAGGCTTTTACATATCAACAACGTCTTTTTAACCTTTTGTTACCCCCATTTAAGATGGAGATGCAACCTAGGTGTGCGCAGGAAAGAAAACCTCAGGCATGAGAATAATTAGCATAGCCATTGTGCGTTCTACCATTTCTAATAGAGAAGGTAATCGAGAGTTTTACATATCAACAAGTCTATTTAACCTTTTGTTACACCCACTTGAGATGGAGACACACCTTAGGTGTACGCAGGTCTTGTTTAGACCAACTTAGTTAAAATATATTGATTGTTAACTAATTTTTACCTCAGACTTTAAATGAAAGTTAATTTTATCTTTATGAGAATTATGTTGAAAACCTTTTTCATTTAACTTTGCCTAGTAAGAATTTAGCCTTAAAGTTATATTTTTAACCTTAAAGTTATTGTTTACCAAACTTTAAACATACACATAAACATGGTCATTAATACACAAGGAGAGAAACCTTTGTTACGAAGACATGTCATTTCAAACACGAATTTAGATATGTATTGTCTTAGTTGTTGGGGGGGTCACCATCTGGAGGTGGCCTCTTGCACAGCTCCACTGTTAGGAATTTTAGGTTGTGATCTCTGGATGAATCTCTGTGTACTCCAGCTTGTCTGCCTTCAGACCGGGGCTGAGGATCTCGTCCAGGGTGCTCAGTTTTGGCAGGGAGCCTGGGGGGGTCCGGGAGGTCCGGGATCTGTATAGAATTCATATCCCTAGGGCGGGCGGGCCAGTCTTGTAGAAGGCACAGGCCAAGGTGCCCAGGGGTGGCAGCCATGATAGGCCACCGTGGCCCTGCCCCATGGCCCTGTCATATATGCTGCCCTGCTCGCAGTGGCCAAGCAGCGTGGAGGGATCCCACGCCTAGTGCCCTGCACCACGCGGTGGAGAGCTGGCTCCTGTGGGCTGGCCTCCATGCTGGCATTGGGCTCCTGTGTGCTGGCATCGAGTTCCTGTGTGTTGGCATCGGGCTCCTGTGTGCTGGCGTCGGCCTCTTGCGGGCTGCTGGGCTGCGGGGCTGCGGGTGTGCTGTGTGGGGTTGTCCGGGCGCAGCCAGCTGGTTGGCTGCTCCACCAAGTGGAAACTGCAGCTACGCGCCTCACCTCTCACCCGCTGGCTCTTCCCGACTCTGCTGGCTGTTCTGAGTTCGCCCGAGCGAGTGGAAACCACAGAGTGGTCCAGAGATAAATGTTCCAGAAACAGCAAAACAGTCTCGTGAAGAATGAGCAGAGGCCTTTGGAGATCTCTTCACAAGCAGAAGAGAAGGCCATAGTACATAGGTAGCCAAATTGTCTTCACTTATCTGAGAGATGCGCAGGTCAGGTCCACGTGGGCGCCATTTGTTGTTTTAATTTGGAGGCTCCAGTGTGTTGGGTTAGCTTCACGGGCAGGTAACAGAGACTCAAGGACACATGGCTGGGCAGGGAAGCTGTATTTCTTTATTCAGGAACAACGATTCATAAACTAAGACAAACTAATCACCAAACAGAACTCTGCTGCCTCTTTCCCCTGCAGCAGCACCAAGCACTCTCCAACTCTGCCACTCTCTCACTCTCCAACTCTGGAACTCTCCAACTCTCTCGGGGTTCCTTGGGGCGGGGACAAGCAGGCCCAAGAAACTATGAGGACTGAACCAATTTTCTTGGCAGGGGGAGAGCTAGAACAACCCAATGTAAAGCATACAACACATGGAGGAACTTCTCATAGCTTAATGCCTTACCATATGAGTGGATGTTTCTTCATGTGAAGGCTTTGACACTGTTGTAGTCAATTACTTGTGAGAAAAATTTTTTTGACAAGTTAGAAGCTTACTATAATTGATAATTCAATGATTATAATTGGTTTAAGTATCTTTATCATTTTGTTTAAAGGTCATCTAATGTGACCTCCTGTAGCAGTCTCTACAGCAGGATCTTCAGACCAATTTTAGTTAAAATATATATTTTGATTTTACATATATTTTTAAATGTTTATTTATTCCATCTTGTTGCCCTTGCTGTAGTTATTATTGTTGTTGATGTTGTTGTTGGATAGGACAGAGAGAAATGGAGAGAGATGGGGAAGACAGAGGGGGGAGAGAAAGACAGACACCTGCAGACCTGCTTCACCGCCTATGAAGTGAATCCCCTGCAGGTGGGGAGCCGGGGCTTGAACTGGGATCCTTACTCCAGTCCTTGCACTTTGCATCACCTGTGCTTAACCCACTGCGCTACCACCCCGATTCCCTAGTTAAAATATATATTTTGATTTTTAAACTATTTTTACTTTGGACTATAAACAGACTCAGGTTACATAGAGGGTTAACGCATGTTAGTGACAATGATTTTAACATTTATAGTGTCATATTTATGCCAGATCTGTTGTGGGTTAATTTCCACAAGATTAGCTTACAGGGCACTTTGAGGGGCTGTCCAAAAGTGTCCTGTATAGAGAATTTGTATTTTAATTTTGGGGATGTATTGTCACGTTAAATATTTAGACTTTTGTCTTAAAGAGTCAGTTACTTTTAGCAAATTAGTTTTACCTTGCCTGGTAATAATGTAGTTTCGAGGTTACACTTTTAACCGTTAATGTTTACCAAGCTTAAAACATACCCATAAGCATTTAGTTATAACACACAGGAGGAGAAAAACTTTTGTTACGAAAACATATCATTTAAAAAACGAATTTAGATCTGTCTTTACTCACACAGTTTAAGACTAAGCACTTTACATTTATACCAAGACTTATATATAAAAAAATCAAAAGAGGAAAAAACAAATTTTCTGGATGTCTCCAGAAACCTTGGCTACATCCAGCATTTTTGTATAAAGTCAATTAAGTTTCAGAGTACTCTGAGCAAAATGGGTCATACAAAAATTTTTGGTTATTTAACACACTCACAAAACACAACTGGCCAGTCATAGCATAAGATATTTGGAGAATGGGTAAGAGAGAGGGCTCTGTGAACCTTCGAGCGCCCTGCTGAGACACGGAGATAGAGTGGGGGCAGGCAAGAAGGAGGCAGATTCCACCCAGGACCCCCACCTGGGGCTGCAGGGTGTCATGGGCTCAGCCTGGACACCTGGGGAACCAGCTCTGTACCCTCAGTGCACAGGACCTACCGGGGTGAAGTGGGGTGTAGTGGGGGTGGGGGGAGCAGGAAAGACAGTGCAGCTGGGAAGGCACCTCCTGGGACACTCTGACCCAGCCCCACATGGAGGAAGCATCTGTGTTATGTATTTGTGGGGGTGTGTGTGAGAGGCAGAGGCAGAGACAGAGACAGAGACAGACACTGAGCCCAGAGCAGTGAACCCCTGGCAACAGCAAATAATAATAAGAAATGTCTGTGGATGATAATGTAGGACTCATATACGTAATAAGGACCATATGTGAAGCATCCAGAATGCTGCAAAGGCAGGGACTGCAGTTCAGACTTGTTTCAGGCCCACAACCCCCAAACCAGCCCCCAGACTCAGACAAAACTGCTCTTGGGGTGCAGGGGGACTGGAGAGACACTCACCCCTCTGTGAGGAGGTCAGCTGGCCCAGACAGAGACCTACGAGTCAAGGTGGTGAGGAGAGACGCCCTCCCCTAGGCTGCCCAGCCGCTGCTGGATAGAAACGGGCAGCCCCCCATGACTGCCTCCTCACCAGGCGCTGAGCATAATCCTGGGCTCTGCACAATCTCTGTGGCCCTCAACCCCTCCCAGCAGTCCCTCAGCCTCCTCAGTGTGGAGGGACCCTGTGTCCTGAAACCCTCTAGCTGGACCCCTCCCCACTGAGACCTGGGTCTGTCCCAGAGCTGAGGGAAAAGCTGGGTAGAGGGGCATGTGGCTCAGAGTCTCTGGGCAGCAGTCAGGACCCAGCAGGGATCACCCCACCCCAGGCCAGGACTCACCGAGGACCAGGATGATGGGAGGTTGGAGGGCCATGGCCCAGTGCAGACACGGAGCCCAGGACTGTGCTGGGCTCCTCCCGGCAGGGCCTCCCCAGAAGACATGCTGCCCTGCTGCCTGACCAGAGAGGGCCCTGAGAAGGTGCCCGCCTGCTGAGCTCTACCCACAGAGCACCCCAGCCCTGTGCCCTGCCCCAGCACCGGTGAGCCCTGGCTAGGGTGGGTGCCTCTGTGGCTCCTGCTGGTGGCTTCTCCTAACTGCTTGGCTTAGGATGGGAAGCGTGCGCCTGTGCAGACAGAGACAGACAGACAGACAGACAGACAGACAGATGTGCAGCTTTTGCAGGCACTGATGAAAGACCTGTGCAAGCCCCAGTCTCAGCCCAGCTTTCTGTCTGGCTGGAAGCAGCCCTGTGGGGGGTTGGGGAGGAGAGGACACCTTCAGCCTTGGGGCATCACCTGGGACATGGCTGGGTGTGGCTGACATGCTCCCCTCAGAGCACAGCAGGCCTCTCAGGACCCTTTGTGCCTGCACTATAAGGACTCCCCTGGCCTCCTCTGTGCCTGTGCCCTGTTGTGACCCTTTGCTTCATTGGAAGCACAGCCTCCCTGTCCTGAAAACCATTTCACAACCGTGAGGCAAGGAGCTTGAGCAGAGGAAACGGAGCAAACTGGATCCGTGTCCTGAGGACTCTGCTGAGTTGCCAAGCACCCAGGGCTGCCTGTGCCTGTGCTTCTAAACATGCAAGAGCAGGCGGCCTGGCTCAGCTACCAGCGTGCCAGTCTAGGTCTGTGGCACAGTCGTGGTGATGCTGCAGGCCCAGCTTACATCCCCAGAGTGTTCCAGGATGGACAGAGAGAAACTGAGAGAAAAGGGGGAGACAGAGGAGGAGATAGACACCTGTGGCCCTCTTTCTCCTATTGTGAAGCTTCCCAACTGCAGCTGGGCACTGGGAAGTGGGGACTGGGGGCCTGAACCCAGTTTCTTCCACATGGTGACATGAGTGCTGAACCACGTGCACCAGACCTGCCACCTCTTTTTTATTAATAAAATTTTATAGTATTTTAAAAATATTTACTTATTTATTTATTCTCTTTTATTGCTGTT
This sequence comes from Erinaceus europaeus, assembly GCF_950295315.1. NCBI lineage: Eukaryota > Metazoa > Chordata > Mammalia > Eulipotyphla > Erinaceidae > Erinaceus > Erinaceus europaeus. The sequence goes on from NC_080163.1 coordinate 1,085,515, forward strand.
TTTTTATATTGTTTTGTTATTGATGTCTTTGTTGTTGGATAGGATAGAGAAATGGAAAGAGGAGGGGAAGACAGAGAAGGGTAGAAAAGACAGACACCTGCAGACCTGCTTCACCGCCTGTGAAGTGACTCCTCTGCAGGTGGAGACCGGTGGCTCGAACCAGGATCCTCACACTGGTCCTTGTGCTTTGGGCCATGTGCACTTAACCTGCTGCACTGCCACCTGACTCCATGATTCTTTATTTCTTTTTTGGATACATACATCCAGAAATTGAGAAGAAAGGGGGTTATAGAGAGGGAGAGAGACAGAGACACCTGCAGCACTGCTTCACCACTTGTGAAGCTTTCCCCCTGTAGGTGGGGTCTGGGGTCTAGGAATCGGCCTCCTTGCACTCAGTCAGATGAGCTCTCAACCAGGTGTGCCTCCATCCAGCCCCGAAGCTTCCCCTTTCTTTATCCTTCTAGACATAAGGACCAAAGATGTCTATGGGGCCCAGAAGGCCAGAGGTCTCGCTTTTGTAATTGCTTCTCCACTTGACATGGGCATGGATAGGCTGATCCATAACCCCAGGCTGTCTCTTCCTTTCCTGAGTTGAGTAGATCTCTGAGGAGGTGGAGTTCCAGGGCACAGTGGTGAGGTCTTCTGACCAGGGAAGGCAGGTTGGTGTCATCGTAGCCTTTTTCACCATATGTCTATGAGTGAAACCATCCTGTATTCCTCCTTCTCTTTCTGACTTATCTCACTCAACATGATTCCTCCAAGCTCCATCCTAGATGATGTGAAGAAAGTGAAATCACCATTCTTTTTCAATTTCTTTATGTGAGGATTTATGGTTTACAGCCAACAGTAAAATATAATAGTTGATACATGTGTGACATTTCTCAGTTTTCCACATAACAATTCAACACCCACTAGGTGCTCCTCTGCCATCTTGATCTGGGACCTGAACCCTCCCCACCCCCTCTCAACAGTCCTTTGCTTTGGTGCATGACACCAGCTCCAGTGTGACTCTGCTTTGTGTTTTCCCTTCTGTTCTTATTTTCCAACTTCTGTCCTTGAGTGAGATCATCCTTTGTTCTTTCTTCTCTTTCTGGAAGATCTCACTTCACAGGATACCTTTAAGCTCCAGCCAAGATGAGGTTAGATTGAGGATGAATTAGAGACAACTATAAAAGAAGTAAGAGATCTCAAAAAGAGATTAAGAGATGCTGAAAACAACAACAGAGACCTATGGGATGACTTCAAAAGAAACAATATACACATTATTGGCTTACCAGAGGAAGAAAGAGAGGGAGAGGAAGAAAGCATTCTTCAGGCCATAATAGCTGAAAACTTCTCTAGTCTAGACAACATCAAAGACATAAAGATTCAAGAAGCCTAGAGGGTCCCAAACAAAATTAACCCAGACTTAAAGACACCAAGACACGTCATATTTAGAATGGAAAGGAATAAGGATAAAGAAAGGATCTTTAAGGCTGCAAGAGGAAAACAAAGAGTCACCTACAAAAGAAAACCCATACGATTAGCAGCAGACTTCTTCATACAAACACTACAGGCCAGAAGAGAATGGCAAGATACCTATCAAGTGCTCCATGAGAAAGGCTTTCAACCAAGAATACTATATCCTGCTAGACTGTCATTCAGACTAGGTGGAGGCATCAAAACCTTCTCAGACAAGCAACAGTTGAAGGAATCAACTATCACCAAGCCTACCCTGAAAGAAGTTCTGAAAGGTCTCCTATAAACAGTCAGACCATCATAAATAGGACATATATCAGAACACTCTAAAACTCTACAAGAATGGCATTAAAATATCTTCAATCTTTGATATCAATGAATGTCAATGGCCTGAAATCACCTATTAAAAGATACAGAGTAGGAAGATGGATCAGAAAACACAACCCAACAATATGCTGTCTACAGGAAACCCACCTAACTCAACAAGACAAACACAGACTTAAAGTGAAAGGATGGAAAACTATCATACAAGCAAATGGAACAAAAAAAGGGGAGGAACAGCTATTCTCATATCTGACACGATAGACTTTAAAATAGATAATATTAAAAAAGATAGGAATGGACACTACTTAATGCTCAGAGGATCAGTCAATCAAGAGGACTTAACAATTATTGACATCTATGCACCCAATGAGAAGCCATCTAAATACATCAAACGTCTACTGAAAGAGCTACAGCAATATATTAACAGCAACACAGTCATAGTAGGGGACTTCAACACCCCACTCTCTCAACTTGACAGATCATCCAGGCAGAAAATCAATAAAGACATAAGGGAGCTAAATGAAGAGATAGATAAACTAGAACTATTGGACATTTTCAGAGTCATTCACCCCAAGAAACTAGAATACACATTTTACTCAAATCCACATGGGTCATTCTCAAGGATAGACCATATGTTAGGCCACAAAGACAGCATCAGCCAATTCCAGAGCATTGAAATCATCCCAAGCATATTCTCAGTCCACAGTGGAATTAAACAAACACTTAACAATCAACAAAAGATTAGAAATATTACTAAGCTGTGGAAGCTCAACAGTACACTTCTTAACAACTTCTGGGTCAAAGAGGAAATCAAGGAAGAAATCAAAATGTTTTGAGACTTCAATGAAAATGAAGACACAAGCTATCAAAATATTTGGGACACAGCTAAGGCAGTACTGAGAGGGAATTTCATAGCTATATAAGCACCCATTAGGAAACAAGAAAAAGCACAAATAAACAGCCTGGTTGCACATCTTAACGACCTAGAAGAACAACAACAAAGGAACACTAAAGCAACCAGAAGGACAGAAGTCACTAAAGTCAGGGCCGAAATAAATAACATTGAGAATAAGAAAACCATACAAAAGATCAACGAAAGTAAATGTTGGTTCTTCAAAAGTGTGAACAAAATTGACAAACCTTTAGCCAGACTAACAAAACAAAAACAGGAGAAGACACAAATAAATCGCATACTAAATGAAAGAGGAGATATCACAACAGACATCAGAGAAATTCAACATATCATGCAAGGCTTCTATGAACAACTATATACCACCAAGCTAGAGAACCTGGAAGAAATGGACGATTTCCTAGATACCTACCAACTTCCAAAACTAAGTAAAGAGGAAGTGGATAACATGAACAGGCCCATCATAGCTAATGACATTGAAACAGTTATCAAAAATCTCCCCCAAAATAAAAGTCCTGGACCAGATGGTTTTACAAATGAATTCTACAAAACATTCAAAGAAGAACTACTACCTCTACTTTTAAAAGTCTTCCAGAAGATTGAAGACACTCGAATACTCCCTGCCAGCATCTATGAACCCAACAACACTCTGATACCAAAAGCAGACAGGGACACAACCAAAAAAGAAAACTACAGACCAATATCTCTGATGAACATAGATGCTAAAATACTCAACAAAATTCTAGCCAACTAGATACAGCAGTATATCAAATAGATTGTCCATGATGACCAAGTGGCGTTCATCCCCGGCATGCAAGGTTGGTTTAATATACTTAAATCAGTCGATGTGATCCACAACATCAACAAAAGCAAGACCAAAAACCCCATGATAATATCAGTAGATACAGAGAAAGCCTTTGACAAAATTCAACATCTCTTTATGATCAAAACACTACAAAAATGGGAATAGATGGAAAATTCCTGAAGATAGTGGAGTCTGTATATAGCAAACCTACAGCCAACATCATACTCAGTGGTGAAAAACTGGAAGCATTTCCACTCAGATCAGGTACTAGACAGGGCTGCCCACTATCACCATTACTATTCACATAGTGTTGGAAGTTCTTATCATAGCTATCAGGCAGGAGCAAGGAATTAAAGGGATACAGATTGGAACAGAAGAAGTCAAACTCTCCCTATTTGCAGATGACATGATAGTATACATGGAAAAACCCAAGGAATCCAGCAAGAAGCTTTTGGAAATCATCAGGCAATACAGTAAGGTGTCAGGATACAAAATTAACATTCAAAAGTCAGTGGCATTCCTCTATGCAAACACTAAGTTAGAAGAAACTGAAATCCATAAATCAATTCCTTTTACTATAGCAACAAAAACAATAATATATCTAGGAGTAAAGCTAACCAAAGAAGTGAAAGACTTGTATACTGAAAATTATGAGTCACTACTCAAGGAAATTGAAAAAGACACAAAGAAGTGGAAAGATATTCCATGTTCATGGGTTGGAAGAATTAACATCATTAAAATGAATATATTACCCAGAGCCATCTACAAATTTAATGCTATCCCCATCAAGATCCCAAGCACATTTTTTAGGAGAATATGCTACAAATGTTTATCTGGAACCAGAAAAGACCTAGAATTGCCAAAACAATCATGAGAAAAAAAGAACAGAACTGGAGGCATCACACTCCCATATCTCAAACTGTATTATAGGGCCATTGTCATCTAAACTGCTTGGTAGTGGAACATGAATAGACACATTGACCAGTGGAATAGAATTGAGAGCCCAGAAGTGAGCCCCCACATCTATGGACATCTAATCTTTGACAAAGGGGCCCAGACTATTACATGGGGGAAAGCAGAGTCTCTTCAACAAATGGTGTTGGAAACAATGGGTTGAAACATGCAGAAGAATGAAACTGAATCACTGTATTTCACCAAATACAAAAGTAAATTCCAAGTGGATCAAGAACTTGGATGTTAGACCACAAACTATCAAATACTTAGAGGAAAATATTGGCAGAACTCTTTTCCACATACATTGTAAAGACATTTTCAATGAAACGAATCCAATTACAAGGAAGACTAAGGCAAGTATAAACCCATGGGACTACATCAAATTAAAAAGCTTCTTCACAGCAAAAGAAACCACTACCAAACCAAGAGACCCCTCACAGAATGGGAGAAGATATTTACATGCCATACATCAGATAAGAGTTTAATAACCAACATATATAAAGAGCTTGCCAGACTCAACAACAAGACAACAAATAACCGAATCCAAAAATGGGAGGAGGACTTGGACAGAATATTCACCACAGAAGAGATCCAAAAGGCAGAGAAACACATGAAAAAATGCTCCAAGTCTCTTACTGTCATAGAAATGCAAATCAAGACAACAATGAGATATCACTTCACTCCTGTGAGAATGTCATACATCAGAAAAGGTAACAGCAGCAAATGCTGGAGAGGGTGTGGGGTCAAAGGAACCCTCTTGCACGGCTGGTGGGAATGGCAATTGATCCAACCTCTGTGGAGAACTCTCAGAAGGCTAGAAATGGATCTACCCTATGACCCTGCAATTCCTCTCGTGGGTATATATCCTAAGGAACCCATCACACCCATCCAAAAAGATCTGTGTACACATATGTTCTTGGCAGCACAATTTGTAATAGCCAAAACCTGGTAGCAATCCTGATGTCCAACAACAGATAAGTGGCTGAGCAAGTTGTGGTATATATACACAATGGAATACTACTCAGCTGTAAAAAATGGTGACTTCACCGTTTTCAGCCGATCTTGGATGGACCTTGAAAAAATCATGTTGAGTGAAATAAGTCAGAAACAGAAGGACGAATATGGGATGATCTTACTCTCAGGCAGAAGTTGAAAAACAAGATCAGAAAAGGAAACAGAAGTAGAACCTGAAATGGAATTGGCGTATTGCACCAAAGTAAAAGACTATGGGTTGGTTGGGTGGGGAGAATACAGGTCCATGAAGGATGATAAATGACATAGTGGGGGTTGTATTGTTAAATGGGAATCTGGGGAATGTTATGCATGTACAAACTATTGTAATTCCTGTTGAATGTAAAACATTAATTCCCCAATAAAGAAATAAATAAAAAAATAGCAGACCAACAAGAGGGCTCTGTGGATCGGCTTGCCCCTCTAAGCTTTAAACAGAAGTCAGCCGGGGCTGGCACAGCAGAGGCGTGTTTGGCTCTCGAGTGTTGGTCTCTGGTTCAGTCCCTGGCAGCACATGTGCCAGAGTGATGCTCTGCTTGTCTTTCCATCCATCCATCAATCATTAAAAAAAGACTTAAGGGGACTAGGGGTGGCACACTTAGTCACAGGGCACAAGGACTGGGGTTCGAGCCCCTGGTTCCCACCTGCAGGGGGAGCTTTGTGAGTGGTGAAGCAGGGCCACATGTATCCCTCTGTCTCTCTCCTTTATCTCCCCTCCTGTCTCAATTTCTCTGTGTCTTACCCAAAAAACAAATAAACAAAGGGAAAAAAGGCTTAAAATAGTCTCAGGGGCTGGGAAGACAGCAATTTCCTCTTCTCTCTCTCTCATTAAAAAAAAACCAGAAAGACATGTTTCTGGACGGGGAGGCAGCACATTGGTTATGCAAAAGACTTTCACTCCTGAGATGCTTCAGGTCCCAGTTCAACCGCTCTGGGTCAGTCTGTTCTCCCACTTCTCTGAGTATCACCAAGTTCTTCCTTTTTTAATACTTATTTTTTATTATCTTTATTTATTGGATAGAGACAGCCAGAAGTTGAGAGGGAAGCAGGTGATACAGAGGGAGAGAGACAGAGAGACAGTCTGCTTCACCACTCGTGAATCTTTCTCCCTGCAGGTGGGGAATGGCGGCTTGAACCGGGGTCCTTGTGCACTGTAACATGTGCACTGAACCACCTGGACCACCTCCAGGCCCTGAGCTCTTATCTGAAACTTGATCTCTGCATCGTTGCTGTGTGGGAACGATGAAGAGGAGCCCAGATTCCCTCTTCCTCTGCACCACCGCAGAGGACGCTGGGACACACACACTCGCTTTCGTGCTTGGATTTTCAAGCTATTGAGAGACGGACGAACACAGGGATCAAGTTTCAGATAAGAGCTCAGGGCCAGGAGGTGGCCCAGCTGGACCTTCTGGTGAGACAAAGAAGAAAAAAGTCTTGCTCGTGGAACACTTTAATCACCCTGAGAAAGGCAAGAGAGGATACACGGAAGTGGAAAGACGTGCTGTGCTCCCCAAGCTCACTGAGGCACGATTTCAGGAAGCTCAGCGAATGTCACACAGGCAGAACCCAGAGACTCTCGCGCAAGATGCATGACGGTCCGTCCACAGCAGACAGACAGCAGCCGGGCAGGTGGCTGGTGGGCTCGGTGCCAGGTTCTCTGTCTCTGCAAGACTTTTTTCTTCTTTGTTAATTTATTCCTAGATGTCAAGATTCAGCATATTGAGTAGAGAGGAGAATTCAGATTTATTTTTGCTGATGTTGTCAATGTAATCTGCATTCTCTCGCCTCCTGGTATAGACTCATTCATGAATCTCTCTCTTTCATATATATTTTTTATTTATCTTTTTTTCCCCCCAGAGCACTGCTCAGCTCTGGTTTATAGTGGTGTGAAGGGATTGAACCTCAGACTTTGGAGTCTCAGGCATGAGAGTCTCTTGCATAACCACTATGCTGTCCACCCCCTGCCCGATAATGAATCAGTCTCTTTACCCTCCAGGGTGTGTGAGTATCCGACAGCAGAGATGCGAGGCTCTGTGTTCCTGCTTGGCCCCAGCAGCTGTCTGACCCTGAGACCCATGTCTCTAGAATGTGCATCTTCCCTTCTGATCACTCTCAGCTGGTTTGCAGTTCTCTCCAAGATCCTGATGTTGCAGACTCCCTACTTCTTGACTTTCCCCGCGGTGAGCTGTCGTGGGCTGAGGTTAGCTGCACGCTGCCTGCAGTCCTGTGTCTGACACACTCACTCCTGTTCTGGCTGTCACTTCACACCTTGATTGTTAAGAAACCAGCTGCTTTATTATATTTATATATATTATATTTATGTTTATTATTGTTCTCTTGGCAGGTAGAGTTGAGAGTTGGGAGATGCCCCACCCCCAGGAGCCTGGGAGTCCTCGCTGACTGTGTCCAGGTGGGGAGTGTTCAGGTGGGGAGAGAAGGCTCTGTGACTTCTGGGGTCCCTGTAGTCTAGCCCCCTGCGCTAGTGGGTGGCCAGAGCAGCGTACAGGCTGGGCTCCTCGGGGGGCTCTTCTGACCAGGAGGAAGGGGGTGCCGTCCCCTGCCTGAGGGTCAGCTGGGCGTAGGTCACTTCCTGGAGGACTGTGGAGGCAGCAGCCTATGGGGGAAGGGAAGACAGTGAGCAGGTGTGGGGCTAGGGTGGAGAGGAAGGGGTCTGCCTGACTGCCCACCTGTCTGTCCCCTTCTTTGGCTCTGTCCTGTCTGTCCCTGCCTGTTGGTGGGGAAGCAGTGGTGGCTGCTCTCCAGCTGAGTCCTTCCTGGTTCACCTGGGCATAGGTGGCTTCCTGGGGGTCTTCGTCCCCCCTGGGCTATTGAGAGACAACAGTGGGGCACAGCCTGGATGGGCCCCAGGGGCCCCGTGACGCTCTCCACGTCCACGTGCTGCCAGGCGGTTCCCTTTCCTGGGGGTCCTGGGACCATCCTCAGACAGGGGTGCTGATGCCCTGGGGTGTAGCTCAGACCCTCACCTCACCCCTCCTGCTCATCTACTCCAGCCTCCTGGCCCCTTTGGAAAGGGGTCGGCCCTCGTTCAGGTGCTGGCACCTGCCGTCCCAGGCCCCACCCGCCCATCCCTCCTTTTCAGGGGATACTTTGCTCTCCTGTGTGACCCATCCCGGAGTGTGTCAGCGTGAGGTGTCAGGGGCCTTGCTGCCGGGGGAGAGGCGAGTATGGACCCCAAGATTTGGGACACAGGGACGGGCACATCACTGGGTTCAGACTGGAGATGAGAGCAGGGCTCACCAGAAGGTCCAGCTCTACCCCCTCCTCAGGCCGCGTCTCTGTCTCTGCAGCATCTGGGGGGCAGAGCAGGGAGTCATGTGTGTGGGGTCCCCTAAGGTCTCTCAGGGCTGTGACCTGAGAGCATTTTAGAAGCTGAAAAAGTCTATCAGAACCATGGACAACACCTAATATCAGAGAAAAGGAGGGTAGAAATGAAGGAAAAATTGAAAAAGACTTTGGGAAAAATTCAGTTCATTTCACCCGGACAGCCATGGGAGGAAGTCTGGGCTTCGTTATGGGAGATGAAGCCTTTACAATATATCACTGAAGCTGATAGCAAAGAGGTTTATGGGAGACATCAGGGAGAAATAGTTGCAAAAAGCCAATGAAGAGTTTCAGGAAATGCTCTCTGAGCATTCAGAACTTTTTTATGCTCTAGATCTTAATGCAACCCCTAGTTCAGATACAGTGAGTGAATTCCACACAGTTTTGAGTGAAGAGCCTAGATACAAAGCTTTACAGACTTGCGCCTGACAGGACGATTCGTTTCCTCAGTTCCCAGTTGTTCAGTGGGAAAAGCCTCACCACCCTCAACCTGGTTCTCAGTGTTCCCAGCATCTGCTCCCCAGTGGGTCCCTGGCATGCAGGTGGAGGGGTGACCAGGTCACACAGGTGGGTCTCCGTCCACACCCCACCTCCACCCTCCCAGCCCCTTCACCCAGAAACCTCTGTCCCCCTGGCTGCTCCTCCTCTTCCTCTCACTCAGGGTGTCTTCCTGGGGGGCGGCCACAGCACTGTGGGGGGAGGGGAGATGCAGTGTCAGGGCAGGCAGGGGCTGTGAGTGGGGTGGGGGGTCCTCGGGGTGGGGGGTACCTGGTCTGCAGGCCTCTGTCCTGTGGCTCTGGGCCAGCAGCCCCTGTGGGAGTGAGAAGTGAGTCTTGCCTGGGGATGACCCCACTGCACACGGGGTTCCAGAGGATTGGGGACCCTCTGCCACTTGTGTCCCAGGAGCTCAGGAGTGGAGTCACGGACCAGCCCTCAGCTACACCTGCCATGTGCTGGCTGGGCCCCTGGCTTCTGCCCCTCTGAGCGGCCCCTTCTGCATGGCTGCTAAGGCCCCTGAAGCTCACAGGAACTGCTCACCGGCCTTCCTGTGTGCACCCCGACAACTGCGTCTCAGGAAAAGGGAGAGGAGGAGGAGGGAGAGCAGTGCTTCCAGGGCCACCAAGACGCCGATCAGAATGTTCCTGTCCCATCGGTGACCTTGGGCAGGAGCTGTGTCATGAGTGAGGGGTGGTGTCACCTCACTGAGCCCCTCAGTGTCCCAGATCAGGCTGGGACTGTCGACCCTTCCCTCACACACAGGGGTCCTCCCTCCCCACACAGATGGGGAAACTGAGGCTGAGAGGGAAGTCAGGAGCCCTGGATATTGGTCTGCCATGCAGACTAGGACTGGGGCAGGGTGGGGTCCCTGAGGCCCTTGATGTCACACCCCCAGAAGACACCAGCAGGGCTGAGTGTCTGCAGGTGGACAGACACCCCAGAGTCTCCCCTGCAGTGTGGGCCCTTCCTGTCACCTGCCCCAACACCTGGGGGCATGAGGGCTCAGCACCACCACTGGGCCCTGGGAGCCGAGGCACAGTCACTCACCAGCTTTGGAGTTGGGCCCTTTGGCCTGGGGGTTGCCATCCCCAGGCCCTGTGAGTGACACCAGAGGGGTTCTCTGTCCACAGCAGCCCCTCGAGGGTTGTGAGGGGCTGGGGGCTTCTCAGGCAGAAGCCTCGCTGTCACCCACTCTGACTCAGGGTACTTGTTCCCACCCTACCCACAGCTCCTGGGGCAGGACTGAGCTCAGAAGGTCGGGAGCCTCACCTGAGACTAGGAGCTGCAGGGGGGCACTGGGCTCAGACAGCAGGTGGGGGTCACTGTCACTGGAGCTGTAGCACCTGTAGGTGCCCCCATGGGCTGTGGTCACAGGCTGGAAGGAGAACTCAGCCTGGAACCCCTGAGCTCGGGACTCTGACCTCAGACGCTGGGGGGGCAGGAGCGCCCCCTCCTTTGACAGAAGGAAAGAGTCCCTGGGGCTCTGTGACTGACAGCGCAGGGTCACCTTCTCTCCTGGGGCCACAGAGGGGCCCGGCTGCACCGAGAGGGAGGGGGTGTCAGCCAGCTGTCCTAGAGAGAGGAAGGGGTGAGGGCTGCTGCCCCCTTGCTCTGAACCCAGTCCCCAGGGCCTGTCTCTGAAGACCCTCCTCTCTGTCTCTGCCCCATCAGTCTCTCTTCCCCTCCCCCATCTCTCCCTACCTCCCTAGGGACCCCACATGCCTCCCCTGCCCTCACCCTGAGGCTCCCCCTTGCAGAGTCTGTCCAGACTGAGCTGCAGGCTCCTCACCTGCCACCAGGATGTCCAGGGGGCTGCTGGGTGCTGACCACAGAGGGGAGTGGCTGTGACCCCCATAGCACTGGTACCGGCCTCTGTGGGAGGTTCTCACAGGGCCCAGGGAGAACTCGGCCTGAGAGAGCCCGGCCTGGGTCTGCTGGCCAGGGAGCTGGGAGAGGCGGGGTTGCCCTCCTGGGACAGAGCGAATCTGTCATAGCCCACAGCAGAGCCACACTGGAGGGTCAGCATCTCTCCAATGGCCACGACAGGGCCCTGCAGGCTCAGCAGGGAGGGCTTCCCAGATGCCCCTGCAGAGACCAGCGGGCACTCAGGAAGGCCCACCCTCCCCTGCCCTGACCCAGGACACTGCCCAACACCCTGTGTCTCTCAGAAGGGAAACCCAGGTCCCCTCGCACAGCCTCCTTGCTGGGGTCCCTTGAGAGCAAGACCCCAGTAACCTGTGTGGGGCCTCAGGCCATGGAGGGGGCAGGAGGGGACCCTCACCTGGGACCAGGAGCTGCAGGGGCCCACTGGGGGGTGACCACACCTGGGGCCAGTCACTGTAATAGCCATGGCATCTGAATGTCCCCCTGTGGTTGGGGCTCATGGGGCCCACAGGGAACAGGGCCTGGACCTGCCCACTGGGGTGTGGCTGTGTGTCCAGGCTCCAGGGGGACGTGTCTTCTCCTTGCTGAGTCAGAACCATCCTGTCAAATCCCTGCCCTGAGGCACACTGGAGGGTCACGGTCCCTCCTGGGCTCACCACAGGGCTCGACAAGGCTGACAGGGAGGGTTTTCTGTAGGATCCTAGGAGAGGAGGAGGCAGCATGGGAAATGGGGTCTCCCTGATCCCCAGGGCTGGTGTGATGGGGCCCCGTGAGAGCAGACCCCCTTCCTGAGGGAGAGCCTGAGCTGGGACCCCTGAGTGAGTCTCACCTGCCACCACCACCAGCTCCAGGGGGTCACTGGGCTCTGACCGGCCAGCGGGGCTGACACAGTAACAGAGGTATCTGCCTGCATGGAGATCTTGCACATTGGTGATGGAGAACTTGGTCTTATCTCCGGGCTCCCATGGCCTCAGTATTTTCCAGGGATATGAGCTTCCATCTTTATAGAGACTGCAGCTCTGAGTCCCCAGAGTCCCCTGACACCAGAGAGTCACAGGGCTCCCCCAGAGGACCACAGGGCCTGGCTCAGCCCAGAGGGTGGGTTTGGGGAGGGTTCCTGGAAGGAAATCAGAGGTGGGGTCACAGCACAGTCCCACCCCCAGACCCCAGCTCTCAACCCAGGACCCTCCCTGATGCCCCCCACCCTCACATCAGCCCAGATCTGCTCATAACCATCCCCAGGGCCAGGGTCCCCTGTCTTCAATGAGAGTCCAGGAGCCTGAGGACAGACTCACCTGCCTGCACGTGAGTCCTGGGTCCCACACTCAGCCCTGGAAGAGAGTCCCTGTGAGAGGGGTGTCCTGAGTCCTGAGCACAAGCCTCCCCACACAGCCCCTGAGTCCTGGGGCCCTGACCCAGCAGGCCTGGCAGTGGGGTCCCTCCTAGGCTGGGGTGTCCCCCTGGTCCATCTCACCCAGGCAGAGCAGGGCTGTGAGGGTGGGGGACATGGCGTGTCCTCTGAGGCAGCTGTGCACACGGAAGGAGCCTGGGCCCTGGCAGGTAGGACAGAGTCACAGGGTGTGGCTACTCTGTACTGACCCTTTCTGTGACGGGGATTCTCGTCAGCCCCACAGGAAGGGGAACTGCCCCCCACTGCCCCATCCTGGCTGTAGAGTTTGTGGAGCAACCAACAGACCTGCAGCCTTCCTAAACTCCCCTTCCAAGTGAGAGAGTCAGGGGTCTTTCGTCTCTCAAAGCCTTCCCCACAGGGTCCCTCCATGTCAACCTGATCCTCACACACCCTGGGCTATGGGATGAGGGTTCCCTACCCCCAGCTGTCAGGGGATGCTCAGGGCTGCTGCCCAAATGCTCCCCTGTCACTGTGTGGTCAGCTCGTGTCCTTGTGGTCTGGGTACCGAGAAGCCCGGGAAGACAGGGCAGGAAACAGGGCCCCTCCTGACCAGAGGATGGGATTTCTCTCCATCACACACTTCTATTTTTTTCTGAAATGGTCCAACCACTTCCTGGCACCTTCACTGAGCCCTTTTGACCTCAGGGACCCTGGTACCCTGGGCAGAGCCTTGTGCCATTCTGAGACCCCTCCTGCTCTTAGGTGATGTGAGTGGTCAGGGCTCTGGAGTGGGGGTGAAGGTGCCTCTACTCTGTTGCCTCATCTTCCTGTGTTGGGCCCTGCTGTCATGAGCTCCAGGGAAGTGCTGGTCACATTTCTGAAATCTGAAGCCACAGAGAAAGCAGAAGCGGGGGCAGGGGAGACAGCACAATGGTTCTGCAGAGAGACTGTCAGCCTGAGGCTTCTGAGTCCCACATCAGTCCTGGTAGCGCCATCAGCCAGAACTGAGCATGCCGCACTCTGGAGAAGGAGCATCAGCAAGGACAGAGACATTGGCTGAGAGACCACAGTGTGGGCCACCTGGCTCACCACGAGGGGCTTCTCTGGGTGGCCAGGCAGGTGCCCAGCGGCAGCCAAAGGAGGGAAGTCTCTTCCCGTGGCTGCTGTGAGTCACTCCCCTGAGGGCCTGGCACAGATTCTGTGTGGGCATTCATGTGGGCACCTCATGTCTGTGTGCCCCTCCCCCTGGCATCGTCCCCTGGACACAGCCCCCCAGTACCAGGGGAAGCTGAGGGAGCGGCCGGCCCCAGTTGGAGCTGCTGCAGTGCTGCTCTGCTGGCCTGAGCCCAGGACAGCCCTGGGGATGCTGTGCAGTCTGAGGGGCCAGGCGTTCCCTGAGTGCAGGCAGAGGGGGTCCCGCCACACAGGGAGTCCTGCAGCACAGCTGTGCACGGGGCCTCGCCAAGTGTGGGAAGGGAGTGTCCAGTGAGGCTTGTCTGCAAGTTGTGTGGGGAGAACAGGGCCGTTTCCTCAGAACAGTGATCAGGAGACCACTGGGGGTCTCAGCACTAAGGCACAAAACTAAACCAGTGTCGGGCTGAGCTTCATTGATGGGAGACAGATGACCCAGGACTCATGGTTGAGCTGTAGGCAGTATCTCTTTATTCACACAGGACGCAGCACAATCTAAGCCAAGCTAAGCTAAACTAAAACTAAACTAAAACGAACAATCCTGTCCTTATTTATACTTGCCAAGTAGGGTGTGAACAGGATGTGACGTAGAGAGGGTGGAGAGAAAAGTGACTAGTGAAAATCAGGGTGTGACAAGCAGAGGGGGTGGAGCAAAAACACATCATGAACCAGTGGGGATTAAACCAATGCTCTGCAGTGGTTATGTAAATAGAATACAGTGTTAAGCAGGGGGGATTAAACCAAATGAAACAGAAGGGGTTTTTAGAAGCAGAATTAGAAGCATACCAACAAACCAGAGCTGCGGAACTAAAGGAGGAGACCCAGGATGGCTGGGAGGCGGCACAGTGGGCTAACCACAGGGCTTTCTCCTGTGAGGTCCCACGGTCAGTCCTTGGCACCAAGTGTGTGGGATTAGTGCCTGGGCCCCTCACTTCAACAGTCGTGTGAGAAAGGGAGACACCACTGCCGCACTGAGCTGCTGACAGGAGTGCGGAGCAGACCAGGGCTGTGGAGAGGGCGTGTGAGAAAGGGAGACGCCACTGCCGCACTGAGCTGCTGACAGGAGTGTGGAGCAGACATCGTGGCCCCCTTACCCGGACAGCCCCGCCCACTGCACTCAGTGCTGGCCACCAGAACAGCCTCGCCCACCGTACTCAGCCCCAGCCACTTCGTCAGCTCTGCTAATCAGACTCTGTCCCACACATCAGGTCAGCCCCACCCATCACATTCTGCCCCACCCAGCAGGTCAGTACTGCCCAGTGCACTCTACCCCGCCCAGCAGATCAGCCGCTCCCACTTCATTCTGACCCGCCCACCAGTTCAGCCCTGCCCACTGCTGGCTGCCCAACCACCAGGTCAAAGCCTCCCACCGCACTCTGCCCCATCTACCACGTCAGCCCCTCCCATCTCCCTCTGCCCTGCCCACCCTGTCAGCTCCACCCATGCACGCTTCCCCACCCACCAGTTCACCCCCCACTTCACTCTGCCCCTGCTCACCATTCCAGACCCTCCCACCGCACTGAGCCCTGCCCAGCAGCTCAGAACCGCCCACTGCACTCTGCCCCGCCCAACCCTGAAGCCCCACCCACCAGGTCATCCCCGCCCACCAGGTAAGCCCCGCCCACCGCACTCAGCCACGCCACAATATGCTTACCAACAATGGGCCTGATTTGCTGCCCCCTTGTGGACACCATGCGGAATGCAGCTGATAGAGAAACTTCAAGACTTTAGACATTCATAGATATGATGCCATTTCAATCAAGCAGAAGGGCAGGTGGAGGTGCACCTGGTTAGATGCACACACTGCCCTGGGCAAGAACCCGTGTTCGAGCACCTGGCACCCATCGCAGGGGGAAATCTTTGTGAGAGGTGAAGTAGGGCTGCAGGTGACTCTCTCCCTCTATATAGCTCCCTTCCTCTCAATTTCTGGATGTCTCTTTAAAATAAATAAATAAATAAATAAATAAATAAATAAAATAGAAAAGAAAAGAAAGAAAATTCAGTGGACAGAACCCGGGCCTATAGATCTGCACAAATGCAGAGCACCTTCCTGGGCTGGGGTTCTGCTGCCGCCTGGTGGACACGGAGAGGAATGTGCCCGTGCAGGGAGCTCATCACACTCAGAGAAAGGATGGCAGTGCCCACAAGACTGGCTGACGGAATCGCGAAATAGCAGAGCAGTTTGTGCACAACAATAAGAAAAGTGAGTCTGTTTTTATTTAAATAGCATGCAATATCAGCAACCAAGTAACAACTTACTTTTATTTGAAAGATATTTTCTTTTATACAAAATATTTTTTAGAATCTTATTTTTAAAAGTATTTTCTTTATTTATTTTTGAGAGAGATGCAGAGAAAGACACAGAGAGAAACACCAGAGAACTGCTCAGCTCTGGTTTATGGTGGTGCGGGGGATTGAACATGGGGCTTAGGAGCCTCTGGCATGACAGTCTCTTTGCATAAACACTATGCTATCTACCCTGCCTCTTTTATGTAAATATTAAATCTTATCATTTTATTTCATAAATATATTTCCTTAAGTGGACTGTTGCTGCGTGTGAGGGGCACTACAAACCCTTCTCTCGTGGTGACCTTTCTTGTCCTTCCTTTCTTCTGTTTTATGTCACAGGACAGAGAGCCACTGAGAGGTGAGAGAGACAGTGCCCAGGAGCCAGAGGAGCAGTGCCTCCGCCCGGCCTCCCTGGGACTCAGGTCCTGCGCTGAGTGTCCGTGTGTCCTCGGCGCTCTCCAGCTCTGACGACTCCCGGTGGAGGCTCCTCAGTCCGGTGCAGGGAGACGTGCACCTGGCGCACCTGTAACCTGCACTTGCTGTGGGTTCACGGACCCATCGCCACAGGACAGCACCTGCAGGGGCAGCCTGGCCAGAGGGAGAGACACCTGCAGCCCTGCTCCATGGCCTGTGAAGCTCCCTGCCAGTGGGGCCCAGGGGCTCGAACCCGGGTCCTCGCCACGGCACTGCGGGCACGTAACCAGGCGCCCCGAGGCCCCCCTCTCCCGGCTTTAAAGGCTATTGAAGTGCGCACAGCTGTTGGCCGCCCTTCCTCTAGCACTGATTCTGCGGCGTCCACACGCGGCAGCACCGGGTCGGGTGTCGGCAGCTGCCTGTGGCCTCCGGGGCTCCGCTCTGCCCGGGGCTGCGCCTGGGAACCGCACGGACTGAGCCAGACGCTCCGGTGCTGCCGTGCGTCCAGGGATGGGCTTTTCACTCTGTTCTGCTGAGCTGTGTTCGCACGGCGGGTCTCAGGCTCTTCGCGGGTCTGAAGATGGTGAGCGGCACGTGTCTCCGTTATCCAGAGCGAGGGTGTGGAGGGAGGCAGGATGGAGGCGGAGGCAGGCAGAGGAGAGTCCTCCGGGAGCTGCTGCGCACCTGTACTCTCAGCTCAGGTGTGCGGGGCACAGGCCGAGATCTGCACCCGCGGCTCGTGACCCTTGTGGACACGCAGCAGACGGCGAGAACGGGGCGTCAGTCCCCGCGGAGTCTCAGATCAAGATGCAGAGACACAGAGTTGAAGGGCCCCCAGGCAGCGACATGCCCCCGGCTCCCTGCTGCCACCAGGGGCCGCTGGACTCTCCTGTCAGCCCTGTGACTCCGCCTGCCGCCCAAGGGTGCTGCCCTCCACCAGCTCCAGGGACCGGAGACTCGCCCATGCCCAGTGTTTGACTCTCATTGGCCAGAGCTCTCCAGCTCCGCCCAGTGAGGGCAGGGCTCCTTGCTCCCATTGGCCTTCCATCTGGAGGACCGCCCAGAGGGGCCTGCCCGCACGCTCAATGGACAAGGTCTCTAAGGTCCTCCTCTGAGCTACCGTAGCTGATTGTCCTGTGACTGAACACACCCCCAAAGCCAATATCAGGGCTCACATTGGTCAGGTTTTGTAAGGCCCGCCTACTGGTTGCTGTCTGTGCTCTGATGGGTCAGGACCTTTGGGCAGGCCCACAATCCCTGCCAGCAATCTCATTGGCTACTGTCCTTAGGGCACACCCACAACAGCTACTGGCAATTTCACTGCCTACTACTGTCTTTAGGGCACGCCCTGGAAGGTCGTTCCTTCTGTTTTGTCATTGGTCATTCAGTTGAGGACTGCCCACATGGCCTTCCCCACTTGCTCATTGGACAGGGTCTCAGAGGTCCACCCACAAGGCTCTTCCCCTGGACTGTTATTGGATAATTTCTCTAAACACACACACACACACACACACACACACACACACACACACACACACACACACACACACACACAAACACAGACTGCCTGCCAGTCATCTCATTGGCCAGTGTCCATAGGACCCACCTAGGAGAGTCAAGTCCTCCTGCTCAGGTGTTTTGATGCCACCTTGTGGACGCGCAGCAGAATGCAGTTAGGGACAGAAATTCATCAACTCCCAGGGGAATTGTCCCATCAAAGGAGAGAAAGCCTAGGAATTGGAGAGCCAAATGCCGGAACACAAAACAAAACAAAACCATTTTGTGAGTCGTGTACAACTCACACATGAAAATGCGCGGTGTCCAAAGCCTGAGCGCTCCTCATTCCACAAGCTGCTAGACAACTTTGGTGCTTTGCTGCCGCCTTGTGGACACGCAGCAGAATGCAGCTGGCACAGAAATGACCAAGTCCCCTGGAGTCTTCCCCTTGTCACAGGAGAGAAAGCCTAGGAAAAGGCAAAGAGCCGGCAGCCCCGAGGGAAGTACCGGTGTTCTGTGCATCGCACGTGCAGTCCTCACATGAAAATGCGCTGTGGCGGGCAAGTTAGCTTGTTTGGATACTGAAGGTGCTTTCTCATGGACACAACCCAGGTTCAAGCCCAGCCCCACCACCTGCGGGCAGCTTCAGTGCTGTGGCCTGGGCCCCAGTGTGTGTGTGTGTCTGCCTGAGAAAACAATGCTGCCTGAAATGGGGAAACCCCAGTGGTGGCCAAAAATAACAATATGCTTCAAGTAGAATGGACTAGGACATCATTCTTTAGGAACTTGGGTCTCAAGTCACTAATTTTTTCTCTGTCTCCAGGGTTATTGCTGGGGCTCATTGCCAGCACTAGGAATCTACTGCTCCTGACAGCCATTTTCATTATTATTATTGTTGTCGTTATTATTGTTGTTGTTATTGATGCCATCGTTGTTGGATAGGACAGAGAGAAATGGAGAGAGGATGTGAAGACGGGGGGGAGAAAGATAGACACCTGCAGACCTGCTTCATCGCCTGTGAAACGACCCCCCTGCAGATGGGGAGCCGGGGATCAAACCGGGATCCTTATGACAGTTCTTGTATTTTGCACTATGTGTGTTTAACCTGCTGTGCTACTGCCCGACTCCCAAATCTGATATTTTCTATTCATTTGTTTAAATTGAACTTCCTTTCTCTCTCATTATATATAAGAATAGGAAAAATGACCATCAGGAGCACTGGATTTGTTATGTTGGCACTAGCGCCCCAGATATCATGTTGCAGGAAAAAAAAAAGAAAGTAAAGAGAAGAGGAAGGGATGTCTGCCCAGTAATGCGGTGATATAAAATTGCACAGAACGTGATGAGGGAATGCCGCTGTGACTGTAGAAGCCACCAACAGGAAGTGTCCCATCATGTCGCCAGGGAGAAGGAGTCAGTGAGAGCCAGCAAGGTGGGAAAGGAAACCCAGGTTGTCACGGAGCAGAGGGGCCATGTCTGCCTCATTGTCTGGTATCACACCAGCTTGCCCCCACCCCAGCAGGCAGCCCCTAATATAGTCCAGGGGCCTCAGCACCAGTGGGCTCATCTTGTATCCAGGGTCTCCCTTCAGGTCAGCACCTGGGCCCCCGGGGGTCCCTCCTGCTGGTGGCGGCACCCTGGGTGCTCCTCTGGCTGTGCCGAGCCTCCCACAGCAGGACCCCGAGGGCCAGCAGCACCAGGGCAGCCACGCCCATCCGGATCAGGTTCTCCACCCTGTGGTCCTGGGGCTGAGGGGCTGCCACTGTGGACACAGCAGTGTGGTCTTCAAGGGGAGAGACTGGAATTGTGGACACAGAGGACACGGGGTCAGGGGAGGTCATTGTCACCCAGGCCCTGACATCACCCAGGCGCCGCCTCCCCTGACAGGATGGGACCCTCTGCCCAGCCCTGGCCCTGACCCTCCTCACCATTCTCAGAGCTGGGCTTGTTCTGCGTGGGGCTGGGTGGCTCAGCTGCTTTTGAGGTCAGGAAATGGGTGAGAGGGAGGATCAGGGGAGCCCAGGCTGTGTCCTGGATGCTGTGCTCCCTGTGCCTCCACTTCTCCTGCCACACTGTGCACAGACCAGATGAGCCTGTCTCCCCATGCTGGTCCCTCTGTCTCCCCATACTGGTCCCCTATGTTCCTCGTGCTGGTGCCCTCTGTCACCCCATGCTGGTTCCCCCTGCCCCCCCATGCTGGTCCCCTCTGTCTCCCAGTGCTGGTCCCCTCTGTTCCCCCATACTGGTCCCCTCTGTCTCCCGTGCAGGTCCCAATTGTCACCCATGCTGGTACCCTCTATCACCCATGATGGTCCCCTTTGTCCCCCATGCTGGTCCCCTCTGTCCCCCTGTTGGTCCCCTCTGTCCCCCTGCTGGTCTCCTCTGTCCCCCATAATGATCCCCTCTGTCTCTCCCATGCTGGTCCCATGTCCCCCATGATGATCCCCTCTGTCTCTCCCGTGGTGGTCTCCTGTGTCCCCCATGCTGGTCCCATGTCCCCCATGCTGATCCCCTCTGTCTCTCCTGTGGTGGTCCCCTCTGTCCCCCATGATGGTCCCCTTTGTCCCCCATGCTGATCCCCTCTGTCCCCCTGCTGGTCTCCTCTGTCCCGCATGCTGGTCCTCTCTGTCTCTCCCGTTCTGGTCCCGTGTCCCCCATGATGATCCCCTCTGTCTCTCCCGTGGTGGTCTCCTGTGTCCCCCATGCTGGTCCCTTCTGTCCCCCATGCTGGTCCTACTGCTCCCTCGGGACTTCTCTGTGCTCCCTCAGCTCCTGCTCACACATGCCTCTACCTCATTTCACAAGACATTGACTCTAAGACTCAAAAATATCATAACAAGTTAATATTCACAATAAAGTAGTAATGTTTTCTGCTCCAGGAGGTGGTGCAGTGGATAGAGTACTGAACCCTCAGCATGAGGCCCTGAGTCCAATCCCCAGCAGCACATGTGCCAGAGTGATGTCTGGCTCTTTCTCTCTCTCCTCCTATCTTTCTCATAAATAAATAAAATCTTTAGAAATCTGCACTTTTCAGGTTAATCCTCGCATAGGACTCAGTGTGGACGTGTAGCTGGTGAGAGCTGAGGACACTAGGCCCAGAGGCAGGGTGTCACCATGGCCGTCTGCTGTGCCCTGGGGGTCATTCCTCAACTAATGGTGCTCAGACACCAGGCAGGAACTGATGGTACAGCAGGGGCCTCACCTGAGACCAGGAGCTGCAGGGGGGCACTGGGCTGGGACAGCAGGTGGGGGGCGCTGTCACTGGAGCTGTAGCACCTGTAGGTGCCCCCATGGGCTGGAAGGAGAACTCAGCCTGGAACCCCTGAGCTCAGGGTTCTGACCTCCGAAGCAGGAGGGCTGGACCACCTGCTTCTTGGACAGAGGGAAAGAGTTCCTGTGACTGACAGCGCAGGTTCACCTTCTCTCCTGGGGCCACAGAAGGGCCCAGATGCACTGAGAGGGAGGGAGTATCAGCCAGCCATCCTAGAGAGAGGAAGGGGTGAGGGCTGCTGCCCCATTGCTCTGAACCCAGTCCCCAGGGCCTGTCTCTGAAGACCCTCCTCTCTGTCTCTGCCCCATCAGTCTCTCTTCCACATCCCCATCTCTCCCTCCCTCCATGGGGATCCCACATCCCTCCCCTGCCCTCACCCAGGGGCTCCCCCATTGCAGAGTCTGTCCATACTGAGCTGCAGGCTCCTCACCTGCCACCAGGATGTCCAAGGGGCTGCTGGGTACTGACCACAGGGGGAGCAGATGTGACCCCCATAGCACTGGTACCAGCCCCATGGGAGGGTCTCATAGAGCCCAGAGGGAAGTGGGCCTGAGAGAGCCCAGCCTGGGTCAGCTGACCATGGTGCTGAGGGAGGCTGGAGTACCCTCCTGGGTGAGAGTGAATCTGTCATAGCCCACAGCAGAGCCACACTGCAGCATCTGTCCAAGGGCCACGACAGGGCCCTACAGGCTCAGGACAGAGGGCTTCCCAGATTGGTCTCTGCCCCTGCAGAGACCAATGGGCACTAAGGGAGGCCCACCCTCTCCTGCCCTGACTCAGGACACTGCCCCACACCCTGTGTCTCACAAGGGAAACCCAAGTCCCCTCACACAGCTTCTCTCTTAGGGCTCCCTTGAAAGCAAAGATCCCTGTAACCTGTGTGGGGCCTCAGACCTTGGAGGGGGCAGGAGGGGACCCTCACCTGGGACCAGGAGCTGCAGGGGTTCACTGGGGCGTGACCACACCTGGGGTCTGTCCCTGTAATAGCCATGGCATCTGAACGTCCCCCTGTGGTTGAGGGTCACAGGGCCCACACGGAACAGGGCCTGGACCTGCCCACTGGGGTGTGGCTGTGTGTCCAGGATCCAGGGGGACGTGTCTTCTCCTTGCTGAGTCAGAACCATCCTGTCAAATCCCTGCCCTGAGGCACACTGGAGGGTCACGGTCCCTCCTGGAGTCACCACAGGGCTCGGCAGGGCTGACAGGGAAGGTGTGTAGTAGGATCCTAGGAGAGGAGGAGGCGGCATGGGAAATGGGGTCCCCTGCTCCCCAGGGCTGGTGTGATGGGGTGTGATGCTCCCCGTGAGAGCAGAGCCCCTTCCTGAGGGAGAGCCTGAGCTGGGACCCCTGAGTGAGTCTCACCTGAAACCACAACCAGCTCCAGGGGGTCACTGGGCTCTGACCAGTCAGTGGGGCTGACACAGTAACAGAGGTATCTGCCTGCATGGAGATCTTGCACATTGGTGATGGAGAACTTGGCCTTTTCTCCGGGCTCCCGTGGCCTCTGTATGTTCCAGGGATATGAGCTTCTGTCTTTATAGAGACTGCAGCTCTGGGTCTCCAGAGTCCATTGACACCAGAGGGTCACAGGGGTCCCCCAGGAGACCACAGGGCCTGGCTCAGCCCAGAGGGTGGGATTGGGGAGGGTTCCTGGAAAGAAATCAGAGGAGGGGTCACAGCACAATCCCACCCCCAGATGCCAGCTCTCAGCCCAGGACCCTCCCAGATGCCCCCCACCCTCCCATCAGCCCAGATCTGCTCCTCTCCATCCCCAGGGCCAGGAGTCCCCTGTCCTCAGTGAGGGTGCTGAGAGCCTGGGGACAGACTCACCTGCCTGCACACAGATCCTGGGCCCCACACTCAGCCCTGGAAGAGAGTCCCTGTGAGAGGGGTGTCCTGAGTCCTGAACACCAGCCTACCCCCACACAGCCCCTGAGTTCTGGGGCCCTGACCCAGCAGGCCTGGCTGTGGGGTCCCTCCCACACTGGGGTGTCCCCCTGGTCCACCTCACCCAGGCAGAGCAGGACTGTGAGGGTGGGGGACATGGCGTGTCCTCCTCTGAGGCAGCTGTGCACACGGAGGGAGCCTGGGGCCCAGCAGGATGGACAAACTCAGGGTGTGGCCACTCTGTACTGATCCTTTCTGTCACGGGGTTTTCTCGTCAGCCCCACAGGAAGGGGAACTGCCCTCCACTGCCCCATCCTGGCTGTAGAGTTTGTGGAGCAACCAACAGACCTGCAGCCTTCCTAAACTCCCCTTCCAAGTGAGAGAGTCAGGGATCTTTCGTCTCTCAAAGCCTGCCCCACAGGGTCCCTCCCTGTCAACCTGATCCTCACACACCCTGGGCTATGGGATGAGGGTCCCGCACCCCCAGCTGTCAGGGGATGCTCAGGGCTGCTGCCCAAAAGCTCCCCTGTCACTGTGCAGTCAGCTCATGTCCTTGTGGTTTGGGTACCGAGAAGCCCGGGAAGAGAGGGCAGGAAGCAGGGCCCCTCCTGACCAGAGGATGGGATTTCTCTCCATCACACACTTCTCTTTTTTTCTGAAATGGTCCCCACCACTTCCTGGCACCTGCCCTGAGCCTTTTTGACCTCAGGGACCCTGGTCCCCTGGGCGGAGCCTTGTGGCATAGTGCGTCCCCTCCTGCTTTTAGGGGATGTGAGTGGTCAGGGCTCTGGAGTGGGGGTGAAGGTGCCTCTACTCTGTTGCCTCATCTTCCTGTGTTGGGCCCTGCTATCATGAGCTCCAGGGAAGTGCTGGTCACATATCTGAAATATGAAGCCACAGAGAAAGCAGAAGCGGGGGCAGGGGAGACAGCACAATGGTTCTGCAGAGAGACTGTCAGGCCTGAGGCTTCTGAGTCCCAGGTCAGTCCCCGCAGCGCCATCAGCCAGAGCTGAGCAGGCCGCACTCTGGAGAAGGAGCATCAGCAAGGACAGAGACATTGGCTGAGAGACAGCAGGGTGGGCCACCCGGCTCACCATGAGGGGCTTCTCTGTGTGTCCAGGCGGGTGCCCAGCGGCAGCCAATGGAGGGAAGTCTCTTCCCGTGGCTGCTGTGAGTCACTCCCCTGAGGGCCTGGCACAGTTCACGTGTGGGCACTCATGTGGGCACCCCATGTCCGTGTGCACCTCCCACTGGCATCGTCCCCTGGACACGGCCCCCCGGTACCCGGGGAAGCTGAGGGAGCGGCTGGCCCCAGTTGGAGCTGCTGCAGTGCTGCTCTGCTGGCCTGAGCCCAGGACTGCCCTGGGGATGCTGTGCAGTCTGAGGGGCCGGGCGTTCCCTGAGTGCGGGCAGAGGGGGTCCCGCCACACAGGGAGCCCTGCAGGGCAGCTGTGCACGGGGCCTTGCCAAGTGTGGGAAGGGAGTGTCCAGTGAGGCTTGTCTGCAAGTTGTGTTGGGAGAACAGGGCCGTTTCCTCAGAACAACGATCAGGAGACCACTGGGGGTCTCAGCACTAAGGCACAAAACTCAACCAGAGCTGCAGAACTAAAGGAAGAGACCCAGGATGGCTGGGAGGCGGCACAGTGGGCTAACCACTGGGATTTCTCCTGTGAGGTCCCACAGTGAGTCCTTGGCACCAAGTGTGTGCGATTAGTGCCTGGCCCCCTCACTTCAACAGGAGTGTGAGAAAGGGAGAGCTGAGCTGCTGACAGTAGGGTGGAGGAGACCCAGGCTGTGGAGAGGGCGTGTGAGAAAGGGAGAAGCCACTGCCACATTGAACTGCTGACTGGAGTGCGGGGAGACCCGGCTGTGGAGAGGGCGTGTGGGCGCTGCAGCAGGCGGGCTGCTTGGCTGTCTGTCCCCAGGCTCACTGCTGGGCTTTGCTGCCAGTTCAGGGAACCTGCCGCTCCCGGGGGCCGTTCTTTCCTTTTGATTTGCTGAGGCAGAGAGAAGCCGAGGGGGGAGAAGGAGATACCCGCAGTCCTGCTTCAACACTCATGAAGCTTCCCCCTGCAGGTGGGGAGCAGGAGCTTGAACCCTGGTCCTTGTGCCTGGTGACGTGACATACTTCCAGGCCTGAGGCACTAGAGGTCACAGGCAGGGTCGATCCCTGGTGGCACTGTCAGGCAGGTCTGAGTAGTGCTCTACTTGGAATAATAATAATGAAAAAGGCCACAGATGAAGATTTGCCAAGAGATTTTCCACTAAGTGGAACAGGTTCCTTGAGAGTCACAGGCTACCGACATGAATGGGGGGATAAATGCCTGCGGAAATTCACGCTCCATTTATGGTGGGGTCAGCACTTGGAGCCTCTGCGAGGAGAAAAGTAAGAGACAAAGGGGGAGGGAGGGCGGGCATGAGACCAGAGCCTGCTCAACTCTGCTAATGATGCTGCATGGTGCTGAAGCTGGGTCTCGGGTGTATAAGCCCTGTGTCTCTGGTACTGGGCTGTCTCCCCATTCTGATCATATTCTTAAAACACACTGTCCCTTTTTAAATTATTATTTTAATAATTTCCTTTATTGGGGGATTAATGTTTTGCAGTTGACAGTAAATGGAACTGTTTGTACATGCATAACATTTCCCAGTTCCCACATGAGAATTCACCCCCCACTAGGTCCTCCTCTGCCATCCTATTCCAGGACCTGAACCCTCTGCACACCCCAGAGTCTTTAGTTTGGTGCAATACAGCAACTCCAGTCCAAGTTCTGTTTAGAGTTTTCCCTTTTGATCTAGTTTTTCAGCTTCTGTGTATGAGTGAGATCATCCCATTTCATCCTTTGTTTCTGACTTATCTCACTTAACATGATTTCTTCAAACTCCATCCAGATGAGTCAAAGAAGGTGAATTCACCATCTATTAAAAAAAATTTTAGGGGGTCGGGCGGTGGCGCAGTGGGTTAAGCTCATGTGGCGCAAAGCTCAAGGACCAGCATAAGGATGCTGTTTCGAGCCCCCGGATCCCCACCTGCAGTGGAGTCACTTCAAATGCGGTGAAGCAGGTCTGCAGGTGTCTGTCTTTCTCTCCCCCCTCTATCTTCCCCTCCTCTCTCCATTTATCTCTGTCCTATCCAACAATGAACAACATCATCAATGGCAATAATTATAACCACGAGGCTACAACAACAAGGGCAAGAAAAGGGGGAAAAATGGCCTCCAGGAGCAGTGGATTCATGGTTCAGGCACCAAGCCCAGCAATAACCCTGGAGGAAAAAAATTAAAAATATTTATTTATTTTACCTTTTGTTATCCTTGCTTTTTAAAATTATTGTTGCAGTTATTATTGTTGTTATTGATGACATTGTTGTTGTCATTTATAAAAAGGAAACATTGACAAAACCATAGGCTAAGAGGGGTACAGCTTTGCACAATTCCCACCACCAGACCTACAGATACCATCCCCTCCACTGATAGCTTTCTTATTCTTTTTTTTTTAACTCTTTTTAAATATTTATCTTTATTTTTATTTATTTTTAAAAATTTATTTCTTTATTAGGGAATTAATGTTTTACATTCAACAGTAAATACAATAGTTCGTACATGCATAACATTCCCCAGTTTACCATTTAACAATACAACCCCCACTATGTCATTTATCATCCTTCATGGACCTGTATTCTCCCCACCCACCCACCCCAGAGTCCTTTACTTTGGTGCAATACACCAATTCCATTTCAGGTTCTACTTGTGTTTTCGTTTCTGATCTTGTTTACCAACTTCTGCCTGAGAGTGAGATCATCCCATATTCTTCCTTCTGTTTCTAACTTATTTCACTCAACATGAATTTTTCAAGGTCCATCTAAGATCGGCAGAAAACGGTGAAGTCACCATTTTTTAGAGCTGAGTAGTATTACATTGTGTATATATACTACAACTTGCTCAGCCACTCATCTGTTGTTGGACACCTGGGTTGTTTCCAGGTTTTGGCTATTACAAATTGTGCTGCCAAGAACATATGTGTACACAGATCTTTTTGGATGGATGTGTTGTGTTCTTTAGGATATATCCCCAGGAGAGGAATTGCAGGGTCATAGGGTAGGTCCATTTCTAGCCTTCTGAGAGTTCTCCAGACTGTTCTCCACAGAGGTTGGACCAATTGACATTCCCACCAGCAGTGGAGGAGGGTTCCTTTGACCCCACACCCTTTTGCACACATTTGCTGCTGTTACCTTTTCTGATGTATGACATTCTCACAGGAGTGAAGTGGTATCTCATTGTTGTCTTGATTTGCATTTCTCTGACAATCAGAGACTTGGAGCATTTTTTCATGTGTTTCTCGGCCTTTTGGATCTCTTCTGTGGTGAATATTCTGTCCAAGTCCTCCTCCCATTTTTGGATGGGGTTATTTGTTGTCTTGTTGTTGAGTCTGGCAAGCTCTTTATATATGTTGGTTATTAAACTCTTATCTGATGTATGGCATGTAAAGATCTTCTCCCATTCTGTGAGGGGTCTCTTGGTTTGGGTAGTGGTTTCTTTTGCTGTACAGAAGCTTTTTAATTTGATGTGGTCCCATAGGTTTATACTTGCCTTAGTCTTCCTTGTAATTGGATTCGTTTCATTGAAAATGTCTTTAAAATTTATGCGGAAAAAAGTTCTGCCAATATTTTCCTCTAAGTATCTGATAATTTCTGGTCTAACATCCAAGTCCTTGATCCACTTGGAATTTACTTTTATATTTGGTGAAATACAGTGATTCCGTTTCATTCTTCTGCATGTTTCAACCCATTGTTCCCAACACCATTTGTTGAAGAGACTCTGCTTTCCCCATGTAATAGTCTGGGCCTTTTTGTCAAAGATTAGATGTCCATAGGTGTGGGGCCTCATTTCTGGGCTCTCAATTCTATTCCACTGGTCACTGTGTCTATTCATGTTCCAGTACCAAGCAGTTTTGATGACAATGGACCTATAATACAATTTGACATCTGGGAGTGTGATGCCTCCGGTTCTGTTCTTTTTTCTCAAGATTGTTTTGGCAATTTTAGGTCTTTTCTGGTTCCAGATAAACATTTGTAGCATTTTTTCTATTCTCCTAGCTTTCCTATTCTTTCACCGTCTGGGAGTATGGACCCTACATCACTGTGGGATGCGGAAAGTTGAAGGTCTGACTTCTGAATAGCTGAGCAGTATTCCATCTGGGTGACAAGTCTAGCAGATGTAGACTTGTCTCAAGTGGCCTCCCCCAGGGCTCTGTTCTGGCTCCTATGCTATTTAATATTTACATCAATGACCTCCCAGAAACTTCTTCAAGGAAGTTCATCTACGCCGATGACATCTGCTGTGCAACTCAGGCATCCAAGTTCGACATCCTCGAGGAAACACTCACGAAAGACATGTCTCTGATATCTGATTACTGTAAAAAATGGCGACTAATCCCTAGCACTGCAAAAACGGTATCATCTGTTTTCCATCTACACCATGCCTCGGCCTCACGTGAGCTTAATGTGCAGCTTGGCGATACGAGAATCCGGCATGAAGCCCAGCCAGTCTATCTTGGCGTTACTCTCGATCGCACTCTGTCATTTCACGAACATCTCATAAAAACTGCAGCAAAGGTGGGCATGAGGAATAACATCATTGCAAAACTGGCCAGCTCCTCATGGGGTGTGAGCGCTTCCACACTACGATCATCATCTCTGGCATTATGCTACTCCACTGCAGAATACTGTGCCCCAGTATGATTCCGTAGCCCCCATGTCCACTTGGTTGATTCCAAATTATATTCCTCCATGAGGATCATTTCTGGAACCATCCGTTCCACCACGGTTCCATGGCTGCCAGTTCTTAGCCACATCACCCTGCCAGATATTCGTCGGGATGCGGCATCATCTAAGTTCATTTCCCACGTCTACACTCGACCGGACCTGCCAATATACGCGGATATCTTCGCCCACTCTGTCCAACGCTTGACGTCTCGTCACCCAATCTGGTCCCCTATGCCTACACTGAACTTCTCTGTTCCAGACTCTTGGAAACAGAGTTGGCAGTCAGCTGAGGTAAAGAACATACACCTCATCACAGACCCCTGCAAGCGTCAACCCGGCTTTGACCTAGCACGTTATGATTGAGCCCTCCACAATCGCTATCGAACAGGCCATGGCCGGTGCGCCGCTATGTTCCATCGCTGGGGAGCCAGAGACGACCCGAACTGCCCCTGCGGCTCCAGACAGACTATGACCCACATAGTCAATGACTGGCACCTCTCCAGATTCAAAGGAGGTCTCGAAACTTTACATCAGGCTCAACCTGAAGCTGTTGACTGGCTACGGAAGAAGGGCAAACGCTAGAAGAAGAAGATTCCATTGTATATATAGACCACAACTTGCTCAGCCACACATCTGTTGTTGGACACCTGGGTTGCTTCCAGGTTTTGGCTATTACAATTGTGCTGTTATGAACATAGGTCTGCTGGGAAATTGTGCCGATGCAGTCACATTTTCCATGTTGTCCCCTCAGGCTACTGCTAGTACCAGCGAGAGTTGGGACATTCTTGGAGTGCCTGTTCAGCCATGTTGTGCCCTCAGGGCATTGTCTATATCCCTGCGATATTTGGAGTGCTTTGGTTACTCCTCCCCCCTCCCATTATCATGGGAGTTATTATCCTATCCTGGATTGCTATGGTTACTCCATCCCCCTTCCCATTCTCGCGAAAGCTACTCCTATAAAAGCTCTTCCGCACCTCACTCTCTTGCCAGCGCTTCACTCAGGTGTTCAGATGCTGGAAAGGTTACTGCGTGAGGCGGCCATTTTTGCTACCTCCACGTGGCCCAACCTGCCTCTCCAGCACCCAACTCTGAGGTGCCAGCACAAATAAAGATTTGTGTTTCCTCTTCGCTCTGGACCCCCCTCTCTCTTCTCCGCGGCCTGTGCACAACAACATAGTTGCACATAGATCTTTTTGGATGGGTGTGTTGGGTTCCTTAGGATCTATCCCCAGGAGAGGAATCACAGGGTCATAGGGTAGGTACACTTTTAGCTTTGTGAGATTTCTCCAGACTGCTTTCCACAGAGGTTAGACCCATTGACATTCCTACCACCAGTGCAGGAGGGTTCCTTTGTCCCCACACCCTCTCCAGCATTTGTTGCTGCTGCCTTTTGTGGTTTATGACATTCTCATAGGGGTGAAGTGGAATCTCATTGTTGTCTTTATTTGCATTTCTCTAACAATCAGAGACTTGGAGCATTTTTTCATATATTTCTTGGCCTTTTAGATCTATTCTATAGAGAAAATTCATATCTTCTCCCCATTTTTGCACGGGGCCATTTGTTTTCTTGTTGCTGAGTTTGGTGGATTCTTTATATATGTGGGTGTTAGCCTTTTGTCTGATGTATGGCATGTAAAGACCTTCTCCCATTCTGTGAGGATTCTGTTTGGGTGATGGTTTGTTTTTCTGTGCTGAACCTTTTTTTTTTTTTTTTTTTTTTAGCTGTAGGCAGTATCTCTTTTGTGCTGAACCTTTTTAATTCTATGTAGTCACATTAAAAAATTAGTCTTCTCTGTAATTGGATTTGTTTTACTGAAGGTATCTTTAAAATTTATATGGAAAAGAGTTCTGCCAATATTTTCCTCTATGTATCTGATAATTTCAGGTCTAACATTCATGTCTTGATCCATTTGAAATTTACTTTTTTGTTTGATGAACTATAGAGGTTCAGTTTTATTCTTCTGTGTGTTTCAACCCAATTATTCCAACACCATTTGTTTAAGAGATTCTCTTTTCCCCATTTAGTGATCTGGGCACCTTTGTCAAAGATGAGATGTTCACAGGTGTTCTCCAGGGATTTTTATTTTCTCTAGGATTATCATTGGGGCTCGGTGCTTGCCTTACAAATCCACTGATCCAGGAGGATTTTTCCCATTTGGTTGCCCTTGTTGTTTATTATTGTTATTGTTATTATTGTTGTTGTTGATGCCGTTGTTGTTGGATAGGACAGAGAGAAATGGAGAAATGGAAACAGGAGGGGAAGACAGAGATGAGGAGAGAAAGACAGACACCTGGGAGAGAGACCGATAGACACCTGCAGACCTGCTTCTCCACTTGTGAAGCTTTTTTTCTTTTTTTTTTTTAACATTTTTTTATATTTATTTTATTTATTTATTCCCTTTGTTGCCCTTGTTGTTTTATTGTTGTAATTATTATTGTTGTTGTCATTGTTGGATAGGACAGAGAGAAATGGTGAGAGGAGGGGAAGACAGAGAGGGGGAGAGAAAGACAGACACCTGCAGACCTGCTTCACCGCCTGGGAAGTGACTTCCCTGCAGGTGGGGAGCCGGGGGGCTCGAACCGAGATCCTTATGCCGGTCCTTGTGCTTTGCGCCACCTGCGATTAACCCTCTGCTCTACAGCCTGACTCCCTTTGTGAAGCTTTTTTCCCCTGCAGGTGGGAACCCGGGGCTTGAACCCAGGTTCTCGGACACTGCAGTGTGTGCTTGTGTCCAGGTGCACAATCACCTGGCCCCCGATTTATTCTTTAGAATCTCTATGGGGGATTCATGGTTCCCAGGCAGCAGCGTGCTGTACAGTACAATAGTTTGTACCTGCAGGACATTTCCTACTGTCCACATAACCGCTCACCCCCACGAGGTCCTCCGTCATGTTCCAGGGCCTGACTCCCCACCCCCAGGGACTTTGACACTGGGACAAACGGCCTTTCTCCACTTGCTCCGACGTCTCCCAGCACTGGGGCCGGGGCTCCTCAGCCTCCCTTGACCTGCCGGCTTCCCGCCTGCCCCTTCAGGTCTTTGGCAGAGCCCAGCACCTTTGCTGACAGAAACCAGCTGCGAGGCCTCTCGTGGTTCATGGCGGGCCGGGGGGGGGCTCAGAGGGGCGCTGACGCCCCTTTTGCATCAGCTTCTTTCATTTTATTTTATCGTCATTATTCTCCCCAGAACCCTGCTCAGCTCTGGCTTCTGGTGGTGCGGGGGATAGAAGCTGGGACCCGGGAGCCTCAGGCAGGAGAGTCTGTTTGCAGAAGCCCTGTGCTGCCTGCCCCACTGGCACCAGCTTCTTGTAACGCGGGATAAAGACAAAAGCCCGGTGTGAGAGAGCAAGACGGGCAGGCAGCTCCCTGCAGACAGACGCCCCAGATGCAGGGCCTCTCCGGCTCAGATCCGACACCTGCTCCTAACACGGGACTGGGCCGGCTCCCCCTGACCTCCTGACTCAGGTTACGACCTCTGTGCCCGCCAGCACTGGTGCCTCCGACCCGGGTGCTGCCCTCAAGTCAGCACAGCCGCCTCCAGGAGCGGCAGCAGAGCCGCCTGGAGGACTCGCATCCTTCTGGGACCAGGGGGATGTGCGAGCAAAGAAGCCCGCCCCCCACCTGCTCGGCCCGCCCACTGCGCTCTGCCACGCCCACTCGGACAGCCCCTCCCATCAATTCTTCCCCGCCCACTCAGTCAGCCCCACCCATCACATCATGGACCCCTACCAGGACAGCCCCGCCCACTGCACTCTGCCCTGTCCACTCCGTCAGCCCTGCCAATCAGACTCTGCCCCACCCAGCCAGTCAGCCCTGCCCACTGCAGTCTACCCCGTCCACCTGCTCAGCCTCACCCACTTCCAGCTACCCAACCACCAGGTCAAATCCTCCCACAGCACTCTACCCCATCTACCAGGTCAGCCCCTCCCACCGCACTCTTTTCCGCCCACCCGGTCAGCTCCACCCATGCACTCTTCCCTGCCCACCAGTTCACCCCCTCCCACTGCACTCTGCCCTGCCCACCTGCTCAGCCATGCCTACTGCACTTTGCCCAACTGCCAGGTAAGCCTCTTCGACCACACTCTAACACACCCACTAGTCAGAACAGCCCACTGCACTTGCCCCGTCCACCACACCAGACCCTCCCACTGCACTGTGCCCTGCCCACCAGGTCAGAACCGCCCACTGCACTGTTCCCCGCCCACCCGGTCAGCCCCTCCCACCCAGTCAGCCCCTCCCACACACTCTGCCCCACCCACCAGGTCAGCTCCTCCCACCGCACTGTACCACGCCCACCAGGTCAGCCCCGCCCACCAGGTCAGCCCCGCCACAATATGCTTACCAACAATGGGCATGATTTGCTGCCCCCTTGTGGACACCATGCGGAATGCAGCTAATAGAGAAACTTCAAGACTCTTCAGACATTCATAGATATGTCATTTAAATCAAGCAGAAGGGCAGGTGGAGGTGCACCTGGTTAGATGCACACACTGCCATGGGCAAGAACCCGGGTTTGAGCACCTGGTACCCATTTGCAGAGGGAAATCTTTGCGAGAGGTGGAGTAGGGCTGCAGGTGACTCTCTCCCTCTATATATCTCGCTTCCTCTCAATTTCTGGCTGTCTCTTTAAAATAAATAAATAAATAAATAAATAAATAAAATAGAAAAGAAAGAAAATTCAGTGGACAGAACCCGGGCCTACAGATCTGCACAAATGCAGAGCAGCTTCCTGGGCTGCGGTTCTGCTGCCGTCTGGTGGACACGGAGTGGAATGCGCCCATGCAGGGAGCTCATCACACAGAAAGGATGACAGCGCCCGCCAGACAGGCTGACGGAATCGTGAAATAGCGAGTGGTTTGTGCTTAACAGTAAGTAAAGAGAGTCCATTTTTATTTAAATAGCATGCAATATCAGCAACCAAGCAACAACTTATTTTTATTTGAAAGAGATTATCTTTTAAAAAACTATATTTTTTAGAATCTTATTTTTAAAAGTATTTTATTTATTTTTGATTTTTGAGAGAGATGCAGAGAAAGACACAGAGAGAAACACCAGAGAACTGCTCAGCTCTGGTTTATGGTGGTGCGTGGGATTGAACGTGGGGCTTTGGAGCCTCAGGCATGACAGTCTCTTTGTATAAACACTATGCTATCTACCCTGCCTCTTTTATGTAAATATTAAATCTTATTTCCTTAAGTGGACTGTTGCTGCATGTGAGGGGCACTACAACCCCTCCTCTCGCGGTGACCTTACTTGGCTCTCCTTCCTTCTGTTTTATGTCAGGACAGAGAGCCGCTGAGAGGGGAGGGAGACAGTGCCCAGGAGCCAGAGGAGCAGCGCTGCCATCCGGCCTCCCTGGGACTCAGGTCCTGAGCTGAGTGTCATGTGTCCTCGGCGCTCTCCAGCTCTGACGGCCCCCGGTGGAGGCTCTTCACCCCGGTGTGGGGAGACGTGCACCTGGTGCACCTGTAACCTGCACTTGCTGTGGGTTCAGGGACCCATCGCGACAGGACAGCACCTGCAGGGGAAGCCTCTCCAAAGGGAGAGACACCTGCAGCCCTGCTCCACCGCCCGTGAACCTCCCTGCCAGTGGGGCCTAGGGGCTTCTACCCGGCTCCTCGCCCAGGGCACTGTAGGCACGTAGCCAGGGGCCCGGTGCTACCCCTCCCCCGGCTTTAAAGGCTCTTGACAAGCTGTTGGCCGCCCGTCCTCTCCTGCTGATTCTGCGGTGTCCACACGCGGCAGCTCCGGGTCGGGTGTCGGCAGCTGCCTGTGGCCTCCGGGGCTCCGCTCTGCCCGGGGCTGCGCCTGGGAACCGCACGGACTGAGCCAGACGCTCCGGTGCTGCCGTGCGTCCAGGGACAGGCTTTTCACTCTGTTCTGCTGAGCTGTGTTCGCACGGCGGGTCTCAGGCTCTTCGCGGGTCTGAAGATGGTGAGCGGCACGTGTCTCCTTTTATCCAGAGCGAGGGTGTGGATGGAGGCAGGAGGGAGGCGGAGGCAGGCAGAGGAGAGGCCTCCGGGAGCTGCCGCGCACCTGGACTCTCAGCTCAGGTGTGCGGGGCACAGGCTGAGATCTGCACCCACGGCCTCGCGACCCTTGTGGACACCCGCAGAAGTTGAGGACGGGGCGTCAGTCCCCATGGAGTCTCAGATCAAGATGTAGAGACACAGATTTGAAGGGCCTCCAGGCGGCGACATGCCCCCGGCTCCCTGCTGCCACCAGGGGGCGGCTGGACTCTCCTGCCAGCCCTGTGACTCCACCTGCCAAGGGCGCTGCCCTCCACCAGCTCCAGGGAGTGGAGACTTGCCCATGCCCAGTGCTTGACTCTCACTAGCCAGTGATCTCCAGCTCCGCCCAGTGAGGGCAGGGCTCCTTGTTCCCATTGGCCTTTCATCTGGAGGACCGCCCAGAGGGGCCTCCCCACACGCTCATTGGACAAGATCTGTAAAGTCCGCCTCTGAGCTCCCATAGCTGATTGTCCTGTGACTGAACACGCCCCCAAAGCCAATATCAGGGCTCACATTGCTCAGGTTTCGTAAGGCCCGCCTACTGGTTGCTGTCTGTGCTCTGATGGGTCAGGACCTTTGGGCAGGCCTACAATCCCTGCCAGCAATCTCACTGGCTACTGTCCTTAGGGCACACCCACAACAGCTACTGGCAATTTCACTGGCTACTACTGTCCTTAGGGCACGCCCTGGAAGGTCGTTCCTCCTGTTTTGTCATTGGTCATTCACTTGAGGACTGCCCACATGGC
The DNA here is from genome assembly GCF_950295315.1 of Erinaceus europaeus. Classification (NCBI taxonomy): domain Eukaryota; kingdom Metazoa; phylum Chordata; class Mammalia; order Eulipotyphla; family Erinaceidae; genus Erinaceus; species Erinaceus europaeus. Next base: position 1,121,117 of record NC_080163.1, read on the forward strand.
CTTCCACACTTGCTCATTGGACAGTGTCTCAAAGGTCCACCCACAAGGGTCTTCCCCTGGACTGGACTGTGATTGGCTAATTTCTCTAAACACACACACACACACACACACACACACACACACACACACACACACACACACACACTTTGTGAGTCGTGTACAACTCACACATAAAATTGCGCTGTGTCCAAAGCCTGAGCTCTCCTCATTCCACAAGCTGATAGACAACTTGGGTGCTTTGCTGCCGCCTGTGGACACGCAGCAGAATGCAGCTGGCACAGAAATGACCAAGTCCCCTGGAGTCTTCCCCTTGTCACAGGAGAGAAAGCCTAGGAAAAGGCAAAGAGCCGGCAGCCCCGAGGGAAGAACCGGTGTTCTGTGCATCGCACGTGCAGTCCTCACATGAAAATGTGCTGTGGCTGGCAAGTTAGCTTGTTTGGATACTGAAGGTGCTTTCTCATGGACACAACCCAGGTTCAAGCCCAGCCCCACCACCTGCGGGCAGCTTCAGTGTGGCCCCGACCCAGTGTGTGTGTGTGTCTACCTGAGAAAACGATGCGGCCTGAAATGGGGAAGCCCCAGTGGTGGCCAAAAATAACAATGTGCTTCAAGTAGAATGGACTAGCAGATCATTCTTTAGGAACTTGGGTCTCAAGTCACTAATTTTTTTTTTTCTGTTTCCAGGGTTATTGCTGGGGCTCATTGTCAGCACTAGGAATCCACTGCTCCTGACAGCAATTTTCATTATTATTATTGTCGTAGTTATTACTGTTGTTGTTATTGATGCCGTCGTTGTTGGATAGGACAGAGAGAAATGGAGAGAGGATGTGAAGACAGAGACACCTGCAGACCGGCTTCACTACCTGTGAAACGACTCCCCTGCAGGTGGGGATCTGGGGGTCGAACTGGGATCCTTATGACAGTTCTTGTATTTTGCTATGTGTGTTTAACCCACTGCGCTACTGCCCGACTCCCAAATCTCATTTTTTCTATTCATTTTTTTAAACCGAACTTCCCTTCTCTCTCGTTGTATATAAAATGGCCATCAGGAGCACTGGATTTGTTATATTTGGGCACTAGAGCCCCAGAAATTATGTTGCAGGAAAAAAAAGAAAGTAAAGAGAAAGGGAAGGGATGTCTGCCCAGTAATGCGGTGATATAAAATTGCACAGAACGTGATGAGGGAATGCCGCTGTGACTGTAGAAGCCACAAACAGGAAGTGTCCTGTCATTTTGCCAGGGAGAAGGAGTCAGTGAGAGCCAGCAAGGTGGGAGGGGAAACCCGGTTTGTCACCGAGCAGAGGGGCCATGTCTGCCTGGTCATTTGGTTTCACACCGGCTTGCCCCCACCCCAGCAGGCAGCCCCTAATATAGTCCAGGGGCCTCAGCACCAGTGGGCTCATCTTGTATCCAGGGTCTCCCTTCAGGTCAGCACCTGGGCCCCCGGGGGTCCCTCCTGCTGGTGGCGGCACCCTGGGTGCTCCTCTGGCTGTGCCGAGCCTCCCACAGCAGGACCCCGAGGGCCAGCAGCACCAGGGCAGCCACGCCTATCCGGATCAGGTTCTCCACCCTGTGGTCCTGGGGCTGAGGGGCTGCCACTGTGGACACAGCAATGTGGTCTTTAAGGGGAGAGACTGGATTTGTGGACACAGAGGACATGGGGGTCTGGGGAGGTCATTGTCACCCAGGCACTGACGTCACCCAGGCGTCACCTCCCCTGACATTATGAGACCCTCTGCCCAGCCCTGGCCCTGACCCTCCTCACCATTCTCAGAGCTGGGCTTGTTCTGCATGGGGCTGGGTGGCTCAGCTGCTTTTGAGGTCAGGAAATGGGTGAGAGGGAGGATCAGGGGAGCCCAGGCTGTGTTCTGGATGCTGTGCTCCCTGTGCCTCCACTTGTCCTGCCACACTGTGCACAGACCAGATGAGCCTGTAACCCCCATGCTGTTCCCTCTGTCTCCCCATCCTGGTCACCTCTGTTCCTCGTGCTGGTCCCCTCTGTCTCCCAGTGCTGGTCCCCTCTGTCCCCCCACACTGGTCCCCTCTGTTCCCTCATGCTGGTCTCAATTGTCACCCATTCTGGTACCCACTATCACCCATGATGTTTCCCTCTGTCCTCCATTATGGTCCCCTTTGTCCCCTGTGCTGGTCCCCTCTGCCCCCATGCTGGTCTCCTCTGTCCCCCAGGCTGGTCTTTCTGTCCCCTGTGCTGGCTCCCTCTGTCCCCCTGTGCTGGTCCCCTGTGTCCCCCATGCTGATCCCCTCTGTCTCTGCCATGCTGGTCCCATGTCCCCCATGATGATCCCCTCTATCTCTTCCGTGGTGGTCCACTGTGTCCCCCATGCTGGTCCCTTCTGTCCCCCATGCTGGTCCCACTGCTCCCTCGGGAATTCTCTGTGCTCCCTTAGCTCCTGCTCACACCTGCCTCTACCTCATTTCACAAGACATTGACTCTAAGACTCAAAAATATCATAACAAGTTAATATTCACAATAAAGTAGTAATGTTTTCTGCTCCAGGAGGTGGTGCAGTGGATAGAGTACTGAACCCTCAGCATGAGGCCCTGAGTCCAATCCCCAGCAGCACATGTGCCAGAGTGATGTCTGGCTCTTTCTCTCTCTCCTATCTTTCTCACAAATAAATAAAATCTTTAGAAATCTGCACTTTTCATATTAATCCTCGCATAGGACTCAGTGTGGATGTGCAGCTGGTGAGAGCTGAGGACACAGGGCCCAGAGGCAGGATGTCACCATGGCAGTCTGCTGTGCTCTGGGGCTTGGTCCTCAACTACTGCTGCTCAGATACCTGGCAGAAACTGATGGCACATCAGGGGCCTCACCTGAGACCAGGAGCTACAGGGAGACACTGGCCTGGGACATCAGTTGGGGGGAACTGTCACTTGTGCTGTAGCACCTGTAGGTACCCCCATGGGCTGGGGTCACAGGCTGGAAGAAGAACTCAGCCCAGAACCCCTGAGCTCAGAACTCTGACCTCAGATGCAGGGGTGGCTGGAGCACCCCCTCCTTGGACAGGAGAGAGTCCCTGGGGCTCTGTGACTGACAGCGCAGGGTCACCTTCTCTCCTGGGGTCAGAGAGGGCCGGGCTGCATTGAGAGGGAGGGGGTGTCAGCCAGCTGTCCTAGAGAGAGGAAAGGGTGAGGGCTGCTGCCCCCTTGCTCTGAACTCAGTCTCCAGGGCCTGTCTCTGAAGACCCTCCTCTCTGTCTCTGTCCCATCAGTCCTTCTCCTGCCCCATACCTGCCTCCCTCCCTGGGGAACCCACACCCCTCTCCTGCCATGACCCTGGGGCTCCCCCATTGCAGAGTCATCCAGACTGAGCCGCAGGCTCCTCATCCGGCACCATGATGTCCAAGGACCTGCTGGGTACCAACCACAGGGAGGAGTGGCTGTGACCCCCATAGCACTGGTACCAGCCCCCATGGGAGGTTCTCACAGATCCCAGGGGGAAGTGAGTCTGAGAGAGCCCAGCCTGGGTCATCTGGCCGGGGCACAGAGGGAGGCTGGAGTCTCTCTCCTGAGAAAGGGCAAGTTTGTCATAGGCCACAGCAGAGCTACACTGGAGGGTAAGTATATGTCCAGTGGCCATGACAGGGCCCTGCAGGCTTAGGAGGGAGGGCTTCCCAGATGCCCCTACAGAGACCAGCGGGAATTCAGGTGGCCCACTCTCCCCTGCCCTGACCCAGGACACTGCCCCACACCCTGTGTCTCACAAGGGAAACTCACGTCCCCTTGCCCAGCCTCCCTCCTGGGGCTCCCTTAAGAGCAAAGATCCCTGTAACCTGTGTGGGTCTTCAGACCATGAAGGGAGCAGGAGGGAACCCTTACCTGGGACCAGGAGCTCCAGTGGCTCACTGGGGGTTGGCCACACCTGGGGTCTGCTGCTGTAATAGCCATGGCATCTCAACGTCCCCCTGTGGTTGGGGTTCACAGGACCCACAGGAACAGGGTCTGGACCTGCCCACTGGGGTGTGGCTGTGTGTCCAGGGTCCAGGGGGACTTGTCTTCTCCTTGCTGAGTCAGAACCATCTTGTCAAACCCCTGCCCTGGGACACACTGGAGGGTCACGATCCCTCCTCGGGTCACCACAGGGTTCAGCAGGGTTGACAGGGTAGATTTTCTGTAGGATGCAAGGAGAGGAGGAGGCAGCATGGGAAATGAGGTCCCCCTGCTCCCCAGGGCTGGTATGATGGGGCCCCATGAAAGTAGTGCCCCTTCCTGAGGGAGAACCTGAGCTGGGACCTGTTGTTTGCTTCACCTTGGTTTGGCCTCCCCCCCACCTCTGGGAGACTGTGGTTTAGCCCCTGCTAGTTTCATGCTACTCCCTTCTCCCCGCCCCCTACCCATGTACTTCCTGAGTTCCTGCTGCAGCCGCAGGAGGAGAAGGATGCAGGACAGATCTGTGTGGTGATTAGTTTAGGAGTTCCTTTCTGCCGCCGAAGGAGAAAGACAAGAGAGCACATGTCTCCCCACTCGCTCGTGAATAAAGATTAAACTGTGTTCTCAGCTCAGTCATGTGTCTCTGGTCATCTCTGTTACCCGCCCGTGAAGCCAGCCCAGATAAAACAACAGGGACCCCTGAGTGAGTCTCACCTGTCACCACCAGCAGCTCCAGGGGGTCACTGGGCTCTGACCAGCCAGCAGGGCTGACACAGTAACAGGGGTATCTGCCTGCATGGAGATGTAGCATATTGGTGATGGAGAACTTGGCCTTGTCTCCGAGTTCCCGTGGCCTCTGTGTGTTCCAGGGTTCTGAGCTTCTGTCTTTATTGAGAGCACAGATCTGGGTCCCCAGAGTCCATTGACACCAGAGGGTCACAGAGCTCCCCCAGGGACCACAAGGCCTGGCTCAACCCAGAGGGTGGGTTTTGGGAGGGTCCCTGCAAAGAAATTAGAGATAGGGTCACAGCACCATCCCATTCCCAGACATCAGCTCTCAGCTCAGGACCCACCAGATTCACCCACCCAATATCTCAGATCTGCTCTCCTTATCAGGTCTGGGGTCCCCTGTCCCCAATGAGGGTCTGGTGAACCTGGGGACAGACTCACCTGCCTGCACACAGGCCCTGGGACCCAAACTCAGCCCTGGAAGAGAATCCCTGTGAGAGGGGTGTCCAGAGTCCTGAGCACCAGCCTCCCACATACAGCCCCTGAGTCCTGGGGCCCTGACCCAGCAGACCTGGCTGGGGGGTCCCTCCCAGACTGGGGTGTCCCCCCTGGTTAATCTCACCCAGGAAGATCAGGGCTGTGAGGCTGGGGGTCATGGCATGTCCTCCTCTGAGCCCAGAGGCCCCTCTGAGAGCAGCAGTATGGACAGACACACAGTGTGTTCTCTCAGAGCTGGGCCTCCCTGTGACAAGGTTGTCACATCACCACACCCACAGGAAGGGGAACTGCCTCTACAGGAGCCTCACCCTCATTTTATAAGAGAGCAGCCAGCCCCAGTGCCTCTACCACAGGGTCCAATCCCATCAGCTGACCCCCAGACCCCTGGAACCTCCCCTGGCCAGTGACCCCGGCCCCCACCATCTGTGAGGGTTCACAGGGATGCTGTCTGCAGGCTCAGATCTGCAGACTAGGCTCCAAGGTCACTGTGCTGTCAGCTCAGGTCCCTGTGGCCTGGGCACCCAGGGGAGCCAGGCAGAGAGGGAAGGAAGCAGAGCCCAGAGCGTGGGCTTTCTCCCCACCATGTCTGCATGGACTTCTCTTTTTGGGCAGCTGACTCCTCCTCCCTCTGTGAGCATCCCGGGCCCTCCTGACCCTCAGACCCTGTCTCCTGGCAGAGCTCCCACCTCCTGTGCCCCTCTGCTTCCTCTTCAAGGATAGTGAGGGGCTGGGATTTAGGGTGAAGTGGCTGATTCTCAGACAAAGTTGGGTGTGGCTGCAAATCTGAGGTGTGGGTGCAGCCTCAGGGCAGGGCAGAAGGAAGGCAGACATCACATCCAGACTGTGGGAGGGAAGAACCAGTTTAATCCAGATCTCTCACAGCCCATGTTTCCTGATTCCAACAGCCTCACTGCTTTGTGTTCTCAGTGCCAGTTCCTGGGACTTGGGAATCCAGATGATCTTCCAGAACCTTCTGAACATGAGGCTTTGGCAGCCACCCTCATGTCTCAGTGCATGAATGTCCCCTGGTGGGGTCCCAGGGGTCACCAGGGTCAGGGAAGCAAAGGCATCCTGGGGAGAGTCCATCAAATGTCCCCGGGTGGTCAGAGCCCTGAGGTGCAGGGAAAGTGCACAATCCCCGGAGTCTGTCTTCTCCCAGGATTCCTCCCAGCTGGATTCTGGGCTCTTCCTGTGCTGGTGAATCGGGCTTGAAACAGAAGGACCCCAAGCACCACCAGGACCAAGGCGACCATGGCCAAGTAGACAGCGTTCTCCACCGTGTGGTCTTGCCGGGCTAGCTTTGTGGGCGGGAGAGAGAGACGACCAGGGACTCATGGCTGAGTGGTATGCAATTTAGTCTTTATTCGTGTGGAACGCAGCACAATCTAAGCTATCTCTAATCACAATGCTGTCCTTATATATCCTGAGGCGGAAGTGTCAGGTCCGAAGAGGATGTACTAGAATAGGGGGTGGGGAGAAAGAAAAAACGCATGAACCAGTGGGGATTAAACCAATGCCCTGGAGGCAGGATGGTGCTTAGTTAACAGTGGTTTATGTAAATAGACTGCAGCTTTAAGTGGGATCAAACCAATGCCCTGCAGGCATGGTGGTGCTTAGTTAAGGAGGATTAGAGACAGAGGCTTTAAGCCGGGGGGAGCTGGCATACTACCCAACATGGTCTGATGGGGCTGGAGGTGTTGGCGAGGTCACAGGGGTCAGAACAGCAGCTCCCTGGAGCTTGAGCCCACCTGGGATGCCCACCCTGCACAGGTGTTTCTGCTGAGGCCTGCGCCCATCTGAGGGCTGCTGCTCTCTCTCCCCTGGGACACAGGACAGGGGCCTCACCTGAGACCAGGAGCTGCAGGGGGGCACTGGGGAGGGACAGAAGGTGGGGGGCACTGCTGAGGGAGCTGTAGCACCTGTAGCTGCCCCCTGTCCTGTTGTATGCTTTACATTGGGTTGTTCTAGCTCTCCCCCTGCCAAGAAAATTGGTTCAGTCCTGCTAGTTTTGCGGGCCCGCTTGTCCCCACCCCGAAGGAACCCCGAGAGAGTTCCAGAGTTGGAGAGTTCCAGAGTTAGAGAGAGTGCTTGGCGCCGTCGTGGGGGAAAGAGGCAGCAGAGTTCCGTTTGGTGATTAGCTTGTGTTAGTTTATGAATCGTTGTTCCTGAATAAAGAAATACAGCTCCCCTGCCCAGCCGTATGTCTCTGGTCATCTCTGTTACCTGCCCGTGAAGCTAGCCCGGCCAGCTAGAGCCTCTGAATTTTAACAACAAATGGCGCCCAATACTCCTGTCTTTGTGATTAAAAAGCGCTTGGGAAAATGGCGCCTCCTTCAAGATCTCCATGCAGTAAATAAAACCATGCAGGTCTGGGGCTCCCCCCAAAGGGGTTTGCCTCTTGCTTCTGCAATTCCCACGGGAATTCCAATCATAGCTATTGATATACAAGATTGTTTTTTCTCTATCCCCTTGCATCCGCAAGATTGTGAACGTTTTGCCTTCTCTGTTCCGTCTATTAATAATGCCAGCCCTGCTGATAGATTTGAATGGGTGGTGCTGCCCCAGGGTATGGCCAATAGTCCTACTATTTGTCAGGAGGCTGTTAAATCTGCCCTTGTCCCATATATTCATAAGGGCCTTAATATTTTTCATTATACAGATGATATTTTAATATGGGGAAAATCAGATACAGATCTCTATGCCTTATGTGATTTTCTCATTCCTGCATTAAAGAAAAGCGGCCTTAATGTAGCCCCTGAGAAGATACAGCTAATCCCTCCAATATCCTTCCTAGGTTCAGAGATTTCTCTAACGCAAATTCGTCCCTTAAAACCTAATGTTACCTTCCCTTCTAACCTTACTCTTGCTTCTTTACAAAGTTTTCTAGGAAATTTAAATTGGCTTAGGCAGTATCTCTATCTGCCCACAAGCTTCCTCCAACCACTGTTTGACCTGTTGAAAGGAAACAAACAGCCCTCCTCAAAACGTAAGTTAACTCCCGAGGCCTCCTTGGCACTGGAAAGGGTTAAGCAGGCCCTCCAGGACATGCACCTTGTTCGATTCTCCCCCTCCTCTCTGGTAAACCTTCTAATCTTCAACTCCACCCCCACAGTAGTAGGGGCACTGTGGCAAGACCATGGGGTTCTCGAATGGCTTCACATGCCAGTAGGAGGAGCTCCAAGACTCCTCACTGAGATAGACGCGTTAGCATTCATGGTTCGCCAAGGGAGAAATAGGTATGTGCAGGTCTTAGGGAAAGAACCGGATTTAATCATTCTGCCCTTTTCTCTCACAGATACAGAGTGGCTTATACGCCATCATTCCCGCTTTGCCATAAGCTTCGTGGGGTTTCCAGGACAAATAAATAACCATTTTCCTTCTAATAAATTGATAGCTTCTTTACCTCTTCTGCCTCTACTAGCACCTAAACTTTTCTCTCGGGATCCCATTCCCTCTGCTTCTACAATCTTTACTGATGGCGGAAAAAGGGGAGCTGCTGCCCTTATATATTACCCAGACAAACAATCTCCTAAACCTCTCTTTACTGAGCTTCCTGAGAATTCCCCTCAGTACAAAGAACTTTATGCTGTTTTCCTTGCACTAAAAGCTGTACCAGAATCCTTCAACCTTTTTTCTGACAGTGTGTATACTGTTAACTTACTTCCATGGCTTGCTCGTTCTTATGTGAAAATTGATGACAACCCACTTTCCCCTCTCTTGATTCAAATCGCCTCTATGCTCTCTTTTCGAACCCAACCACTGTATATTCAACACCTTCGTTCCCACAGCCCTCTTTCTGGTTCCCTGTCCGAAGGGAATGCTGCAGTTGACTGCCTTGCCGCCACAGGAACTTTCCCAGTCTCTGTCTCTGATGCTGCTAATTTTCACTCTCTAACCCATGTTAATCTTAAAGGCCTTCGAGCTCGATTCCCTGATGTTCCTGTACCACAGTTAAAACATATCCTCACTACATGCTCTTCTTGTGCAAGTCTCATAAAGACACCTGCTATCCAGACCCTTGGGGTTAACCCCCGAGGTTTAAAAGCTAATGCTATTTGGCAAATTGATGTCACCCACATACCAAACTTTGGCAAACAAAAATATGTGTTTGTCTCAATTGATACCTTTTCTAAATTTATGTGGGCTACAGCTCAGACAGGAGAAAGTGCTAAAAAGCTTGTAAGCCATATGCTCTCTTCTTTTGCCGTTATGGGGGTCCCATTATTTTTGAAAACAGACAATTCACCTATGTTTACAAGCAAACAATTTAAAGATTTTTGTTCCCTCTGGAATATTACTCATACCACGGGTATTCCCTACAATCCACAGGACAAGGCATTGTCGAGAGGGCCCATCAAACTCTGAAGGCTCAACTAAATAAAGATAAAGGAGGAACATATTCCCCCAATATCTAGCTAGCAAAAGCCTTAACTACGTTAAATCTCTTTAATATTTACAATAACTCGGCCTTACCCCCTATTATTCTTCCCTGGCAAACACCATCTACCCTCCCATCTATTAAGGTCAAATGGAGAGACCCACTCGATAAAATTTGGAAAGGGCCTGACACATTATTGACCATGGGAAGGGGTTTCGCATGCATTTTCCCTCAAAATTTCTCTAAACCTGTCTGGGTTCCTGCCCGCCATGTCCGACAATACCCGCAGGATGGCGCTGTTATTCCTGAAGAACAAGAAATACTACAAGAGGACCAGATGCAGGATACGTATCAGGACCTGTAATACAACATGGCAGAGCCTACAAAATCTGGCTCACAGAGACCTCTCTCCTACCCTTTCCCTGTATGTCTTATGTTATAACAGGCCAGTTGTTTTTGTGAGTGAGTGTGTTGAATGAAAAAAAAAAATTTTTTTTGCATGACCCATCTGCTTGGAGTACTCTAAAAGGTAATTGGCTTTATATAAAAATGCTGGACGCAGCCAAAGTTTCTGGAGACGTCCAGAAACATTACAAAAAATTTTTTCTTTCTCCCTCTTTTGATTTTTATATATAGTTTTGGTATATATGTAAGTGTTTAGTCTTAAACTGTGTGACTAACGACAGATATAAATTTGTTTTTAAATGTGTTTTATAACAAAAGTTCTTTTTCCTCCAGTTTGTTATAACTAAATGTTTATGGGTATGTCTCAAGTTTGGTAACACTAACTTAACGGTCAAAAGTGTAACCCTACAGCTACACTTTTACCAGACAAGGTAAAAATTAATTTGTTAAGGTAACTTACTATTTAGGTAAAAGTCTAAATGTTCAACGTGACTATTCATTCCCAAAACTAAACTATATAAATTTTATATACAGGACACCTTTGAAGGGCCCCCAAAGGTGCCCTGTAAACTATCTTGTGGAAATTAATCCACAACATATCTGGCATCAATCTGGCACTGTAAACGTTAAAATCATTGTCACGAATATGCGTTAACTGTCTAAGCAATTTGAGTATGTTTAAAATACATATTTTAGCTAAAATTGGTCTCAAGATCCTGCGGTAGAGGCTGCTACAGGAGGTCACATTAGATGGCCTTTAAATAAAATCATAAAGAGATTTTAAACCAATTATAATCATCGAGGTATCAACTATAACAAACCTATAACTTGTTACAAGTTCAAATTAACCACGAGAAGCAGATTGTTTGTGTTTCTTTCACAGGAATCCCGGAAAAACCATCTGAACCCCTGCACACCCTGACGTCACCCACTAGATGGCACGACTACCGTGGCACACCCCCCGAAACCCTAGATGTCACTCAACGCGATCTGAAGAACCTGATACACAGTCTCCAAGGACAGAACTTTCTTCATGCCTGGTTGCCGTTCCTGCTTCTGACCTGCCTGTCACGTGTTGGCGGTTCCAGCTGGCTATCTACAGTAAAGCAACATTCCAGCTGCTGACCTCCCTCAATTCCAGTGGCTGACCTCCCTCATGCAGCGTCACATCCCCTGCCAATTCTTCCCCTAGCCATCTACTTCGGACTGAGACTTGTATCGGACTTTCTGACATACCCTATATACATTTTACACAATTTTGAAGCAGCTTATTTCCCTTCACGCTGCTGGTTTTTCATAGACTGATCCTGAGTAATTCATAGACTTTACAGACTGTTGCCTTGAGGACTATACAATGCCAAATAGCCCCTCTGTTTGGTGGGTCATGCCTCCCACCTCCCCCTCATTATGTACCCTCGCCCCTTTCACCACCCAAGCAGGGAATGTTCCTTTACACACCAATCCTTCCCTTCACACCACACTGGCTTTTACTACTCCCCTAATTGTCCCTTCCTGTTTTGTTATATCATTTAGGCTTATGCTCAAAAGGTTTCTGCCCC